>NC_139218.1:375577469-375901354 GCF_055691185.1 Crinia signifera
TTAAAACTTAACTTTTAATAGTGCAAACAGGCAACGTTTCAATGCCAGCGTGGCATTGTCATCAGGCCACGCTGGCATTGAAACGTTGCCTGTTTGCACTATTAAAAGTTAAGTTTTAATATACTTTGAAGCCTGGAGTGCTACACCTCTTTGCAAGTGTAAAAAGTGGTAAAGAAGAGAAAGTAAATTAAGCCACAACACAACCAAATCTATATTTGGGAAATGGATGATTGTCCTTTTTTTGCAAGAAAATATAGCATCCCTCCCTTGTCAAGTGACAATATCCACAATTGTATGTATGTTCCTTTCCTTGGCATGGTACAGTGACATTGGAGTCATTAAGGGTATGGGTCCTTGAGTCTACCTAATTTAGGTCAACATGCATTCGGTCTACCACTTACCATACGAGAATGATGTGTGATACATGATGAAGCATTTACGATGTTCCCATACACTATATCATAATCCAATCAAGCATCAGTAATACCGTGTCATATCTATGCAGGGGCAAAGACAGCCCTTGAAATTTAGTGGGCGTGCCCTAATATTGATGTGTAACAATGCTCCTTTAATAAAAGTAGATGAAACAACCAATGTATGTGCTGCGCAGAGCAGCACCGCCCTGCACAGGTGTGCGCCCTGCATCCCTCAGCCAGGGATAGATCTGGGGGGGGGGGGGGGGGCAAAATCACTGTGATTCTTCATTAAACCCAGCCATCTCTCATCCTACCCTTCTGTTTGCTGTTTGCTCACTTCAACCTCTTGTGTGGCACTCCTGTCTGTCCCTTCCCTTTGGAATGTAAGCTCTCACGAGCAGGACCCTCTCTCCTCATGTGCTTCATCCTCTTGTTTTTACTGCTACTTTACTCCCTTCAGCTGAACCTAACCCTAGATCTCTGCCACCCCAATAATTATTTCAGTGTCCTTTCCCCCTTTAATTACCATGCAGCTGTCCTATATTGCCTTTTACCTATGTGGAGCCATATAATTAAGTGATAACCAATAATAAATGAACATAACCTAATTGAAGGCTGAAGTGACTGCTGCATTAGTCTCCCTGGACTTACTGGAGCCAAGGAGCCATAGCAGCGAGTACTGGGCTAGCAACAGAGGCTGCAGTGCTGCAGACTGCCAGGTAAGAAAGGTGGGTACACCTACTTGGGGCACTCTTGGGCCACTCAGATAAGGCTGGGCCTGGGTGATTAGTACCTGACTTCTTCCTCCGCCCCTCCTCCTTCTCAGCGCCACTGGGTTATTGGTGACTTCACCTTGCAGCTTACAGAAGTTAAAGGATCCGTTGATAATGTCCTGGAACTAGAGGACAGCATATTAGGCAGGTGGTCCGATGTCTGCAGAGCAAACCCAGACATGAGCTTTGAATTGTGGCCATCAGTCAAAAAACATTCTATTAAATCTAGTAATTATACGAAAGGCTGTACGAAATGTTACGCCGAGCTCTAAATCATGTGCGTTTCCTTTGTATTTTATGTGGAAAAAACTGAAATCCATATAACTTCTTGAATATGGGAAAATGGTATTTAACTGATGACAGTACAAGTTATTTAAAAATAGACCTATTCCCGACGAGATTCATTAAAAGAAGTGTGATCTAAGGTTAACTGTTAATGTACACTGTCTAGAATCAGTAATGAGCTGTACAACTTTTCTAAAAGTTCCTATGCTTAATTTATTACCCATCAAACACTTACTTTAAATATCATGTACTCCATTTAAAAAAAAAAAAGATTTATTTCCACTGAATGTTGAGTGAAATCTACATATAGATGTAGTCTGACATGATAAAAAAAAAAAGTTGGATTGTAGAATTCCTGAAATACAAAATAAGATATTTTAATCAGCGGCGGCTGCAGCTTTGACCATGTAGAGCAGGGGGGACCGCTAAGCATATATAAACATATATGTGATAATTTATGTAATACTCTATATGTGCTAATTGATTTCTCCGGGGATCGGCAGAGCAGAATACTGCAGGTGACTAGGTATCAGCATGTTTCACATGCTCCTAAGCCTGCCCCCGACTACTGACAGACTAGCCAATGGGATTCCAGAAAAAAGCTGAGGAGCTTGTGAAGAATGCTGATTCCCGAGTGCCGCATTGCGCTTGCTGTATTCACCACTTCCGATCTCTGGGGTACCATCCAGCACAAATATAACATACAGAACATGATCATATGTGTTTACATTTGCCAAACGGTCCCCCAGCACTACATGATTGGCTCTGTGTCCCAGGCTAATTGCCAGGGCCTGTTTAAGGGTTCCAGCCGCCCTAGGCTAATGATGAAGGGTCCCCCCCACCATCACCAATATATGTTCATGTATATTCAACTAGAAATTTGTAACAGGTTCGGGCCTCAAATTGATTCATATTGCCACTACCGCCTTAGCAGTGCTAGCAATGGTGGCTGTGGCATCAATCTCAGGTTCAGCGGCAGAGTCAACCGCAACACTCTTTTCCCTGCGTCCTGGCTCGGTCTCAACTCCAGCAGCATCAGCAAGCACTTCCATTCCAGAGCAAACTATTGTGCCGGTGCTGCGCCCCTTCCTAGGACCCAGAGCACCAGGCTTTCGGACTACTTAGCATATTGGTTAATTAGGCCCGCTAATTGCAATTGTTAACTGTTGCAGTTCTTATATGGAATGGAAATTAAATTAAAATAAGTTCACATTTTAAAACAGTTTTACTTTTATAATGACTTATTAACAATTTTTTAAAACTAAAATAATGATTTCCCGACATTCAAAATACCGATGGTGAAAACACCCACACGCATTGGCAGACAGTCAAAATACCGACATGTTCAAAATGCTGACATTTGTTATGCAAAAATGGTCAAAATGCCACCAGGGTCAACATTAACAATTTTTTTTTTTTTGGATGTCTGTCATGGTTCGGGCACTATAATAATCTGCCCACTTTTATTGTGAAGTAAGAAAACAGTCGGTTTAAAGAATAAATCATTACAACCTCATGTAAACATTTTTGTCACGTCAACATTTTAAATGTTGACATTTGGACCGTGTCAGCAAATCGGTATTTTGACTAGAGATGAGCGGGTCCAGATCCCCGAGATCCGACAGATCCGAATATCGGGGATCCGGGCCAGATCCGAGCCGGCTCGGGAGTTCCCGCCTGAATTCCGGACCAATAACGAGGCCGAACGTCATCATTGCGCTGTCGGATTCTCGCGGGATCTTATAAAAGACGCACGCGCGCCCCGCCATCTTCACTCCAATCTTGGAGAGGGAAGAGGGTGGTTGGGAAGCTCCGTGTGCTCCGTGCTGTGCTCTGTCTCATGTGCTCCGTGACCTGACCTGTGCCCTCACTGCCCTGTGCTGTGCTCCGTGCCATGTGCTCTGTGCTGTGCTCCGTGACCTGCCCTCACTGCCCTGTGTTGTAGACTTGAGAGTCAGTGACTGTTTATAGGCCTGAGCCCTGTAGTGTGATTTAACTAACTAGGTGCTGCAGTGCTCACACGCAGGGGCTGCAGTGTCCACTGTCCAGGGGCTGTGCTGTGCTCCGTGACCTGCCCTCACTGCCCTGTGTTGTAGACTTGAGAGTCAGTGACTGTTTATAGGCCTGAGCCCTGTAGTGTGATTTAACTAACTAGGTGCTGCAGTGCTCACACGCAGGGGCTGCAGTGTCCACTGTCCAGGGGCTGTCCTGTGGCCCGTGCCCTGTTGTGATTTATTTAGCCCTAAGCCCTGTGTTGTGATTTATTTAGCCCTGAACCCTGTGTTTTTTGTGATTTTACTAACTAACTCAGTGCTGCAGTGCTCACACGCAGGGGCTGCAGTGCTGCTGAGTAGTACACTGTGTACAGGGGCTGCAGTAATACAAGGGGCTGTGTCCAGTGTGACGGCCTATATCTTATCCATTGTCCAGTGTCACGAGTCACTCACAACATATATCCTGTGTCCTGTTCTGTGTGACGATATATCCTGTGTCCAGTGTGACGACATATATCCTGTGTCCAGTGTGACAACATCTATCCAGTGTCCAGTGTGACGACAATATATCCTGTGTCCAGTGTCACAAGTCACAACATATATCCAGTGTCCAGTGTGACATGTAATGTGTGCCGGCATATATCCTGTGTCCAGCGTGACATATATCCATTGTCCAGTGTGACGACATATATCCAGTGTCCAGTGTGACGACATATATCCAGTCTCCAGTGTGACGACATATATCCTGTGTCCAGTGTGACGACATATATCCTGTGTCCACTGTGACGAC
Source organism: Crinia signifera (assembly GCF_055691185.1). Taxonomy (NCBI): domain Eukaryota; kingdom Metazoa; phylum Chordata; class Amphibia; order Anura; family Myobatrachidae; genus Crinia; species Crinia signifera. Next base: position 375,581,728 of record NC_139218.1, read on the forward strand.
ATATATCCTGTGTCCACTGTGACGACATATATCCTGTGTCCAGTGTGACGACATATATCCTGTGTCCAGTGTGACGACATATATCCTGTGTCCAGTGTGACGACATATATCCTGTGTCCAGTGTGACAACATATATCCTGTGTCCACTGTGACGACATATATCCTGTGTCCAGTGTGACGACATATATTCTGTGTCCAGTGTGACGACATATATCCTGTGTCCACTGTGACGACATATATCCTGTGTCCAGTGTGACGACATATATCCTGTGTCCAGTGTGACGACATATATCCAGTGGCCAGTGTGACATCTAACCATTGTGTGACGGCATATATCCAGTGTCCAGTGTGACATATATCCATTGTCCAGTGTACAGGAGCTGTGTCCAGGGGCGGTGTCCAGAGGCTGTGTCCAGTGTGACGGCTGTGTCCATTGTCCAGGGGCTGTGTCCAGTGTGACGGCTGTGTCCAGTGTACAGGAGCTGTGTCCAGAGGCTGTGTCCATTGTCCAGGGGCTGTGTCCAGGGTGACAGGCTGTGTCCAGTGTCCAGGGGCAGTGTCCAGGGGCTGTGTCCAGGGGCAGTGTCCAGGGGCAGTGTCCAGTGTGACAGGCTGTGTCCAGTGTAAAGTAAGAAAAATAAATAAAAGTAATAAATAAAATAAAAACACATTTTTGGAAGATGATGGAGGAGGAAATAGTGGGAGTGCTGAAGCTGCTACCACCAGTCATGACAAGGCCGATACCTCTTTGTATTTGCTGTTTAGAGCATTTCTCTTTTTTTGGGATAGTTTATTAAACTGCCACCCTGTCTGCCCCTGCAGTGCCGCTCTGCCAGGTTGGAAGTGTAAGGTCCACATGTATGTGATGCCGACTGCTGTCGCTTAGCTTAGTCATCCAGCTACCTCGGTATACCCTTTTGGCCAAACTACAGTAAATGAAAACAATTTTGTAAGCTGTGAAGTGATCAAAATTGACTAGAAATGAGTGGAAACTAATGTTATTGAGGTTAATAATACTTTAGGGGCAAAAACAGGCCCAAATTCTGTTATTTTAGCCATTTTTAGCATTTTTTCATAAAAATCCAGATCCAAAACCAAAACCCACAAGGGTGGTTTTGCCAAAACCAATCCAGATCCAAAACACAAAGGGAGATCCAGATCCAAAACCAAAACCCAAAAAGTGGCCGCCGCACATCTCTAATTTTGACCGTCAGTATTTTGACTATCTATCTGCATCCCATTTTCACACCATTTCTACATTATTTAAATATCACCTAAATGCAATAAAGTAGCAGTATTCACGAAATTTGCACCAAAATCTTCAATTCCAATTTTTTTAGTAACAAGATCGCATTTATAATATCAGGAATTGAGATCCGGCCAGGGAGGAGCTTCCATTGGCGTTAGCGGCGATGGCGTGTCTGTGCATGCGCAGCCATTACTTGTGGTATCTTTTATGATTAATAGCCTGATAACGCTGCAGAGAGACTTCAAAAGGGCAAACTCTGTCTCCTGCATGCAATTATTGATGCACCCTTGAATGTAATCAATTGCATTGTGGATAGGGCTGATATTATCACAGCAGAGACAGACAGATCCTCAGATGCAAATGGTGATAAATCAGCCCTATATAGCAGGGTTGCCTACCCTCCCGGAATGTCCGAGAGGGTCCCGGAAATCGGGTCCCCCTCCCGGCACCCCGGAAAGGAGGGCAACCCTCCCGCATTGTCCTGCCTCTCCGGCGGAGAGGGGGCCCGTGGGGGGTTCCGTGGGTCATATGACGCGATCGCGTCACTTAAACCCCGCTCCCCGCAGTGCAAGGGGAGCGTGGCTAAAATTACGCAATCGATCTAGCCACGCCCCTAAATGGGACATCACCGCTGTGGCTCCGCCCCTTTTTCCTCCCGGCTTTGGGCCCGCCCCCCTGCCATACTGAGCTGACTGCTCTCTCCCAGAGAGAGCAGCCAGAAAGTCGGCAACCATGCTATATAGTAAAGGTAAAAAGAGGCTGAAATGCTAGAGCTTGTGATTGGTGCAATTTTACTGTGATAGCCTAGCGATTACACACAGCAATTACTTTTAGGGTCAAACTAATTGCCATTTTAAATCTAGCAACGATCTTGCCAAAGAAGCGCTGATCTCTACAAATTGCAGGCAATCCTTTACACTTAGGGCGCGATTCTAATTGAATCCCCCCGCGCGTTTGCAAGGGGGACTGATGTTTTGCGTCAGCGCATGTGCAGACGCAGGGTACGAGCGGCAGGCCCAGTGACAGGGGGGTTTAGGGGGACAACTGTGACGGGCCTCATGATTCTGAGGGGGCCCAGAGGGAGACAGGGGTGTAGGGATGGTGGCTCTGGTGGAGCACGAGCTCCAGGCACCATAAACTTGAAAGGGCGTCCAGCGGCTGCTGGAAGGAGTCTATTACCAACCGCTAGGGCCGGCTGGACAGTAAAGCTCCATCTCCGCAGCCCCCAATAGCTCTTGTGTCATTTCAGGACAAAGAAATCAATTGCCGATTGGTTGTGCATGAAAGCAGCACAACATCAACTCTACGATTGTTAGCTCTGGCTTGTACAGTATGTCAGAGAGGCTGATACATAGCACAATGCACCTCCCGCAGCTGTCAGGCTGATGAAGCCTGAATCAGCACAGCTAGCAAACTGCAGGATCATCTGACCCTCCCATCTTGCAGCAGGTACACCTGCCTTTCTTTCTGATACCTGCCCCCTCTATCTGTTCCTCAATGTCCCCTTCCCTCTGAGCCCTGTCCCATTCTCTCTGATCCTCCATGCACACTCCTCTCTGAGCCCTGTCCCACCTTCTCTCTATTTCTGCTCCTCCATGCCCCCTTCTCTCTGAGACCTGCCCCATGTACCCAAGAAGTGTCACTGATCTGCATGCGCTGGAGAAATCATCCGACGGTCGCGGACCATTGAATCATTTCACCCCTGCACCCAAGGCTGCGAATGGATGATTATGCAAATCATCCATTTGCAGCGGTGCAAGGGATCACGGTGGGCGAGGGGGGGATGCGGTCGGCCGTGCGAGTGATGGGCGGTATCTGGGGCACTCGCAAGGCTGTGAATTTTTCCGTCTTGCAAGTCAACCAGACTAAGGGCATTAGGACCTTATTCTGTTCCACATGCAAATTCGCAGCGATGCGTGTGGATAAAATGGTGCTCGTCAGCTGCCAACACCCGTGTCACTGCCTAATTTCCATGGGAAATTAGGCAGTGACCAGGGGCGTAACTATAGCACCGCAGCCCCCGCGACCGCGGGGGGTCGCTGTGCATGTGCGGGCGCCGGGGGCTGCAGTGCTATAGTTACACCCCGCCGCCCCGCCGCCATCCCCCGCAGTCTTTACCTGTCAGTCTTCAGTACGCGCTGGTCCCGGCTCCCTTCTTCTGCTATGAGGACCACAACAAAATGTCCGCCCCCATGTAGCAGAAAGTTCTCTGAAACTGTCTGCTGCATGGGGGCAGACATTTTGTGGTGGTCCTCATAGCAGAAGAAGGGAGCCGGGACCAGCGCGTACTGAGCGTAGGTAAGACTGCGGGGGATGGGGGGGATTGCATGGGCGGCGAGGCGGGGGTTGGTGCGGCGGGGTGGGCGAGGGTTGGTGTGGCGGGCGAGGGTTGGTGCGGCGGGGCGGGCGGGGGTTGGTGCGGCGGGGTGCTTGGGTGGGCGCCCTCCCTTTAACGGCGGGGGGGCACCTAAAAGCTAGTTACGCCACTGGCAGTGACATGGGTGTTGGCAGCTGCCAGTGTTTTCATGGGAACACTCATGAAATTAAATGATGTTCCCATTAACACAGCTCAGCACAGCCTGCCGCCGCGCCCACGTCCCGCCCGCACTGCGACGTGCGACTGGGACGGCGAACTAGCATTTTGCATGCCTGCTTGCTCCCAGTGTATGCACATGCGCAGAAACTTGTATGTGCAGCTGTAAAAAATGCTCCCCCATGCAAACACGAGGGGCAGCGAGTAAATCAAAATAAGGCCCTTATTGTAGCATTGCTTTGCTGTCCTATCTTGGACCAAAGAAGCAACAACATCCTTTGTAGATGGCATAGAACCCCATGAAGCAGTGGTGTATCTACAGTATTATGAATTCAAGGTGTGTATGGGAGGCCCATGAGAGACTGGAAAAAATCTATTTTCCCCATCTTTTCATTCTTAAATACTTGTGATACAGAACTTATAAGACTCTGGGGCAGATTTATTAAGCTTGGAGAAAAGATAAACTGGAGATAAACTGGAGATAAGGCAAAATGAGATAAAGCACCAGCCAATCAACTCCCAACTGTCATTTTCAAACATAGTTCATTGGCTGGCACTTTATCTCCTTTTCCCTTATCTCCAGTTTATCTCGAGTTTATCTCTTCTCCAAGCTTAATAAATCTGCCCCTTAAGTTATAAAGAGCAGGGCCCTCCTTTCCCAAGTGCTTTTCAGTCAATCACATATCCCAACATCTCCTCCCCATTGACTGCAACATCACCTAACTGTTGGGTTCTGCCGCCCTGTGCCTAATCCTTGTCAATATCCTGCAATGTTCTGTACTGTAAGTCAATTTTTTTCTTGCTCTGCTCATGCTGTTTCTTCTGCGGACTCATTGTGTTGTAAGTAAAGGATAACAATAATAATGATAGTAGTATAATTGAAGGGTGATTTAACAACTACTAAGGTCAGATTTTTTTTGTGAACGTGCCATGAAAGCAGAACATCCATTGGCATGGTCTTGGTATTAAACTCATTCTTTACTTGGCACACTCTGGAGCATCAAGGAAGGGCCAGACAATTAATGGACTTGGGTGATATAGTATGGTAAATTAGGATAAGCTTCAATGTATACATGGTTCTTCAGAGATCATGAAAAAGAATTGAAGGCTGTGTCCAGGGTCATTTAAAGAGAGGAGGAGGGCCCCTCCTTTCTACCAGCAGCACTATAGAGTCTGAGCACTAGAGGGCTCAGAAACCAATGCACACGTGAAGATTCCTGGGAAAATGGCAGCCAGCGCTGCTGATGTTGGCGTGGGATTCTGGAGGGGTAAGTATTCAAGAAATACACCTTGCGCCCTTTATGCAACTGACTGTGGCAGAGTCTAATCTGTCCAGTAGGAAATTTTACACTTCCCAGTGGTACTGTAGAATTTATACAGGCGGAAGTACCAGGTGGTTACCAGTGACACAGGCTAGAGGAAGCTCTAGGAGAGCGCAAAGAAGAGTATTTCAAATGAGATTTGAGTTGCACTGGATGTAGGGTCAGTGGATCTGTGTTTTGGGTTTTGTTGATAATGGTAGTTGTAACTGGATTATGGAGAACTCCAGAACTTTCACAAAGTTGTACAGCAGGTGCTAAATGGCTTCTGCATTTAATATGGCGCTTAGATGGATGACAAGAATGCCAGCTAGGAGTAGATTGCTGTGATCACGGTGGGGAGTGCAGATGTGTCAAACTCTAAATGATCCAATCCATGAGTGATATGTCTTTCACACACTCAGACTTTTCTCAATTTAATTTTTCCTAAAAATCTGAAGTAAATAAGATCAGGTTCTATTAGCCAATGAAAAGTTTGTGATGACAGATTTGTAAGCAATCTTGGAGTTTATTTAGTATTAGGATTATGTGTAAGACAATCTTTAATTTACGTCGGTCTGGTTAGGAAAAAGGAACCAAGTTATGGAAAGGCTGCCATCGCCATGGGAAACTGGATACGTGCCAGTATTTTTTTTTTGTTTCTGTACATCAGCCAGCCTGGCATTTTTCCCAATCACTTTTATTTATTAGCTTGTCTGATTTCCAGTATATTAATTTAGCTGAGCTAAATAAGATACATAGACAATGCACAAGTGCTTATGCTTAAAAAAATATAATCTTCAATGTTATGTTCCATTCTCGGAAATTAGTAAATTCTCTGTGTATGTTGTGACACAGAGGAGGTTATTCTGATCGGAGCGGCCAAACGTGCGTACGTTCCATATTAGCGTACGCTATCCGTACGCGGCCGTTGGGGTTAAGTCCACCCACATATCAGCCGCATACGTACGGCCAGAAACAACGTCGAAGGGGAGTGGCGTACAATTGAGCGTACGCCAACGTACACGGACGGACCAGCCCTTACACTCCGACAACTAGCGTACAACAGAGCGTACGCCACTGTTTACGGACGTCTCTCGTCCGTCTTCCCGCCGACTTCTTGCGGCTATCTGAGCGTACGCCAGCTTGCACGGACGGGTCCCTATTGTTTTCAATAGAAAACTCAGCTTATGTCACCGCTCGTGAGAGTGAGCGTACGTCCGTGCACGCTGGCATACCCTTCACATATATGGACCTGCAAATCTTGCCTTTCAACTACACTTCTGACAATTAATTATTCTAATTGTTATTCAATTATTGTTTTCTATTAACTCAATTGTCTACCTTAATAAAGACAGTTCTGTATTTTGGGTATTATACAAAGATTGTGTGCAAAATAGTGGGCATGGGCTTAAAACATTGCTGAAACATCCTTTGTAGGTGTTAGATGTGGTTTATGTTATTGTATCATAAATACAAAACCTATGTTAGTATTAGAGTGAACACGTTGACACATGTCGACTTGTGTAGATTGAGTGTGCTACTGTGTAAAGTCTATGAAAGCACGTAGTGAATGTGTCTAACTGTTTAACAAATACCTACCTTAGCATATATAAGCAGGTCTTAAAAAGATTCTTACCTTAAATTAAACAAACCTTTAAATGTCGAGAAGTATAGAAAGATAAGCTTCCAATGTGTTAGAGTGCTGCATGTGTGGCTTGCAGGTAGTGAAATCATGGTTTGGACTTAATAGACTGCAGCATTGCTTATTACATTCAGGTGTATGTGTTTGGTAGTAATCAGCGTAAAGTAGCATATCCAGGCGCACGCTGGCATGCGGTATCTGTAGGGGTGGTCTGAGGTGGCGGTTGGCGGCCGCCTGTTTTGTGTCCGAAATGAACGGTGCTTTAGGCGATCGTGCGGTAGTAGCACCGTTCATTTTTGGTGCACACCCCCGTGTACGCCCATATTTACGCCCATTTTCCCTCATTATTTCAGCCGCTCCCCTCAACACGCCCCTATGCCGCCCCCAATGCCCGTACTCTCGCGTACAGGTTTTTTCGCACGGAGAGACCCGTCCGTAAGCGTTGTGGAGTGTTCGCGCCTGCGCATTAGCGAATGTACGCATGCGCAGATCATGAAAAACCCCGGAACGTACGCGTACGGCCCGGCCGCACCAACCAGAATAAGGCCCAGAATCACATATACTGGAAAAGATGAAGTCTTGGTCTTTATTTTGTAGCAGGTAAACAGCATAGTACAAACTCCTCAGTATGTTCCAGTGGTCCCTACTGTAGCTCACACGCCTAGCCTATCACCTGGGCGGCTAGTCCACCATCAGGAGCAATGACCTCCTGCCATGGAAACACTTATATCAGGAAGCCACATGTGCTGCAAATCAAGCCAACCCTGATCACATCAGTTTTCCTGCTGCTGCTCTAAAACCTGGACCGGATCCTCCACACTAACTTCACGTTGCAGTATGCTGTTCCTGCCGCAGCGTGCATGGTATTAACAATATCAAAGCGCTCTTTCACAGGTAGGCTTGCTCCCACAATTCAAGCTATTCAATTATAAATGGGCAAAAACAGGATCTGCGTGATAATTCTTGCTGGGAAAACCCAGAGAAAATGGGGGAATCTGACTGTACCCAAAACTTATATAGGAAAACATTATGGACGTCTATTGGTGGTCATAATAAAACGATTTGGGGTACTTAAATTGTGTCAAATGACTGTTTTTATGCATTTTTTTAAAAGTGTAAAAATAAAAGCAAGTGCTTTTCAGCTGAAAATGTCTGCTCAAATTAAATTAGGGACAAATTAAAATGGGTAAAGGTATATATTTGGGTCATTTTAAAAAAAGTCCCCCAAATCCCTGGATAACTCCCCCCTTTAAGCATGAAAACACTTGCCACACTCATAAAGCACCCCATATACCTGTCCCAAAACTTGTACCCCAATTTCTATAATTTTTCACTTCTTGATCCCAAAAATAATGTTCAAATAATGTAATCATTATTGGCCAATTAAAAATTATTTTAAACTTCTAAGTGCCTTCTAAGCACCTACTGTAATTAGTCAATCCGGGGGGTGTTCCAGTGGTCCAGAGGGGGGGGGGGTTAATATGTGCATGGAAATGGTTTGCACCAATGTTAGATTTAGTCCACTTAGAGCCCTAGGCAAAATACCAGTTTGGGGCTCTCCTCAAACAAACCATAGCACTATATTTCTGCTGCTGGTTGCAGGTGATATTGCTCGAGTACATTGGCGCGTGCGCAATTTACAAATAAATGCTCAGCTGTGTAAACATTGACATTGTCTACATCTAAATCAGGATGTAGGACTTGGAAGTAGGCCTCATACCTGTGTCACATTTAAAGAAAACGGACTGCCCGCATTCATTGGATCAAAGAATTTTGTGCGTACAAACATTTTATTATCCTATCAAAGAACATCAAAGGGACTTTTGAAGTGTGGGCGGGACCATGTGATGTTATGACATTGTGTGGTATTCGCTCAATGCTCCTCTGGGAACATTTTGGATGGCCAGGTTATCTTTATGGGCCCTTTGGGACCTGCTGGGCTCTAGGCAGTTGCATAAATTGCCTTGTGGCAAATCCACCGCTGATCTGAACTAGCGCACACGGGGTGGGGGTGGGATGCTCTGGTTGGTCTAGGTTGTTTTACTCCAAACACACATCAGTCCCATCCCTGATATAGGAAAGTAGGTCTAATTGATCATTTACAAAAACACTGAATGGAATATCTTTCTTGCAAGAAATATTATTTGTAATTTTGCAAAGATTTTGGAAAGAATTCATCTTTTTATATAAATGACTGTATTTAATCAGGTGTAGCTTTTGGGGATTCACGGCGCTTGCTTTGCATCCTCCACCGATCACAGGTGCATGATTGCAAACTCTCTATTGAATTCCATAAGCTCAGTCAGTAAACAATTATTAGTGAATTGGAAGTGATAGCCATCAATTTGGAGAATAACATTGCTTTGGCATGAACACAATATTCGGAGTAAATGTACCATGTATTAAACCTGCTCACTGCGCACCGACAATATTGGCATTTACTGTTGTGGAGAAGGTTTAATAAAGATTATCCTGTACAACAGATCCATGGAAATATCACACAGGAGGAGAGGTGTGTGCTGCTTAATAAGAATGACCTTTGTTCTATGGTTAAATGAATTAATTTAACAGAGGACATTGTCACAAAGTAAAGATGACAAAGAGGAAGTTTGACATCAAAAACAATCCTTCTTTGTTGAGGGGACAGAGATACAAATACGGTACAGAAGGTTTGGATCTTTTGAAGTAGTTTTGTGAAGTACAGATGGGGCTGCTCTCATCTGAGTGGCTCCAATCGAGCCGTGAGTCATCTGCCACCCTGCATCATCCGCCGCCGGATCATCATCCGCCAGAAAGCTGCAGATGGCGGTCTGGTGGCAACAATGAAAACAGGCCCATCCGTAAGTAGTAAAAAAGGGGTCAATTTACTAAAGCTTCTAAAACTGAAAAAAAGGTGATGTTGTCCATAGCAACCAATAAATCTGTCTATCATTTTCTAGGAGACATTATAGACAGAATATGATTGGCTGCTATGAGGGTGGCTACATGTGTAGATGCTCAGTGGAAGGACCTTTGGACAGTGCATCAACTTCTATAAGACTCATCTGGCTCTCTCCGTATAACCCCTTCCTTCTGCGAAGGACTTACTACCCTGAACTATCCTCTAGCCAATGTCGCCAGTGGGGTTCTGCTGTGCATGAAGGCTTCCCACTGTGTACACCTCGATCAATTCCCCAGGCTCAGTTGGTAATACTGCTGCAGAAAGTGCAAGAGCACGGGGCATATAGATCTCATGTTCCAGGGACACCCCTTCCTTACGGATGGAGCTTTGGAGCAGACCCTCGCCCACACCGGGCACTGTGACTTCCTCCGCAACCCACAAAGTATACAAATTGCTGTGCACTTCCTCTTCACAGCAGCACATGGCCCATGACTGTAAGAGTGCTGGCATTCCTCCCTCTACTAGATTCCCCCAGCACATCCTACTTGCTGGGAGTTTCCCGGAAATCATGTGGCCCTCCCGACCTCCCAGAAGGACAGGTAAGTCTCCCAATTTTTGGCTTACAACCTTCCTGCCCAGCCGCCCTCTTAAGTAAATTGGGCAGTCTGGGCAGATGATATCATGATTATGGCTGAATCCCTTCATCATAGGCGTGCCCTCTGCTTTATAATGCAAGTCATCTTATTACGTACATTGTAAATGTGGGCATGGCTATAGTGATGCCCAACCTCCTTTTTGAAGTCCCACCTACACCCCACCCCCTTTCCCCATGTCACTTCCCTCCACCCAGCTGACCCAATCTGGTGACTGGAGAACAGCCCAAAAGTAGGCAACCATACATGGAGGTCAATGATTGGCTGGGGATCTATCTATGTCCACGTTATCTCTCTACAAGGCTTAGTACATCTGACCCTAAGTCAAATGTGAATATAATTCATTTTACATTTCCCTCCTTTTCATACTTGATATGGCAACTATATTCAATGTCAATCAATGTACTCCCATTTATCAGACATCAGTTACCCTTACCACTCAATGATCTTTCCTCCCGTTCACCATGTAGGCACCATACAGTAAATCTCGGCAGCGCTTGAGTGAATTATTTAACATCCATTGCTTTACTGTAGGTTTTATTTACGAATAGAACTTGTTTATAAAACCAAGGCCACAACCCTCCCATAGATAGTTCAGGTACAGGGTTCTAACTCACAAGCGGGTCTAGAGCCAATCATGGTATATCAAGATAAAGTGCTAGAGCCATGATCCAAACCATTGGAAGGAGGTAGGGGGTGTCTATGGTTGCCCGGAAAAAAACCCTCCTCTTAGAAAGTAGCTCATATCATGACAATAAGAATGGTATATAATACTAGAGTTGCCCCAAATCATGCAGTGTAAGAGACAGAGCAGAGCTGCAGATGACTGTGTGTGTGGATCTGTGTTCTCAATCAGCGCGCTGGAGCAGAGAGCAGCTACCAGGAAGAAGAAACAGGGGCCTTACCATGAATTGGGAGAATATGTGATTACTAAGTGCAGTACTGGTTTTATTATATTTGTGTATTGATTTATTATGAATAGTATATACTGAATACCATTTATAGTGTCAGGGGCCCTACACATGGGCCAATGAGCGTTCTGAGCTATAATTTGTCAGAACATTCGGTCTCTCTTAGCACGCAACGCTGCAGAGCGCTGTGTGCTACACGAGGTGTCAGGGTCCATTGAGAACACTGGCCTGACCGATTAATAACGTGCATGTAGGTTATCAATTGCCGCCGGATTCGGACCGGCGGGGCAACTCATTTAAATCGCTATGTGGTCTATACACACACACAACGATTTACATGCATTGTCAGGCATTTTCTGCTCAATTTAGTAAAATCACTCAGAAATTGCCTGAAAGTTGGCCCGTGTGTAGGGACCATTAGATATCCATAGAGTATCCAATGTATAAAAATACTAATTTTGTACATCAAATTTGAGGGTCATTATACTAGGTTTATCTACCGCAGACCCAGACTCCCACAGGTGCATGTGCAGTACCCAATATGGGCATGTGCGAATGGGCCCTGCAATGTCAGATTGTGATTGACATCAGACCGTTGGTAATTGACAATTAGAGGCATGTTTCCGGCATTTAGAGTGGGGAAAATAGGACTAAGATCTTGGAGGTTTCCTTGCCTCTGCGACACGAGGCTTGTGCGGCACCCTGCATGTTGCAAGTCACTCGATGGCGAGTGAGTGATGTGCTGCTGTGTCCTGGGATGCAGGCTGAGTATCCTTTTCTCTTATGCCTGGAAATAATGTCCCTCTTTCCTAAAACAGGCAAATCTAGCAAAATTCCATACCGTGGCTACAAATGAAAGTTCACAGCAAATATGTCTATAATTTGAAGCTGTTGCAAATATGGGGTCGTCAGTGCATTGGTTTGCTACAATTAGATGCGTAAATGAAAACAATACGTAAAACTGGGTACACAGTAAATAAATGTATCACCCATTTTCACACCATGCAAATGTCCCAGTGTCATCTTCCAAACGTTTACCGAAACTCAATTGCCAGGAAGGGTGTGCTGTCAGATGTCTGTGGTCACATATGTATCCATCTGCTTTCATAGGAAAGCATTAAGCGGACACGCGCTGCGACTAGTCATGGCAGGCTCCAAATTAATTAGTGCTGCAATGCATATAAAGCTTCTGCCTGGGCGTCAAAGATACTAATAATGGGCAGTATTCAATACAACTGGAGAGGGGGTTTGTGTAGCGAGGATGGCTTGTTTTTGGCGAGGATCGCCAAAAACAAGCCATCCTTGCCGCCAAACCCCCTCACTGCTGCTCGCTGTATTCAATGTTCGCCATCAGAGGACCTCTACCATCTATCCATCTGTGCAGTAGGACCTCTAGCATCTGTCTCATCTATGGTGGTGGCCATTTCTAAAGGGACATTTTCGGGTGTCTATACAGGAGGCCAGACACAACGGAATCCACAGAGACCATGCGCCCTCACATCTCTGGCTTCCCCAAGCCACTGCTTGGACAGCAGTGCAACAGTAAATCCAGCTCTGAATGTTGTAGGAGGGTAATACATTCTTGTCACAATTAAATGTATCCAAGAATTTTATTTGCTTTAAAAAAAAAGAGCTGTGATTGAATTAATTCCAAAATTGTTGTCTGAGTCATAATTTCACACATTTCCAAAAACGAAACACTAAGTGATGAAAGATATTCTGTTACATCACATGATGCCGCGCTGTTGGCGGTATTAGGAATCTAAGAGATCCAGCTATTCTAAAATATCACTTTTGCCATAATGTCTGCTCAACCTTTGACCAAAAATCTAATTTTAAATGTGTGACAAGTGGTTGTAAAGTTCTCTCAATCAATGTACCTGTATGATGAAGATTGGTGTCACATTATAGGCTTTCTTCTGTTCCTTCTAATGTATTGTTATTTAATGAACTATTGTTCTGTCTTTTATAATACTCCTCTGATTGAAGCTTCCTGTAATTTTACAATTGCAAAATGACCAATGCTGACTTGCCACTGAAAAGTATAGCGAGAGGATTTTGGTTGCACAAAGGGTAAAACCGTAATTCTGCCAGGACCATTGAATCTGATCATTGATATTTGCATAGATGACGCACGTACGAAGCATTAAACAAGTTAAGAAGTAAAGTGGAATACTGTATATTCGTTCTACATTAGAAACTGATAAAGTCCCAACCTGCATGTTTAGAGCAGTGAGCCTGATTTTGATTTGAAAGCAAAGCCAAAAAAACGTACTTTATATCTGGAAGAAAAGAAAATCACGGCATGATAAAGAGAGCTACAGTATTCTCGAAACACGTTGGCAGTAGGTAGTACTGTTAACTGGAGGTAATGCTACCATCACAGGACCTCTGAGGGAAGGTAAAACCCAGAGGCGGATTGGCCCACCGGGAAACCTGTCCAGATTCCCCATTGGCAGGGCCGCCGACCGTGGCTCCGGGGCTGGCATCATCCTAGATGCAAGCGGCCACAGACTGGTCACAAACGGCAGCATTGCCCAAAATATATTATATGCACGTATGCGGCGGCCATATTTGTTTTTGGCTATGCTGCATTGTTTCATGTGACCTGGCTGAGACCAAGCGGACCAAAGCAGTCAAGTAGTCCCCCCCCCGAGCTGTGGAGTCAGTCCCCCCGCACCACCCCGCGCGCTGTAGCATCAGTCCCCCCCCCCCGCACATCCCCCCCCCCCCCCGGGCTGGATTCCGTTCCCAATCTGCCCCTGGTAAAACCCAATCATTTTTAATCTCAACAATGTTTACATACCTTTTCTTTGCACTGTTTTGGGACTACCCACCCTCCAAGGTGACCCACCCTTGTTTTAATTATTGTTTTATTGCGTCATACTGTACATTCTATTGTTGTACAGAATAAACCTTTTAAAAAAGACATGTGGCGTTTTCCAAGAAACCTTTATAAGAACATTACCGCATATGACAGCGTGAGTACCGGTACGCATTCATTATCAAAGATACCTTGATGTGTGTATAGTACCTATCTTTTATGTAAGTAAGGTATGAATTATTGGCCATTTCTTATGTACGATTAAAGAAACCATGTTAAGCTTCCACTCACTTTGCTAATATTGTGCCAATAAGAATGCAGCATTGCCCATAACCCCTGTTATATTGTTCAAATTCAGTCTTCTGTCACACGTCTCCACGTCTCTATTTCTTTGCATACCATAACGCCGAAGGAAAAAAAGAAAGGAGCACCATGATGAGAAACCTAAAAGAACATCCCCATGATTAAGGATAAGTATTCACAACCACATTCACACCATTTCCTCACAGGCTCATTTATTAGTGCCGTACTGTACTTACCCACTCTATTAAAATATGTTCTCTGTAAAGCGCTGCGGAATATGTGTGCCCTATATAAATATATAATAAATAAACCTAGGTTTAGTCACTGGGGTTGGATGGTTGAAGAGAGGGTGGGTTCACCATTCATTGGGCCCAGTTCGGGTCTTTGGGCTGTTAGCCCCATACAAGGCTAACAGTTTGGAGATTATCCTGTGTGTAGTTAGAGCCAGACAGCAAGGATTTATATTGATGCTTTGAAGGTCTGAGGTCAGTTGCACCAACGTACTGGACTGATTTATGACATCTCGGCTGCTGCATCTTACAATATACCCGAGGAGATTGTACCTGTTCCCTGTGCGTACAGTACCCCCTCACAATCTTCTTCTATTGTCTACTGTGGATTACAAAGCCATCTCCACCGGATACCTGAACCAGGACTCACTTTGGACATTGCCCGTGCCGGGGCCTGATTGAAGTCGGCCCAAAGGACAGCATAACCCTCAACACTTTTAAAGGGGAATCTTCCATCTGCTGCATGCAAAACAGCAACAAATTACCCCACCATATGTGAGTGTCAAGCACTAACTATCCATATCAAGCTTCTTTCTCATTTTCCATTGAGTCCAATAGGAACAGGATCTACACTAAGGAAGTTAAGAGGGGTGCTATTCCCTTATTCAAAGTGTATTTATCACTTACATTTAATCTTTCTCCGCTTCTACTATTTTTTGTAATTTATTGAAAGTATGTTATTGTATGTTTATATTTAACATGTTTTCTTATTAAGGATTCAAATATTTTATTGACTACGCTGTTTAGCATTTCGTTCCTCAAAGAGCAGTTCCTTTTTTTTTCTTTTTGTATGCATTAAGGGACTGAGTAATCCCTAACCGAAACTGCAGCTAAATTTGAACTAAGCCCTAAGCAGCGCCTGGTACTCACCTTAATGGTGATACACACCCCTTTTTTTTCTCTTGTGTAAAATTACTCTGTTGGTTTTTTATTTAGTAACACCTTCACACATGTATCTCTGAATATACCAAGAACCTCGATATTGCTCAATATTAGAGAGCAAAGCTTAGTATAATTAGAATTAATCAACAAGTCAAAACAAAATAGCACCTCTTAACGTTTGTGGAATTAGGGTGCGCAGAGCACTTTCCCCCATATAGTACATTTGAAGGATAGGACTCCTTCAGCTTTGAGTAGCACCCACCCACCTGCCCTGAATGATTTTAACTAGTTTGGTCTCTAGTAATTATATACTGTATAATGAAACTAAAGTCACGATGAAGGTAAATGTCCATACACACTGGGCGACTATGTGCAGCGTGTATGGACAGCGATGATAGCATTCATCACTGCGGGGAAAGCCACTCAGTGCATACACAGTGTTCGGCTTTCCCCCCGCCTGGTGCCGACAGATGGGGGAGGACGGCGTTGCATAGCGGAGTGCTATGCAAAGCCACCCTGAAAGCCGCTCATCTGCTGCAGATGAACGGCTTTCCCGGCGATGTTGCGGGAGCACGCAGCAGCGCTCACCGCTCATCGCCGGGCCATCCACACTGGGTGGCTTTGAGTTGAAAGCCACTCAAACCTGCTGTTTTGAGCGACTTTCAGATCAAAGTCTCCCAGTGTGTATGGGCCTTAAGATCTACAAGTTTGTACAATGTGTCAGTTTTAGGGATGAATCCAGGGTACAGCTCCCCTTGGGTTGATGTGGCTGGGTTGCGTTGGGGTGGCACACTATAATATTAATTTTGAATTTTTTAGTTCTATTACAATTTCTAATAATATTACTTTCTAGCATTATTACACCTTTCAAGATTTTTTTTACAATTACTTTTACCGCTTTTATTGTAAGTTGTACTTACAACTTAGGGAAATTAAGTTAAAAAATAATGTTTTTTTTAGGCTTTAAAACAACTAAATGTTATCTACAGTACTCCTTAAAAGGTACTATAGAATTCAAAATGATTAACCCCTTCCGGACATTTGACGTATATATACGTCATGGCCGGGATGTACTTCCCGACACATGACGTATATATACGTCATGACTTTAAACTGTCACTGCGTCTATAGACGCGGTGACAGTTTAAACAAGTCTGCTGTCCCTGACAGCAGACATGTCCCAGCATGCCCAGGGGGGGCGGCGATGCCTTCCCCCCGTCGGCGATCGCTGCGATTGGCTGTTCAATGTGAACAGCCAATCGCAGCGTTTTTCTGTGTTACCGGCGAATCAGACGCTCGGTAACACAGGGATCAATCACCGCCGGGTGGGAGGGGGCGTGAGTGGGTCACCGGTGGTCACCGGTGATGACCACACCTCACCCCACCTGCCCCCAAGGCTGTGATTGGTCCGTCGGACCGACGGACCAATCACAGCCATGGCGCGTGATTTAAACTAACGGTGACTGCGCTGCAGACGCCATTCCGGTCTGGAATTGCGTGCAGAGCGGTCACCGTGCCAATCTGTCGTGATATACTGACCTGATCCTTGCCTGATACTTACCTGATCACCGCTGGTAGCGTGCTGCCAGCAGCTGGATGCTTCCTGGATCTTGTGACTTCCTGTGTGCTGCTGCTGCAGTGTCATAGAGTGAGAGATAGTGAGAGATAGTGAGAGATAGTGAGAGATAGTGAGAGATAGTGACAGAGAGTGATAGAGAGTGCTATATTTTGTGTCTGCTGCCCCCCCTTTTGTGCTGATCAGTATATCTGTGCTGATCAGCAACTTTTTGGGGGTGCAGGGTTTTTTTTTTTTTATATATATATACCTGTCAGTTGCACCAAAGGTTGTGCTGCCTGTGCAACTGACTGCTGCCCCCCCTGCTGCCCCCCCCCTTTTGTGCTGATCAGTATAAATTAACTGATCAGCAACTTTTTGGGGGTGCAGGTTTTTTTTTTTATATATACCCTGTCAGGTTGCACCCACAGTTGTGTGCCTGCTGCCCCTCACTGCTAATCAGTGTTGCATCACTGATCTGCAGTTTTTTTTTTGGAGAGTGCAGTGGGGTTTAAATTTACACCCACGTTGCTTTTGTGGGTGTCCTGTGGCCGCTGAGCGCTGATCAGTGACGTACATCACTGAACAGCATTTTTGGCACAGGGTTGATATAATTTTTTTTCTGCAGTTTTTTTAAATTGTTTTTTTTTTGGAGAGTGCTGTGGTTTATTTTTTTTAAATTGTTTTTACACCCACGTTGCTTTTGTGGGTGTCCTGTGGCCGCTGAGCGCTGATCATTGACGTACATCACTGATCAGCATTTTCGGCACAGGGTTGATCTATTTTTTTTTTTGGATCAAATTCCTGTTGCCTTTGAGCGCTGTTCAGTGACGGACGTTACTGACCAACATCTGTGCTCAATTTTTGGCGCAGGACCTTTTTTTTTTTTTTTTAACCCCTTCAAGGTTGTACCAAAAGCTGCCTTGAAGTTGCTGAGTGACGTACATCACAGATCAGCATTTTTGCCACAGGGTTGATCTAATTTTTTTTTTTTTTATTGGGATCAAATTCCTGTATAAAGTATTTTTTTTTTCTGCACTACATACACACTACACACTACATACCCCCCCGTGTTGAAATAAAGTTTGTACCCCCCCTGAAGGACTGAAGGACAAAACAACAACGGAGAAAACCAAAGTCTGCTTTGAGTGTGTTAAATTCATTCACACAACATACTACTCCTGGCTGCTTAATCTGGCAATTCAACCATAACATCAGCATTTTACATCTGCAAACAACTTTTACTATCACTGTTAAAGCTTGTACTTGCACTGTCAGTTTTGAAAATGACCAGCTGTACCTCTAATGACCTCACCTCTCCTGCTCTTACATTGATAGTAGGTTTCTCTATATATCCTCTCTGGGTGAGCTTATGTGCTCACTCGACTTCCACTATCACATCTATGCTGATAACACTGAAATCTACCTCTCCTCTCCTGATCTCTCTCCCTCTATCCTCACTCATATCTCCAACTGTCTCTCTGCTGTCTACTCTTGGATGACTCAGCGCTTCTTTAGACTTAAAATATCAAAGACTAAGCTGTCATCTTCCCACCCTCCTGCATAAAACCTGACCATCTCTCATCCTAACCTACTGTTTATGCCCACTTCTTCCCCTTCTGTGTCACCCCTGTCTGTCTAACCCTCCCCTTTTAGAATGTAAGCTCTCACGGGCAGGGCCCTCTCTCCTCATGTGCCTTTCTTAGAATATATAAACCACTGCCACCCTGATGATTGCTTCAGTGTCCTGTCCCCTGATGCAACTATCCATATTAACCATGTACTTGTCCTAAACTGTCTTGTAATGTAATTTGTTATGTGTTTTTGATTATAACTATGCTCTGTAAAGCGCTGCGGAATCTGTGTGCGCTATATAAGAAACTGTTAATAAATAAATAATAAATAAATACACTATACACGTGTTGAAACATTACACTTACAGAAACACAAAAATAAAAATGGCATCCCAAATGTCATCCCAAATGTCATCCCAGTCATCCAGAAGAATGTATTCAGCGGAGGAGGCATATGCCATGCTTGCCTCTGACTCTGACACAGCCAGTGATGCAAGCGGGGAATTTGAAGGATTCGTCTTAACCTCATCTTCCTCCACTAGTGATGAGGGACCCCCTCAAAGACGCCCCCGTAGAGCAGCTGAGACCCTTCCCCAAATGATTGATCCCGTATGGACCCCACCACCAGACAATTTTGAGCCCCAGGTTCCTGAGTTTTTGGCCATCCCAGGAATCCAATTTGATTCAACAGGTCTCAGAGAAATTGACTTTTTCAAATTATTTTTCTCTGATGATTTTATAAATTTAATGGTGGACCAAAGTAATTTATATGCCCAGCAGTTTATTGCTCAAAACCCCACGTCATCATTTGCTAGGTGGACCCCTGTAGATGCAGTAGAGATGATGACGTTTTGGGGTCTGGTGTTACATATGGGCATAGTAAAAAAGCCAGAAATTAGGCAATATTGGAGTGCAGATGTTCTGTACAGCACCCCACTTTACCGTATGGCCATGACTCGGACTCGTTTTGAGACAATCCTTAAATTTTTACATTACACCGATAATGCACAGTGCCCACCCAGAGATGATCCCACCTTTGACCGGCTATTCAAAGTCAGGCCGGTCATTGATCATTTCAGTGCCAAATTTGCAGAGATGTACATCCCTGAAAAATTTATTTGTATCGACGAGTCCCTTATACATTTTAAAGGAAGGGTTAAATTCCGCCAGTACCTTCCCAGTAAGAGGGCAAGGTATGGAATAAAAATGTATAAACTGTGTGAAAGCACCTCAGGGTACACCCACAGGTTTAGGGTATATGAAGGGAAGGATTCAAGAATTGAACCGCCAGAATGCCCCCCCTCCCTCGTAGGTGTTAGTGGAAAAATTGTCTGGGATTTAGTGCACCCCTTCCTGGATAAAGGTTATCACCTCTATGTGGATAACTTTTACACTAGCATCCCCCTGTTTAAGGCCCTTGGTTCAAGAGGTACAGCAGCTTGCGGTACTGTGCGCAAGAACCAAAGAGGCCTCCCAAAAACGCACATTGCCCAAGTACTGAGAAGGGGTGAAAGCAGGGCACAATCCACCGAAAATATGTTGTTGGTCAAATATAAGGACAAGAGGGATGTCCTTATACTGACAACAATTCATGGAGACAGTACCACCTCCGTCCCTGTACGAGGTACCAGTACCCACACCTCAAAACCTAATTGTATCCTAGATTACAATAAGTACATGGGCGGAGTGGATCTTTCAGATCAGGTACTGAAGCCGTACAGTGCCCTGCGGAAAACAAAAATCTGGTACAAGAAGCTGGCCGTGTATATCATCCAGATGGCACTGTATAACGCTTACGTGCTATTCCGTTCTACCAGCCAGAGGGGGACATTTATGCACTTTCAAGAGGAAGTCATAAAGGGCCTAATATTTGGGAACCAGCAGGCAGAGGGCCCCAGTACTTCTAGTACTGGCCCCCGTATTGTACCAGGGCAGCATTTTCCTAACGAAATCCCCTCCACTGCAAAAAAGGGCAGGACACAAAAAAGGTGCAAAGTTTGCTATAAAAAGGGAATAAGAAAGGATACTATTTTCCACTGTGAAACTTGCCCCGACAAACCCGGCCTATGTATAAAGGAGTGTTTTAAAATATACCACACATCTATGGATTATTAGGTTCATCATTTCACCGTGCTTCGGGGGTCTTGCTAATGCCACATAGCACCCACCATTCATTCCACCAGAATCTGAGCTGCAAAATCCAAAAATCACTCCTTCCCTTCTGAGTCCTGCCATGCACCCAACTGGTATTTTTTGGTCACATATGAGGCATTGCCATACTCGGGAGAAATTGGGGCACAGATTTTGGGGTGCTTTTTCTCCTTCATACCTTATGAAAATGAAAAATTTTGAGCCAGAACTGCATTTTTGTGTAAAAAAATGTAATTTTTCATTAGCACAGCCCAGTTGTATCAAAATTGGTGAAACCCCTGGGGGTTTGAAATGTACACTATAGCCCTAGATGAATTCCCTGAGGGGTGTAGTTTGCAAAATGGGGTCACTTGTGGGGGGGTTCCACTGTATTGGTGCTTTGGGGGTCTTGCTAATGCGACATAGCACCCACCAACATTCCACCAGAATCTGTGCTGCAAAATCCAAATATCACTCCTTCCCTTCTGAGTCCTGCCATTTTTTGGTCACACATGAGGCATTGCCGTACTCGGGAGAAATTGGGGCACAGATTTTGGGGTGCTTTGTCTCCTTCATTCTTCGTGAAAATGAAAAATTTTGAGCCAGATCTGCATTTTTGTGTAAAAAATTTAATTTTTCATTTTCACTGCCCAGTTGTACCACAATTGGTGAAACCCCTGGGGGTTTGAAATGTACACTATACCCCTAGATGAATTCCCTGAGGGGTGTAGTTTGCAAAATGCGGTCACTTGTGGGGGGGTTCCACTGTATTGGTGCTTCGGGGGTCTTGCTAATGCGACATAGCACCCACCAACATTCCACCAGAATCTGTGCTGCAAAATCCAAATATCACTCCTTCCCTTCTGAGTCCTGCCATGCACCCAAATGGTATTTTCTGGTCACATGTGAGGCATTGCCGTACTCGGGAGAAATTGGGGCACAGATTTTGGGGTGCTTTGTCTCCTTCATTCCTTGTGAAAATGAAAAATTTTGAGCCAGAACTGCATTTTTGTGTAAAAAATTTAATTTTTCATTTTCACTGCCCAGTTGTACCACAATTGGTGAAACCCCTGGGGGTTTGAAATGTACACTATACCCCTAGTTGAATTCCCTGAGGGGTGTAGTTTGCAAAATGGGGTCACTTGTGGGGGGGTTCCACTGTATTGGTGCTTCGGGGGTCTTGCTAATGCGACATAGCACCCACCAACATTCCACCAGAATCTGTGCTGCAAAATCCAAATATCACTCCTTCCCTTCTGAGTCCTGCCATGCACCCAAATGGTATTTTTTGGTCACATGTGAGGCATTGCCGTACTCGGGAGAAATTGGGGCACAGATTTTGGGGTGCTTTGTCTCCTTCATTCCTTGTGAAAATGAAAAATTTTGAGCCAGAACTGCATTTTTGTGTAAAAAATTTCATTTTTAATTTTCACTGCCCAGTTGTACCACAATTGGTGAAACCCCTGGGGGTTTGAAATGTACACTATACCCCTAGTTGAATTCCCTGAGGGGTGTAGTTTGCAAAATGGGGTCACTTGTGGGGGGGTTCCACTGTATTGGTGCTTCGGGGGTCTTGCTAATGCGACATAGCACCCACCAACATTCCACCAGAATCTGTGCTGCAAAATCCAAATATCACTCCTTCCCTTCTGAGTCCTGCCATGCACCCAAATGGTATTTTTTGGTCACATGTGAGGCATTGCCGTACTCGGGAGAAATTGGGGCACAGATTTTGGGGTGCTTTGTCTCCTTCATTCCTTGTGAAAATGAAAAATTTTGAGCCAGAACTGCATTTTTGTGTAAAAAATTTCATTTTTAATTTTCACTGCCCAGTTGTACCACAATTGGTGAAACCCCTGGGGGTTTGAAATGTACACTATACCCCTAGATGAATTCCCTGAGGGGTGTAGTTTGCAAAATGGGGTCACTTGTGGGGGGGTTCCACTGTATTGGTGCTTCGGGGGTCTTGCTAATGCGACATAGCACCCACCAACATTCCACCAGAATCTGTGCTGCAAAATCCAAATATCACTCCTTCCCTTCTGAGTCCTGCCATGCACCCAAATGGTATTTTTTGGTCACATGTGAGGCATTGCCGTACTCGGGAAAAATTGGGGCACAGATATTGGGGTGCTTTGTCTCCTTCATTCCTTGTGAAAATGAAAAATTTTGAGCCAGAACTGCATTTTTGTGTAAAAAATGTAATTTTTCATTTTCACAGCCCAGTTGTACCACAATTGGTGAAACCCCTGGGGGTTTGAAATGTACACTATACCCCTAGATGAATTCCCTGAGGGGTGTAGTTTGCAAAATGGGGTCACTTGTGGGGGGGTTCCTAACTTTTAGCATCTTATGGTGCCTAGAAACCTACATGGTGCCTAAAAAATAATCTCATTTAAAGGAGGCTCCAAAATCAAGTAGGTGCTCCTTCTATTATGAAGCCTGTGGTTTGGTCAACGTGCACACTAGGGCCACATATAGGATATTTATGAAAACAAAAGAATTGGGGGAATCAATTTTTAGTCACATTTCTCTAGTAAAATCTACTGTGTTCCTTAGAAAAATGTATTAAAATTGAAAATCTGCAAAAAAATTAAATTTTGAATTTTCACCTACACTTTGTTTTAATTCCTGTGAAACACCTAAAGGGTTAACAATCTTCCAAAATGCTGTTTTGAATACTGTGAGGGGTGCAGTTTTTGAAATGGCATCATTTATGGGGATGTCTCACATACAAGTCCCTCAAAGTCACATCAGAACTGAACTGGTCCCTAAAAAAATCAGTGTTTGAAATTTTCTTGAAAATTTGAGAATTTGCTATTCATATTTTAAGCCTTCTAGTGTCCAAAAAAATTAAAAGGAGGTTGAAATAATGATGGAAACATAAAGTATACATATGGTCTATGTTAGTTATTAACTATTTTGAGTGGTATGATTATTTGTCTCACAAGCAGAAAATTTAACATTTTGAAAATTGCTAAATTTTCAATTTTTTTACGACATTTTGGTATTTTTCACAAAAAAACACAGACTGTATCGACCCAAATATACCACTAACTTGAAGTACAATGTGTCACGAGAAAACAATCTCAAAATCACTGGGATAAGTAAAAGCAAAAAAAAGAAAAAGTTATCCCCACTTAAGTGATACATGTCAGATTTGAAAAAAAGGGCTCTGTCAGGAAGGCAAAAACAGGCTGTGGCGGGAAGGGGTTAAGTTATTTAATAAATCATAATTTTAAACAAACACATTTATAAATATTTATTTATAATCATTTGTGATCAAGGTTGCATTGTTAAGACATTTCTGAAATTTAAAACAAAAACAGGAGTGTTGTGAATTTGGAGAATTGTCTTATTTCTTACATTCTCTGTTCCAGGATTCAGGTAATTACAATAATTTACCATGCCACAAAAAAATTCTATCTAGTGGCAATTATTGTTATGAAATGAGTGAATTTATTTTTAAAATACAAGATAATTTAAAACACAGACACTTAACCATGTCAATTTCCATCATATTGTATGTGATAATGTACAATATATTTGACATAATAAGGATATTAGGCGTCACCTTGATGTACCAGGAACTTTCAACTGCACAAGGCCTCAGACCCTGAGCTTTCAAGTTGAAAACGCTGAACTGAAACAGCCATAGCCCGAAACTGAAACCGAGAAATTGCTATGGAAACATTCACATTATTTTCAAAATGCAAATATTTCTTTATACAGTTACAGTATTTATACAGTTACAGTATATATATATATATATATATATATATATATATATATATATATATATATATATATATTTAGCTTTTAATTATTTTATGCACATCCTGTGATCCAGTACACCATTTATATTTTTTAAAAGGATAAACATTTTTTCAATGAGAGCTGTTTTACAGTACAATATTTAATGTATTTAAAAAAAAAAAAATCAAAATTCTTTGTTATTTAATCAATACATTGGCAGAATAATTGTAGCAAATGGAAATTTAAATTAGTATATTGGAATTATTTTCTCTAATTTAATTTAGAAAATATATTTAACTGCTTCTCATCTGTAGGACAAGTTAGGAAACATTTACAGGCTTCAATGAAGGGTCACCTGCTGTTTTGCCCATCATCTTTCATCGCCTGCAATATATAAAAATAATGGTCATTTAAAAGTAAATGTCAATGATTGTATTAGGACATGGTCCCTAAATCTAGTCTCAGCTCAATCCAAGCTCCTCAACTCTTTCAGAGAACAGAATGCATATATTTTGTCCCCATACTAAGAAAATCCAAATTTTTAGGTACATTTAAACAATTTGCATTAACTGGCTTCACGCAGTTTAGGGGAAGAATCTTGAAAGTGTGTTTGTTGGATTTTTTGTAAAGGAAACATAGTTAATATGACAAATATATATAGTCTAATACACCGTATCGAAGTGGAATCCCTATCTTTCCTGATAAAAAGGAGAAATAAAATAAAATACCAATATTGCTTGGAGAGACTAAAGAATAGACATGTTATTCTCAGTAAAAATTTCATAAGTCAAAAACATGAATATAGTTTTTGAAGGGAAGCAAACCCTTCAGCTTAATACAGTGTATTTTAAATTCTCTTTCATGCTAAGACAGTCCTACATGCGTAGTTGACAGCAGAATGAGCAGTGAATGATTGCCATAGTTATAATTATTACAATAGAAAACAAAGATACTGCACATGTTTGTTTCGAACAACTACTCAATGGCTAGTATTCAATGCCTCTGATTCTCCATATTTTCTGGGGAATCAGTCAATTCCCCGGGTTTACAGGGAATTTTCTCACTGGAAAAACAATTCGCCCTATTCAATGGACACAATTCTCTGCAAATGAAGAGCGAATGTCTGGCGATTCTCTGTTTGTGATTCTCCGCGATTCGCCAGTGGTTTTCAATGGGGTTTTTAGTGGAATTCGCTGAGAGTGTATTCAATGCTGAAGTGGAGAACTGCTTTCTCCAGTGATTTTCCCCGGATTCTCCATTTTACATTCGTCATCTTTTTCTGTAGAACTGGAATGGGATCTTTGAAAATAAAGCGTTTTTTATTTTTATTTTGGTGTCAAAAAATCAGATTTTTTTTTCTGTGAAGGGGCATGCTATTTTTATTCATGTGCTTGCAGCACATGAATATATTTAAAAAAAAATTTTAAACAATATATATATTTTTTTTACACATTCACCAGCAGGGGGCCGAGCCAGGAGCCGCTCATTAATATTCATATATTCACTGCACACTCGTCCCGATTATTACACATGCACGATCGGGACCAGTGTGTAGCGGCTCCCTAACACAGCCCCCTGAAAGCTCTGGGGGCTCTCCCTCTGTCCCCCACAGCCCTCCTTCACCCCCGCAGTGTCCGGCGCAGGCAGGAAGGCTTCCATCTCACTGCCTGCAGCCGTCCCCCAGCTCCCCGGCGGCATTCGCCGGGGGGGTTAAAATTCGCCGCCAGGGGCAGAGAGCCCCTGAGGCGTTGAATAGGGAGAACGGGCGGCTGCCCGGCGAATCTCCCTACAGGGAGAATTGGGGAGAAAGTGCAGCGAATCCTACACAGGATTCGCTGCAGCTCCCCAGAGCAAACATTGAATACCTGCCAATATCTTATATTCGCTCTAATGATTATCATTTGGGGATGCAGTCAGCATACCGGTGGTTATGAAGTTGGTGATCGGTATACCAGTGCCAGCAAGCCATTTAGAAGACTGGTGCCGGAACTTCAAAAACATCAGGATGTAGATCCCAGAAAATCAACAGCCAGTATCACGAACAGTGAGTATGCAGGCAGGGTAGCGTGTGGCTGGAGATAGGGGGATGGTTAGATTTAGACATTAGTGGAGGGACTAAGCATGGGGGGGGGGTGAGCTAAGGTTAGGCTGCGGGGAGGGGGGGTTAGGCTTTGGCATCAATAAGTTGGGCTAGGGTATGGAGCAGGATAGGATTAGGCAATGGGGGGCAGGGGTTAGGCATTGGCACTTGCAGGGAGGGTCAGGCTGCAGAATGGGTAGTGTAAGGCTGTTAGAAGGGAGAGTTCACGTTAGGGGAGGACAGGGGGAGGGTATGTATACTTACAGTACCTGACCCTTTCAAGATTCCCTCCTTCAGGATGCCAGCATCTGTATTCTGACTGACGGCATGCTGACTGCTGGTGATCCATATTTATCACCTCATTAGGTGGATTTTATAAGGTGAACGATTACAGTAAGTAAACTTGCAAAAACACAACTTGCGGCAGTAATAATATAATAATTATTGCAGCAGCCAAATCACAGTATGGTAGTACAGTATAATATCTATTGCAATGAATAAAAATTAGAAAAATACAATTGGAAATTCCTTTGACAACTTTATAAATATAAATTAAAAATGAGTGACTATTTACTTAATAAGGTGCATAATATATTGTGAATTATAGAACTCTATAAGGAGCTGAAGAGACCATACAAAGGCCCTAGCTTATTCATCTTTCTATCCTTCATTATTTCAATACTTTGCCTTTCATTTTTTTGTGGTGGGAACACATTTTGATAAATACATAATAAAGTATATGTTTTATCGTCTAGTCACAGAAGACATCGGACAGTGCACCATTTTACCAAAATGCTAAAAACATTATAGGGCACTTGTAAAAAGCTCAAGTACGGCAAAATACAATTTTTCTCCCTACAATTTTGTCACAGGATTTAAAGTAATGTTGTTATAGAAGAGAAAAACAACCTAAAAATATACTTTATTGTGTTCTTAGAAGCAAGTTGCATTGTTGTAGAACAACTGTACAGCAAACATTCGTACCTTTCAGAAGCATTAGCCATTTAACCTTTAGACTTGCATTATTGTTGGGATTGCATGCGTATTTTAGAACATCTAATATCTTTGCTGATCAAAATCTTTAAAGGATTTTTTCATCCACACAGTATATTTTTGTTTACCAGCAACTTCACTCTAAAAGCAAATGTCTTTGTTCATTTTCCCTGATGAAGTCCACTTAATGAATGAAAAGCATTAGAGTTGGTTAACCAACTTTTCTAGACATTTTCTATGAATATTTGTCCTATTGGAAATTTCCTTTATATTTTCTGATTAGCAAAATGTTTTGATATCCGAAACGGCATCAGATTCACTATGTACCAATTTGGGCATCACAAATGCTGGAAATATCAGATAGTTATAGGGTTAATGTGTTAACACCTTGCAATAATTGCTGAAAATGCATATACTGTAACAAATCAGTATTTGATCAATATCTAAAGTGTCTTTAGGTCAAAAGTTAATAAGTCAACACCTTATGGTCAACAGGCATATGGTCAACATAGTCACATTGCCTACATGGTTACATGGTCTATAAATGGCAATCGTCGAAACATGAAAATGTTGAGATGCATTTAAAAAAACAAACATGTATTTTTTAAATATTTTTTTCATACATTACCATTCAGATTCAGATGGTAACCTTGCCAGAAGCATGATGAGCGATGTGAGCTATGTCTGTGGACGCCATACACACATTTACAGTGTGTGTCATGAAATCTAAAAATGTACACAAGATATAAATTCATACTACTTTTTCATGTTTCGATCATTTCAGTGTCAACTTTTGCTAATGCCAACATTTTCTCTTTGCCGACCTTATCCATGTCAACCTTTTGGCTGTCAAACATTTATACTATAACAAAAAAAATGATTAGAATGACATCATTATACACCTGAATTACAAAGGGATAAGGATAACAGAAATGTAATATTAACTAACTTTTCATTTCATTTTCAGATTTCTATTATAATCTACAAAATATTTTTTGTTAGTCTCCTTCAATTTGACTTTAGGCCCTATTCAGACCTGCGAGTGCTCAGAGCCCAGCGAGCAAGTAACCACCGCCCTACCAAACGCAACCCCCTCCCCCCCTCACGGCCCCCACCCCTGTGTACCACTGCAAACATGTAAGCAACCGAGCACACAGGAGGGAAATCTATTGAATTCTTTTTTCCCCTGCTCACAGTGCTGACTGAGCCAGGACTCACTCTGCACTGTGAAGGCTGTGGGGAGAAGGAGGCTGCTGATGACGTCAGCAGCCCTCACTCCCAACGGCCGGGGAACTCCCAGAAAACGCTTGTGGCACGAACCCAAATGCCCACAGGGTGTCAACCCCCCCTGCAAAAAGTGAGTTAAGGCTGCCTTTGGACAAATGGCTCACATATATGCACTGTATACCACCCACATGCACAGGCGTTTGTTTATTGCTGCCTAGAGGAGGCTGCAAGGCGGTGGGTTAGGATTAGGCTGCGGGAAGGGAGGTTTAGGGGGGGTATGTATGGAAAAGGCAAGAATACTTACCAGGCACCTGTATCCTGACCACATGCATCCCCATTGACCAGTCACAGAACTTGGTGGTGAGCCCAATTGCACCCCTCCATCTCAACCCAAGCTCACAATATGCAACAATGTATTTGGTGACAGGGAGAGGCAGGGAAAAGAAGGGGAGGTAGAGTGTGACAGGGAAAACAGTGGTGGACAGAAAGAGAGTGACAGGGGCAGCAGTGGGCTCCTTAGTCCTCAGGGGCCCTTGTTTACTGCTCCTGCTGCACTAATGGTAGTTCACCCTATGCCACTGCCGGTCATCTGTATATTGGACATTTTTTTAATTTAACATCTGTGACAGGCTATTGAGCTTCTGCTTACTATATGCCCCTTGCCTTTCTAATTGTTAGTCTGTACACAGTACTAACTATTCTAATAAGCATAACTTTTGTTCCAACTGTCCTATCTCATGGTAATGGTTAACCAGCTGCACCGGCCACTGGTAAGCAAGGAAAGGTAGCCATTTTTTTAGGGAGAAGGGATCTGGCAGTGCTTTACAAGCCCTAGAAGCCATGTTCCCAATGGGATTACATTATGCCACATTTGGGGGGGTTCCCAAAGAAAAAAATACTAACTTTGTGCTTAACATTTCTGTACCGCAATGGTCTTGCAGGTGCGGAGACTTATTTGCAAAATGTTTTTTGTTCAATGGGGTTCCCCTTTTGCCTTCACTCCATTTCAGATATGCAATGTTACATGCAAATGAGAGTGGAGATGGGATATATAGAGTATAGCTTAATTGACACTTAAACAAACTGACATTCAATCTAAAATACAATGGGCGGTATTCAATGAGCCTGATTCGCCATGTTTTTATGGCGAATTTGTGCTGTTTGGCGAATTTCTGACTAAAACGGTGAATCACCCTATTCAATGACCACATGGCGAATACATTTCAAGGTTTTTTTCACCATGATTCACCGAGTAGCAATCGCTATCTTTTTATGGTGAAGTGGAATGTGAACTTTTAAAATAAAGTGTTTTGTTTTTTACATTTGGTGTAAAAAAATCAGGAATTTTATTCTGAGGAGGGGCATGCTATTTTTATTCATGTGCTGTAAGCACATGAATATATATTTAATTAAAAAAAAAAAAAATATATATATATATATATTTTTTTTTTTTACGCAGCAGCCAGCAGGGGGCGCCGGAGCCGAGCCGCTCATTACATATTCATATATTCACTGCACCCGATCGTTACGATCGGGTGTAGTGAATATACGCTCCCCTGCTGGCACCCCCGGGGGCAGCCTGTGCTGCCTGGCACCCGGGGAGCCCACCTACCCCCCACAAAGTTCTGGGGCAGGCAGAGAGACTACCATCTCTCTGCCTGGCACCGTCCTCAGGCTCCCTGCGGCAATCGCAGCAGGAGCTCATATTCGCCAGTCAGGGGCAGCGAGCCCCTGACACGTTGAATACCGGAGCCCGCTGGCTCCGGAACGTGGCGAATGTGCAGCGAATCCTAAAAAGGATTTGCTGCACCTCGCAGGTATTCTCATTGAATACCGCCCAATGTATTATAACATTTCCAATGATATTAGCATAGTAGCATAGCATTGGTAAGAAGCAATTATATGCTGTTCATGGAGGCATTCCGTGAGTGGGGAATCGGAAACAATTACTGGCAGTGGTGGAACCGGCATGCAGCTCTAAAGTGCTTTAGCGCAACGTCCCGGTGCAAATACATCATTTCAGGTCTCCAACACACTCTGTTAACAGGTTCGGGCTGCCGCTCCGGATAACCACCTCTTCTGGCCAATGTGTTTCGATCCCCCAACTGGAGTCTTTTTCAAAGTCAAATGGTTCATCATTTCACCGTGAGAAATACTCCAGTTGGGGGGTCAGACCACATCCGCTCGCATGGTTTGGTTCTCTGCACTCGCCATGCTTCGGGCACACTATTTTATTCTTTATTTTTTTGACTGTCAATCTTCCCATTGTCGACGATAGCCATGTTGACTTACTTCAGTTGATGACCTAAGCCTTGTTGACCTTCGTTGGTCGACCCAATGCATGTTGACCTACACGGGGTCAACGTCGTGACCATATCCTTTTCACACAGTCTCTACATACGGGATCAGTGGCATAAGTTTGTCACAGTTGCCCGGAGGTAGGATAAATATTGGTGCCCCACACCCACACAGTACCTTTAGTGTGAGTGTGAAGTCTGTGTTCTTGCTAGGAGGGGGAGTCAGCTGCAGAAGTGATACAGACGGCTTTCAATGAACTGATTAAAACTTGCAGGAGAAAAGAGGTGCCCCCTTGGGTGCAGTAGCCCGGTGGCAGATGACTCCATTGCCTCCCAGAGTTATTTCTCGGTACGGGATCACACCTGAGACAGCATTTGAGTACAGCTCTGAATTAGGGCCAGCTCTGTAGAAAGGTTATGTCTGTTGATCACTGTCTCTCTCTCCAGAATACGGCCATGTAGCTCTCTTAGATGACTTTTAGCTATGTTACAATATGTAGTCCTCAATTTATTATTTTTAAGCGCTGCTACATTATTCTTTCTTTTCAATATGTAGACCAGTTACAGTAAAAAAGAGACAGAAAAGTAGTCGTGGCGGATGCACACCAAATTCGTATGAAATATTTTATTGTCTCGATGGACTATTCATGTAGTTTTATATCTTGAGTGGGGAACCCTTTTAATCTTTAATATTGTTGGGATTCAGGATACACCCACTAATCTAGTGGGTGTATCCTGAATCCCAACAATATTAAAGATTAAAAGGGTTCCCCACTCAAGATATAAAACTACATGAATAGTCCATCGAGACAATAAAATATTTCATACGAATTTGGTGTGCATCCGCCACGACTACTTTTCTGTCTCTTTTTTACTGTAACTGTTATACTTAGTCGACAGGATAGCACCCGCCGCTAATAAAATATATATAGCGGTTAAACACCCTGACCAAATAGGGTACAATTTGTTTACTCCCCCCTTTTTTTGTGTGCAGATCTCTAACTCACCCTCTCTACCAATATGTAGACCATGCATGGCCAAACTGTGGCCCTCCAGCTATTGTGAAACTACACATCCCAGCATACCTTGCTATAGCTTTAGCATTCTCTAATAGCACAATTGTGGGACTTGTAGCAAAACAACAGCTGGAGGGCCGTAGTTTGGACATGCATGATGTAGATGCTTCACTTTTGTTTGATTACTTCAATTTATGTCTTTAAATGAATTATTGAGATGTACCATTGTGCTACTGTATATTTTTATTGTGTTTAGGTGTACAGTAACTATGCAGGCTAGAATTGATGGTTGTGCTCGTAATAGTTCAAGAAATTGTCTGAGGTGAGGGTATTTGGGGGAGGGGGGGCCGGGGAGATTATCACCTCAGTGTTAGTCATAGTAAGTTTAAGGAAGCGCTAGGACATCAAGGAGCAAATAGCAGAGAGTCAGTTAGAAGGATGAAAGAGTGAGAGAGGTCAGGTTAGGAAAGGTAGATCTGAAGGCCATTAGCATAAACAAGCATAGACATGTTATTGAAGGCCTAAAGAGATGATGAGTGCACCTAAAAGTAAGTACAGCATAGAGGGAGAATAGAACAAGAACAGAACCTTGGGAGATATCTAAGGAAGTGGAGGAAGTTGAGTCGGAGAAAGGCTGATCACAGAGGTAGGAGGACTCAATAGAGGGCAGATACTGTGGAATGAAGAGGATGAAAGCCAGAATACAATGGGTCCAGTAAGAAGAGGGCAGTTGTAGACAGTACACTGTAAGATATTGGAGGCAATGTGAAAGAGAAAGTTATGGAGCAAACCTTGCATTGAGCATTTCAAACTGTTCACCGGTCGTTGTGTGTAGGTGGCTGGTAGTGGTGCAGGGTGATGGAACAGTGATAACAGCAGGTAATCACAAGTGCCAGTGAAATTAAGTGGAGGGGGTGAGACATAAGGCAGAGAGAGAAAGGGAGACGGGGGGATAGGGAAGTAGACATGGGGAGGAAGAGGAAGGCATGGGACAGGGAGACAGAGGGAGACCAGGGACAGAGAGAAAGGCATGAGGCAGAGATAGAAGAGGCTTGGGTCAGGGAAAGCGTGATACATGGAGGGGAGACAATTGACAGAGAGAAAGAGGGAGAAATGGGACATATAGAGAGGGAAACATGGGCAGAGAGACATGGGCTGGAGTCCCAGCAGTAGTCCCTCCTTGATAGTGGCCTGCATTACACCCACTTTGTGTTGACTCATTGAATCATCCCCATGGTATAAAACCATACAGTACTGTATGTTACAATTATAATATAAAGCTGATAAGAGGATTAGTAAAATGACAGCTAAGATATCAGTAAGTGACAAGCTGTCAATTAGGACATAAATTGTCACATTTGAGCTTTATTTCATTTTTAGTGTCACGCGCTGGTGAATATTTAAGTGTGTTTTGACAGCGCAATAAAGCGACTTTTGTTCTATATGTCTCTGCTTCTTCTTTAGAGAAAACTCTATGCACTACCAACTTGTAAGAGGTGACTCATTCCACAGTGGGATACACGATATTCGGTGAAAACAAAAGACACACAGATGTGAAACTCACCTTAAACAGATGACTGTCTCAAGAACTAATAAAGTTATTTTTAAAAAAATCAATCAAATTGTGCTGCTTTTTCTTTTAAATTTACTGCACACAGGGCAATACAAATATAAAATAATTTATATATTTATATATATAGAATATATATATATATATACAGAAGCAACTACAGCACTCACGTCACGCCAAATAAAGAGTAGAAGTCACTTATTGCTCTATCAACGTTTTTCTAACTTTATTAGCATCATCAGGATACATATATTATACATACTTGCCTACCCTCCCGGAATGGCCGGGAGGGTCCCGCAAATCAGGTCCCCCTCCCGGTCCCCCGGGAAGGGGGGCAAATCTCCCGCATTTCCCTACAGCCCCCGCTCCCCCTCTCCCCGCGGTCTAAAGACTATGACTTTCGCGGGTCCGCGGGGAGGGGGCGGGGCTAAATGACGCAATTCGCGGCATTTCGTGGCATTTTTAGCCCATCCCCCCACCCACGGACCCGCAAATTGAGGCTTCAGCCCGTCATGGGGGCGGGGCTTGATGACATCACCCATGCCCCGCCCCAAAAATGAAGCCTGTACCCGCCCCCTTTTACTCCTCTCCGGGCTTCTCCCGGAAAGGAGTATGCCAAAGTCGGCAAGTATGATATTATAGCTGCCAAATGTGTAACATTTCCATGATTTTTTCCTATATTTAACAAAAATGAGTAAAAAATTACAAAAGTTTTTGCAAAATAAACCCAAAACATACAATGCAGCTGTTGATACTTTCAACCAATCTGCACAATGGATCTTATTGTCTATGTCCAATCCATCATTAAATGCTATAAATCACTGACTCCTCCCACTGATTCTGCTGCATGTCCAATAGAACAATTCCATGGCCGGAGTGGCGTTGTTACTTACAGCATGTATTGCTGTGTACCCAGCTGAATCCATGGGAAAACTGTGTAAACAGAATGCTATATTTTTAAATGGCATTAAAGTACATTCTCTGGTACAATCAGGGGTAAATTTACTAAGATGGGAGTTCTATTGAAGACAAGCAACCAATCAAATTAAACTTTTTTTTTTGCGACTTCTAGAATATTATAGATAGCATCTGATTGGTTGCTATGGGCAATGTCCTATCTTTAATGGAACTCCGATCTTAGTAATAAAATGGTCCCCCTGTGGGTGGATTCCAGCCGCAACTGCTGCCCCCGAGCTGCAATTCTTGAAGGAAAGATTGAAGGAAAGAGGTGGTCAGCACATATAAACATACACGTAAAGTTGTATGTAATATGTGGTCGATTTAGGATTGCTCTTTGCGATCTGAATTCGGCCCCGGTGGTCAGGTTTGTGTATGCGCATTTCTGCGCATGTTTAAACCTCGGCAGCGAATGGCTTTGGAAAGTTACACACTCGACGGTGCATTTGCTGACTTTTATTTCAAAAGGGGAGAGAAATCATTGCAAGCGGATGTGTTCTCGTACACATGGTACCGAGGGGATTCGGCGGTGGGGAAGGGGGGCATTTGGTTGGACAACGTTGAGCCACTCGCTAAGCAGCAAACCAAAGCTGCTTAGCGAGCAGTCCTGAATCAGGGCCTATATGTGCTGGTTGCCTTTCCCAGGGAACAGCAGTACAGCACATCGATAAGTCCACACCCAGACTCCTGTGAAACTAGCCAATGGAATCTGGAGGCGAGCTTAATGGCGATAGACAAGCTGAGCACTGTGCTCAGGGCCGCCACTAGAATTGTTGGGGCCTGGGACTGACCTACAGTCCGGGCCCCCAGCGGCACAGTGCCCTACATTACCGTCCACCCCCCTCGCGCGCGCGTGTGCCCATCATGCCTGCCCGTACCCTCCCTCCCCCTACCCCATTACTTACCATCACGCTGCATCGCTCCTTCAGCCTCCATCGGTCAGGTACAGAGCGCAGTGTGCACAGTGCAGCCTGCAGAGCGCCGAGCCCCGCTGTGTCCTAGTCTCGGTGCTCTGCAGGCTTCACTGTGCATGCCTGGATGGGGGCCGCTGGTGCCGGGAGGGGGAGGCGGTGTGCGGGTGCCCGGGGGGGGGGAGGTTTGGCACCGCTGTGGGCAGCTGCCAGGGCCCCTCCAGAGGCCGGGGCCCTGGACAGCTGTAGCCAGGGTACCCCCCTGTCGTGGACCTGACTATGCTTTCCGTGCTGAGGTGGCAACTGTTGCTCTCAGGTAAGGCAGCCATCACATATGTTACATACAACTGTACATGTATGTGCTGGCCGGCTCCTGGTCGGTGCTGCAGTCCAAGGGAAGCAGCCGCCACTGATTGGTTTTAAGTACAGTAAAACCAGAAGGCTGTTAGTTTGGGGCTGGTAAATGCTGATCTGGTGTCTCTACAAGCCCCAAGCTTCATGGGCTGGACCTTTTCAGATAGCGTTGAGTGTTTTGACCATGCCAATTAACAAGGTCCTGGAGTTGTAAAACCAAAATTCACAATGGTTTTTGGCTGGACATGGCGTTGTTAAAATCAAAATATTAATAAAAGATATATCTATATGATAATTTGATGTTTTGTAGTATTTCCAACTTGCTCAGTGGGATCTGGGGCGTGTACTACAGGAGCAAACCGCTCCCACTGCAGTGACGGGACAGACTGTAGTCATTGAGCAGGACTCGCAACGCCACCAGTAACAAGGTTGGTATGGGACCAGGGCGACATGTGGAGTAGGGCACATGGGGGCGGATGAGGAAAGGCGGTATAGGACAGATCTGCAGAGATGATGGCAGGAGCCAATCTGGACGGAGCAGCAGCTAGGGATGTTTGAAAGGATGGAGAGGGTGGGGACATTCATAGTATGGGGTGGGGCCTGGGGTAAGATGACGTGGATTAGAGGTCCCTAAAAGTGCATATATAATGTTACAGTGCTTTAGTTTTAATAAACTAAAAATGTTTCATGTCTCGAGAGGTAACTCGTCTGTTACTACTGTCAAAAATGTCATTATTCTTTCCCGCTGTCTTAGTTTATTAACATAATAAAAGTGGAAGGCAAGGTATTTTTCTGCAAATTCTTCAAAAAGGTGTTGGAACTTCACCTCGATTAAAGAGCACTTGTGGTTATTAGTCTTCAGCGGTGCATGAGTTTAACAAGCAGAGTAGTCACAGGTCTGTATATATTGTGGCATGTACAATTCATCTCACTACGGCTAACCATATATCTCTGTAGCAGAAGGAAAGGTTACACTCGGGTCATCCGAGCTGGCTGTAATGAGAGCGAATAACAGATTCTTTCAGATGTTTCAACTTTTTCAGTTAACTCCTGGCACTAAGGCCTTTATTCTGATCTGTGCGGAAATTCCCGCATTCTTACGGAGCGGTCCGCACGCCACGGTGTTTTGCCGCATGCGGCCATCGTCCGTAGAAACGCCCACGTGTCCTCCGCATTCGGACGGACTCACTCTTTAAGAACAGGGCGTGTTTACGGACGACATACAAATCATGCGTGTGCGGGAGAAACACTCCGATTCGGCACGGTATTACAGAGTATTACAGAGTATGCTCGGGAATACCGCATCCGAACGGGAGCCAAGCGGTGCTACCGCACGTAAGCGGAGTATTTACGCCAAACAACCCACTATTATATATCTTCTGTATTGCTAGTATTAATATTCAGTCATGTCCATTGTTAGCAGTTTTTAAGTGTGGGACAAGTACAGCATATGTGGGGGATTACTAAGGTTTCCTTGAAGCAGCAATGGTTTCAATTAAAGCACTGACAAGCGTCCTATTAGTGAGTAATGAGTAAAGGAGTAGATTCTATTGGGTTCAGGTGTTAATGGTTGTAGTCATTAGGCGTACGTTCGCCTACCGCATGAACGAGTGGTGTCCGCAAAGCAATAGTACACTTGTGGACACCGCACATTTCTGCCCTTTTTTCATCGCGTGCATTCGGAGTGGTTTCCGAATGTACGCCCCCCAACATAAGTGTACTCCCCCGTGTCCGCCCATGTTTCCGCCCCGTTTTGCCCACTTTGAAACTACGCCCATGTGTCATTCCGCATGACGCCCATAATACTCCCCTATTTCCCGACTGATAGCGGTGAACAGTTTTGGACGGGATTTGGCCGAACTGGTACCGAGTCAAGGCGTGGCACATGCGCGTAGCGTTCTCCACGCATGCGCAGACGTCATAAAGACGCGATCCGTAAGTACGCGGTAAAGTCCGCATCAATCAGAATAAGGGCCTAAGTCCTTTTGGACTGCCCGTCTTTGGACTGCTTTCTGTGTCAGTTACTTATTACTACTCCAAAATCTGCATCCCCACCAGCAGTACAATAACCATAA
This sequence comes from Crinia signifera, assembly GCF_055691185.1. NCBI lineage: Eukaryota > Metazoa > Chordata > Amphibia > Anura > Myobatrachidae > Crinia > Crinia signifera. Next base: position 375,619,692 of record NC_139218.1, read on the forward strand.
CAATGTATACTAGAATGTGACTCAAATCTTAGAGGCCCAATTAAGATTCAAGGTTCAAAAATGTTTGAAAAAAAAAAATATGAAAGACAATCTGTAGCTGCTTTAAAAGGAAATTTATTATCAAGATATGTTTTTATTATATAGGAATAATAAATATGTATGTGTAATATATACTGTATGGGTAAAATTAAATGCAATCAAGATTTGCATTATTATTATTATTATTATTATTATTATTATTATTATTAGTGTTAATTATAATAAGTTGCTCAGAGAAGGAAAGAAAACATTTTTTGTTCCAAACAGTTCCCGCACAACGAGAGCTCACTGACGGCGGTGGAGAGCTTGGAAGGCGATAAAGTGGGATAAAGAGAGATAAAATCAGTGCCATCTTTTATACTGGGCTGGGTGGGCTGCTGCTCTGGGGACCCACAAGCATAGGGGCCCCAGAGCAGGCTAATTCTGGGGAAATAAAAAATCGAATGTTTCTTTTGGTAATACCGTTAGCGATGGCCAGCGTCGGCTGGCATCTCCACTTCCGCTGTCCTCCTCCTCCAGTGGTCACACTGAATCTCCGTCGTGATGTCATCATGGCCGACGTTATCAGTGAGGAGCGCTGTCTGTATGATGTAATAATGTGGAACCATTTTCATGTTGAATTTCTTGGTTTTCAACTAGGGAAAGCAAACCCTGGGCATTTTTTCAATCCCGGGATTGAAAAATGCTCAATCCCAGGATTCCCAGGATAGGCTTCCCTTTGCATGTGCAGTCTAATCCTGACATCCCGGGATTGGAAACTCCAATCCCAGGATTAAAATCTCCAATACCGGGATTGAAAACTCCAATCCCGGGATTAAAATCCTGGCAATTTTGGAGCCAAATCCCGGGTTCCCACCGCTCTGGGAGCCAAATTCTGGGATTGGTCACCCTATTTTTAAATTCAAGTTCTGTTATATTGTCCAAATGTTTATGCAAATTAATATCTGCTTTACAACATGTTTTTTTATATTTAAAAGCTGATTTTAGTAAAGTATTCACAAATCCGCAACGGTCATTTCATAGGCTGTTTTTTTTTTTTTTTTAATGAAAGGAGAAGATCTCTATTTTCCTTATCTCTATTCAAGTTATGAAACATTTTCGTGAATGAGCATGCACAGACCCCCTAAATCGGAAACAGGCCAAATTCGGCCCTGTCTGATGGGGTCTGAATTAGGCCCAATATACTAAAGCTGGAAGAGAGGTGATGTTGCCCATAGTAACCAATCAGATTGCATAATTTCTCTATTGCATCCTGCAAAATGAAAGACAGAATCTGAATTGGTTGCTATGGACAACGTTATCTCATTTTGAGAAGCCTTAGTACATTTTTCCCATTGTTTGGGAACCAGTGTCTTAAGGCATCGAAGGAAAGTTACGCAAAGAACATTATGGTATATGACGTCCCTTTAATTTTTGTCACACCTGTACTATGATATATGTAACATAGGACTTTTACAGCATTTGTTTGAGCAGAGCTCATCCACATTAATGTGTGCACTCATCTATGCCATCTCCTATATATTTGGCTACATCTGTCACTCAAAGTGGGTGTCAATGTCTATAACGCTCTGTTCCTGGACTTTCCTCTTAATGTGTGATTGCCTTCATCTGTGCTGAACACCTTTCTGAGAAATTTACCTGTTTAAAACAGGTGATGGCAATCATACATTAAGGAAGTCTAGAAACAGAGCATTGTGTCCCTCCTGGAGAGGGTCATGTTGGGAGGTATGTGACAGAGAACCTTACCAGTGAGCCCACAGACAGTGCCAGACACCCACTGTCTTCCCATGTTGCCCAGCACTGCTACTCCACAGCCACCAGGTGAGCGCCCCCCTCCCGCGATTTGCGGCAAAACCCCCCCCCCCCCGCGCGCCCCCCCCCGCGATTCGCGACAAAAACACCCGCTCCCCCGCGACCCCCCCTACCGCGATTCGCAGCAAAAACAACCCCGCGACCCCCCCTCCCACGATTCGCTGCAAAAAGAACCCCCCCACGACCCCTCCCGCAATTCGCGGCATAACCACCACCCCGGGACCCCCCCTCCCGCGAATCGCGGCAAACCCTCCCCCGTGACCCCCCCCCCCCCCCGATTCGCGGAAAAAACACCCCGCCCCCCGCGACCTCCCTCCCGCGATTCGCGGCAAAAAGAACCCCCCCGCGACCCCCCCTTGCACGATTGGCGGCACCCCCCCTGCGACCCCCCTCCCGCGATTCGCGGCACACACCCCCCCCGCAATTCGCAGCAGCCCCAGGATTAAATGGCACATGCAAAACACTGACATGGCTATGGTCGACAATGAAAAAGGTTGACATGAGTTTTTGAAGATTTATTTTTAATTTTTTCATATTCATTGTCATGTGTCGACATGGACACCAATGAAGTGGCACACTTATGTCAACATTTACATGTGTTGACCTTTCTGTGTTGATTTTTTCTTGTGGCGATTCGCGTCACACCCCCCCGCAACCCCCCCTCCCACGATTCGCGGCACCCCCCGTGACCCCCCACCTCCCGCAATTCGCGGCAACCCCCCACCGGAACCCCTGTGAACCCCGCCCTCCCGCGATTCGCGGCACCCACCCCCGCGACCCCCCCTCCCGCAATTCGCGGCACCCCCCGTGATTCGCGGCAGCTCCAGAATTAAATTGCACATGGAAAACACTGACATGGCTATGGTCGACAATGAAAAAGGTTGACATGAGTTTTTGAAGTTTTTTTGTCATTTTTTGAATATTTTCATATTCATTCTCATGTGTCGACATGGACACCAATGAAGTGCCACACTTATGTCAACATTTACATGTGTTGACCTTTCTGTGTTGATTTTTTTCTTGTGGCGATTCGCGTCACACCCCCCGCAACCCCCCCTCCGGCGATTCGCGGCACCCCCCGCGACCCCCCCCTCCCGCAATTCGCGGCAACCCCCCACCGGAACCCCCATGAACCCCGCTCTCCCGCGATTCGCGGTACCCACCCCCCGCAAACCCCCCCCCCCTCCCGCAAATCGCGGCACCCCCCGCGATTCGCGGCAGCCCCAGGATTAAATGGCACATGCAAAACACTGGCACGGCTATGGTCGACAATGAAAAAGGTTGACATGAGTTTTTGAAGATTTATTTCATTTTTTGAATGTTTTCATATTCATTGTCATGTGTCAACATGGACACCAATGAAGTGGCACACTTATGTCAACATTTACATGTGTTGACCTTTCTGTGTTGATTTTTTTTTGTGGCGATTCGCGTCACACCCCCCCGCAACCCCCCCTCCCGCGATTCGCGGCACCCCCCGTGACCCCCCACCTCTCGCAATTCGCGGCAACCCCCCACCGGAACCCCTGTGAACCCCGCCCTCCCGCGATTCGCGGCACCCAACCCCGCGACCCCCCCCCCCCCCTCCCGCAATTCTTGGCACCCCCCCGCGATTCGCGGCAGCTCCAGAATTAAATTGCACATGGAAAACACTGACATGGCTATGGTCGACAATGAAAAAGGTTGACATGAGTTTTTGAAGTTTTTTTTTTTCATTTTTTGAATGTTTTCATATTCATTCTCATGTGTCGACATGGACACCAGTGAAGTGCCACACTTATGTCAACATTTACATGTGTTGACCTTTCTGTGTTGATTTTTTCTTGTGGCGATTCGCGTCACACCCCCCCCACCCCCCCCCGCAACCCCCACGATTCACGGCACACACACACTCCCCCGCGATTCTCGGCACCCCACCCCGTGACCCCCCCTCCCGTGATTCACGGCACACCCCCGCGACCCCCCCAGCATGATTCGCCGCAACCCCCGCCCCTGTAACCCCCCTCCCGCGATTTGCGGCAACCCACCCCGCAACCCCCCTCCCGCGATTCTCTGCAATCCCTCCCCTCCCGCGATTCGCAGCATCCACCCCCCCACAACCCCCCCTCCTGCAATTCGCGGCACCCCCCGCGACCCCCCCTCCTGCAATTCGCGGCACCCTCCGCGACCCCCCCTCCCGCGATTCGCGGACACCTAAGTTGCAATACAGGGCATCTTTCATACAATTCTAACCATATTTCTCATATACAAACGTTCACAAATTAAGGGGGCGCAGCCCCTTACGACGGTGTGAAGAGCGCCCGTAGGGCGCGATGAATCACCTAGTGTAAAATATAACTCTACGCACCTGATTTCAAGCAGAGCAACTGGCTTTTAGTTCAGTAGACCTTTAAATCAAATGATAGAACTCGGCATACGATCTGTGCTATTATTCTGTTTAGATAAGAGAAGAATCGTTGGAAGGCAACAATTAAAGTTAATGAATATTAATGTGACTTCAGAATTCTCACTGGTTAAATATCTTCCAGTTAAACAGAAGACTGCTCAATTGAAATAAAGCACAGATGGATGGAGTACTTGTTTTGTTTGTTGTTTGTTTGTGTGTGTGTGTCCGCACGGTGGGCGGCTTGACAATTCCATGGCAACTTGGTGAAGATTTATGCATGATAGGTTTCTTTGTCATAACCGGGCCATGATTAATGGTCCCAGCCACCAGGGCCGTCTTAACATTAGGAAGGGCCCCTGGGCAACCTAGTTCACTGCCCCCCCCCCCCCCCCAGGAGCCCACAGTCACCTCCCCAACCCTCACCTCTCTGGCTCCGTGCGGCAGCCAGTCAGCTTCCGGCGTAATGTCCCTTACACATAATTCCCCTCGTAGTGCCCCTTAAACATTGCCCATATTACTGCCCCTTACAGAATTCCCATACTGATTCCATATAAGAGGAGAGACCTCATTGCCACGTCCCTCTATCCCCACCACAAACACCCTGTCCCCCAACATACACCCCATAACCCTCTATCCCCACCACAAACACCCTGTTCCACCCACAGACCCCCTATAAAGCTTTACTCACATATACACCCTAGTCCCCCTGTTTGTGCCACATTCACTCCCTATTCCTCTACACCACTCCCAATTACACACCCTACTCTTTCACTGTCCCCAACATACCCATACCATCCAACACCAGGGTGGTGAGTCTGGACCTCTTTTAGGTTTGTTATACTGGAGCTCGAGCATGGTCCCCCTTCTGATGGCCACAACATACCAGCACATTGGGAGCCGGGTGGGCGGGATGATGATGTTAGCTGTGGCGGCTGTGATGGCTGTCACGAGAGGGGAGCAGTGCCGCGGATCGCCCCTGCGCGCGACATCTGACAGTGGGGACCCCCCAGCTGTCCGCTGCCCAGGCGCTCCCAGTCCCCGCTGTAACAGTGCACTAGTGTGTGCTGCTGTGCCTGCTATTTAAGATTCACATATCCCGCTGGACCGCGCTAGCCAATAGGCGCTCGCGGTCCAGCAGCCACCAGTTGATTGGCTGCTGGACCGCAAGCGCCTATTGGCTGGCGGTCCAGAGGGAGACGTGAATTTTAAATAGCATCACGTCTCCCGCACACAGCGAGCCGCGGTGGGAGCTAGCGGGGGAGATGGAGCGGGCGAGCTGGCGGTGCTAGGTCCTAGGGCCCCCGGGCAACTGCCCATCGTGCCCAATGGGAAAGACGGCACTGCCAGCCACCCTAGGATAATACAGAAGTCCCCCCCCATGCATTAATTATAATTTATTTAACCTATAGATGGATCCGCTCTCATCTGAGCAGCACCTATCGCACTGTGTGCTTATTGCCAGGGGTTACATGCTCCTCACCAAGAGTAATATGCCTAGGGTTACATGCTCATTGCCAGAGGGTTACTTACTCCTTGCTTGGGGCGATCACATGCTCATTCGTGAGTACATATCATTGGTAGGGGGTAACATGCTTATTACCAGGGGGTTACTGCTCAAAGTGCACCAGCGCTCTCGGAATCCGCATTTCCGGGCAGCGCTGGGCACATTACCTTCCCTTGACAGATGTTAGAGGTTTAGTAGCACAGCCAGAAACATTTTTGATAACGGGGCACAACATTTCCGCCACTGGTTGGATGTATCAAGCAGTGAAAAGTGTGGAGCAGAGGAAATATGGTGAAGTTGCCCATAACAACCACTTTACCGGTCCTCTTTTGTGCTCTTTTCAATGCTTGATAAATCACCCCCTTTTATAATTTTGTGACGGTTAACTGTTCCCATGCTATAGCGGCTTTAAATGGACCACAAGAGAACTTTACTGTTGCTACTAAGCAATGTCATGTATGAAGCATGGACTGTACTCTCCATACAGTGCTTTGGAGATTATTGTGAGATACTTTCATGGATATTTTTATTTGTTAATTTCCAATATTGCATTGTAAATTGCTGTGTCTGCTCATGCTGTGCTCAATCTCAACTGAGCAGTTTCATAATTGAACTTTCCTGCGGTTTCATGAGTATAACTGCTAAATATATGTAGGGTTCACTATGCTTTTCGTAATTAGTAATTGTGTTTTACTATTGCATACAGTAAACAACATACTGTATCGTTTATATTGTATTCAGAGCCTGATTAAGGTGGGGCTCAGGGGGGTCAGTACCCCTGGGCCCCCTCTGTCAAGGGCTCCCCTGTGGTCGGCATTAATTTTTCAAATCCAAAAAAAAAAATATATATATATATATATATACATAGCAGTACGGCCCGGCACTCACTCCGTGTGGTCATCCGCCCTGGTGCCTGTCCTGGTGAAGGTGTAGCAGGTAAAGAAAGACTGGCACTCCTGGGTCTTGGTGTAACAGTGTATTTAAAGCATGGAAAAACCAACCAACGTTTCAGGGCAGCGCTCCTTTGTCAAGGTGTAGGTTCTCACCTACACCTTGACAAAGGAGTGATGCCCCGAAACGTTGGTTGGTTTTTCCATGCTTTAAATACACTGTTACACCAAGACCCAGGAGTGCCAGTCTTTCTTTACCTGATATATATATATATATATATATATTATTTTTTAAGCTAAAGGTTATGTGCATGGGAGGGGGGTAGTGCTGCAGCTTCACCTATTTGCCAATGTGACAATGATTAATGGTGCTGAGCATTGGGAGCCAAGGCACACTGACTGCAAAAGTCCCATGACACTGCACAAGAGATTAGAGGCTGAGAGCTCTGTGCTGAGCTCTGATTAATCAAGCTCATCACATGCTTCTCAGGCCCATGGAGGACAGCAGCAGCAGCAGCGGCCTCATCATGGAAGGGTTTTTAATCAGAGGCAGCGCTGAGCCTGTGAGGTCTCCTACAGAATAAGGTACAGAGGGACAGGCTTTTCATGTGTTGTATATATATTATTCCCCCACTCACACACCCACAGGTACCCTAGTTTATACTGCCTTTACTGTGTGTTTTTTGACAGTGTAATATTCTCCCGTGCAGTTTGCGGCCAGTAATGACAAGTGGGAGGGGCCCCCTGTCTAAAGTGACCCGGGCCCCTGAAAGATTATTCCAGCCCTGATTGTATTACTGTACTTATATCTAGAGATGCTCATCCCTGGCCATTTTTCCAATCCCGGGTTTCAGAATTGAAAAATGCTCAATCCCAGGAATCCCGACATTTTTGGATTAAAACAATGTCAGGAAGCAGCATGGCTGCATCATCTTCATTTGTAACCCCCTGGTCCCTCTGTCCTTCTCTTATACCCCTACATCCCCCTCCCTGCTAGTCCTTCCCAGCTACAGCCTCCAATTGTTTAATTTCACCGGCGGGTGTTCACGGACGGGCTCCGGTAAAGACTGTGGCTGGGCTCCGCAGTGTGATGTCAAAGGTCACCATACACACAACCAAGCAGCATCTTAGCTGTCTGCTGCTGAGTGCTGCCCGGCGTGTTCACGGGCTGGCGTACTTAGAACGTAGCAAATCCTCCATTCATTCATTTTGGGTAAAACATTTAATCAACAAAATAAATTCACTCTCTAGAAGGAAATATAGGGACTATTACCCTGTTCATTTTACTTTGCATGTCATTACCTCCAGACAGGGCTTGCCATCACTCACAATTTATATGCACAATTATCTGCTTTAGATGCAATATTGTGTATTGTTATAGCGATCTATAGATATATCGTCAGCAATATGCGCGCAATAAATTTTAAACAGTGCACAATATTATATGTCGTTATGAACAAAACAATCAAGTTGTGAGTCACAATTTAACACACCCTGGATTACATTTGTATTCACATTAATGTATTCTCTGAAAAAATACAGCCTCTCATTGAAGTAATCAAACAGAGTTTTCCCATCTTATTTATTTATGTTCTTTAATAATTCAAAAATCTGGAGACCGTACTTGTTTAACTTTCTTACATAATGATTCACGGTACGGTACTTCCAATTACTTTCATTCTTCTAAAAAAAAAATGTACTATGTTCTCTTCACACGTCAGCTAATATATGTCACATCATTTGATTGGCTTCTGTCAATTTTTTCCCTCTATGTTTTCACTTTTTTATTTTTTGCCTTTTAAAGTTATATTTTGCTAATTAACTAGACTCAACAAACATCCAATTGGCCTGTTCAGATCGTCAGGAAGGGGGAGGTATATCAAACTGTGTAGAGAGATAAAGTTCCAGCCAATCAGCTTCTAAATGCCATTTTACAGGGTGTGTTTGTAAAATGACAGTGACAGGCTAAACTTTATCTCTCTCCCTCTCTCTCTGCCGTATCACTCTTCGATGTTTGCTACATCTACCCCTTCTTGTGAATATGTAGAAATATATGTCATATGAGGGACAGTTAAAGGGCAGTTGTCACTGGACACTGTGAATGGTCACATTAGTAATATAAGGGGCAGACAGAGGGCTGTGACCACTGGACTCTCAGCAGTAAAACCCAAGGGACAGGACTTAAAGTCGTCCTAGAGAGATGGGGGGAACTCGTTTCCCTCTGTCACCTAATAACCCCCTCCGCATTAGGTTGGGACAGGGCCAGTGGTAGGTTTTTTGGCACCCCCCTGCCAGCTGTAATGCTTTTCTGTTAGAATTACTGTGCAGGGACAAGGTGGAGGTAGAACTACTGTAGTTCCGCCTTACCATTACAGATGGTGGAACTCAGTTCCACCCCATTTCCGCCAAATGTAACCGCTGCAAGGTGGGTGGGGGTCGGGGGGGACGGTGGGGGGGGGGGGGTGCTGTTATACTCAGAGCCTTGAAACTTCCTTAAGCTGGTGCACAGAATCTTTTCAGAGAATCTCCCTCATGACACAGAAAGAACCAGTTTGTGCCAAAGGTGATCAACAGAGGTTATATGTCATTGCAGCACACATTCAAGATTATTTAGGACAATCTGTAAATGGAAAGAGCTACCCTGAATGGGCATCTGTACAGCAACCCCCCTCCCCCCCTCATATGCTTCTGCCTACATGGAGCACGAACACTAACCCACCTAAGACTGCCCTGCCCACCGAATCTGGCTTACACAGGACTCCCTGGAGGCAGGACAGCCATAAGAAATTGTGAGTCTTGGGATTAACAAAATAGAAAAAACCCTCCTCCAACAACTGGAATGCCTGGTGAGACCAGTGTCCGCAGCACTGGTCATACTGCTCAACCTCCGCATTACTTCAAGGAAATGTGAACTGTGTTTATGACAAACCATACTTTATAAACCCTTTCTGTCTGGGCCCAGGACTAGAGTCCCCGCAGTCCCTTTCTGATGGCTGCCCTGCCTGCCCTGCACGAAACTGCTCTTTAGGGGGTTTTGTTGAACTAATTACACTACTCAACCGCCATTTTGCATCTGACATGATGACATCTCCCTTCAGCATCATGGCCCACCGATGTATCCACGTTCACCGTGATGTGTAAGCATCGCACAATGGATGGCGCTGCTGGCGGGCATGGCAGATGCCGGTGGGGGGGTGTGGCCGGCTGAAGGGGACGTACAGGGACCCGCGAGCATCTCACACGCTTGCGTGTCCCATTTCTGAGATTGTAGATCTATCGGGCACAGCTTTAATAAAAAATATTGGTACTTATGTATTATCTGGGCTCCCATGTTAAATGCATACCATTTTTTCATACCCCTACTATCCAACTACGCATGGAGTTGATTTTATATAGTGTGGCGAGCGCAGCGAGCCACCGTGCCCGAAGCGTGGCGAGCGCATCGAGCCCCGCGAGGGGACGCGGTCTCATAAGAAAAACGGGAGCCCAGATATTACATAAGTACCAAAATATTTTCTACTATTGTGAGCAAAGTTAACTCCATAAAAGCTTGAAAAGAGATAAAGTTGGGAGAGATAAAGTGCCAACCGATCAGATCCTAATTGCCATGTTGCAGTCTGTGTGATCTATTTATTAAGACTTGGGGAGAGATAAAGTTGCAGGAGATACTGTATACTAAAAACCAACCAGCTCCCGTCTTGTTTCAAACACAACCTGTAACATGGCAGTTACTGTAGGAGCTGATTGTCTGTTACTTTATATCTCAACAAGGCTTAGTAGATTTAGAAAAATGACAGTAACAGTAACAGTAGGAGCTGCTTGTAGTACTTTATCTCTCTCCATGCTTTGATAAATCTCTCCTTTATTTTTTCTTGTACTGTATTTGTATGTAGGGATGCCAATCCTGGGGCATTTTTTCAATCCCGGGATTCGGGATTGAAAAATGCTCAATCCCGGGATTCCTGGGATCCCGGGATTGGCCTTACCTATTTCAAAAAATGCCCCGGCCATCCGCATATATTCATACCTGGGCGGGTGCGGCCGGGATCCGGGAGATGTGGCAGGACGAATGAGGCTGTGAACAGTTGAGCTGAGCTGTTGTGTTGACCAAAGTAAATGTGGTCGTGTCCGGGAGCGGCGGTGCAGCTGTCTGGCCTGCGCAGCGTGACTAGGGCATTGTGTGTCACGCTATGCATTGCCGCGCCGGCGTCGGAAGAAGCTGGGCAACATCTGAGTAGGAGCTCAGACGCTGCCCGACATTAGACGGTGCATGTGCCGTCTAATCCCGAAATCCCGGGATTGGAGCCTACAAATGCAATATGTTTAATTTAGCCCCGCCCCCTCCCCGTAGACTCGCAAATTGCGGGATTTGCCACACTGGGGGTCGGGGCTTGATGACGCCTACATCATGCCCCGCCCCTGTCGTGCTGCTGACAGTCTCCTCCTCCGGGCTTCTTCCGGAGCGGAGACTTTAAAAGTACCATTGTAAACAATATGGCACATATAAGAGAATCGCAGTGGTACCCTACAGTATTTATGTAGTAAAATGCAAAAACTTACTATATTTGCATTTGTTTGAACTTCCAAGAAATAATGAAGACTGAAGTGTGGAATGGTAACGTCTGGGGAAACATCAAATTTATAATTCACTGCTCCTGTAATAATTCAGCTCTGCGTTTTTTTTTCTGCAGATGATTCCGAGCAGATCAGCTTTCTTTTCATTAAAATAGAAAACATCCCCAAAAGATAATTGAGTAAATATTGATGAATTCAGTTATATTAATATTTAATATCTTTGGTACCAAAAATAAATTATTCATTGAAATAAACAAAAAGATAGGGATAAATAAATGCAAAATTTACTTTTTTTTTAGCATTAAGGAACAATTACCTTAGGTTATTTAATCAAAAGTATTACGATGATGGAAAGGGTTAGAACACAATGAGAAATGTATTCATTAAATAAATCTCATGCATACGTAGCTAACACCCCTTTTACACAAGCCCTAATAACCTGGGAACGCAGCCCTAATTTCACGGGAACGCACAAAAATACAGGTTTGCAGGTGGTTCAATCCGAATTGCGGCGTAGTGTAAACGGGTAACCTTGGTTGATGCGACACGGGACCTGTTCACAGCAATGGAAAAAGCCGCCACTGGGAGATGCTCTTATCTCCCAGCACCGGCTCAGGCCCCGCCTCCGGTGACATCCCCCGCTCAGCATTATGTGTAAAAGGGGTCAAAAGCAGGGTCTCACACAGGTTGGAGCCAGGTTCAAAACCCCGGTTTGCATGCAATATATCACATGCGATCCCATGCCGGGAAACCGCCTGTGTCAGAGGTCAGACACGCAAGCAGGTAGGGATCAGATGTCAAAACACATCTGATTTGGCCGCTTTTTACCAGAATTCTCTGCCCAATCCGTCTGAATCGGGTAAAAAGTGGTTAAATCGGACAAATTAAGTTTAGAACTCCTCGTGAGGGGGGGGGGGGGGTCCCTGATGTTATACATCACTCCTTATTATTGGTTATATCAATCCTAGCTGGTAGAACTGATACTCATGCTGGGCCCGATTCAGACTCAATAATCGAATGACCACACATGCGTTCTGTCCACAGTTTGCATGCACAAGCCCTTGCGATCACGGCCAGCCTTCTCCCCACGCCGTTTGGAGTGCCAAGTAACTTGGCGCTGCGAACATGGGGGAAATGCATTCGGTGCTGAGTGATTTTGAATTGTTTTCCACCTGTGCGCATGACTGCGAACGCATTCGCAGCCGTGCACTGGGATGGGGAGACACGGTGACAAGGTGCTGTTAACTTGATCGCTGGGCTCCAAACATTCACAGCCCATTCCGACCGCCGGGATTCCATACCGAATCCGTTGGGGCAGTGCAGTCACACAGATGCATAGAATTCAGCATACAATTTTGTGCATTTATATCAATGTCCACAATGGAGGTCATTCTGGTTCATACACTCCCTTGCGCATTCGCACAGGGGAGTGATGTTTAGCTACTGCACATTTATGCGCATGTGCAGGCTCCATTTGCAAACAGATGCAGCCACTTGTGTAGTCGCCGGCCCGTTCGCACGGAGCAGTGCGGGCAGGTGGCGTGGGGCGACGGACACGATTCACGTCCATGGTAATGCCCAAATGTTTCATGGGTGTCCCCATGAAAATGTTGGGCATTCCCATGGTCATTTGACCCTGATGCGGGTGATGGAGGTGGGCAGCTGATGTCAGCGAATGTCAGCTGTCCACCATCGAATGGTTTCTGGTTGCGGCGGGCGGACCTTCGCGAGGACGGCAGCCAGTGTTTGGTTTGCTCGCAAAGCTGGTAAATTCAGAACTTTACAAGTGAACCAGAATGACCTCCCATGCTCGCTGCAGTGGCAAGTAACTTGCATGCAACTGTGCATTTGACTGATTAAAAACAATGCCATGTACACAGATAAAACAATCCTAAACCCAGGTGCAGTGGCGTAACTAGATACATGTGGGCCCCATAGCAAAAGATTGTAAGGGCCCCTATTCATCACCTAATGCTAAAAAATGTATATAGCACATGATACTTTGACAGGCAAAAGTGGGCCCCTCTCAGCTCTGGGCCAGGGGCGGATTGGCCCACCGGGAAACCGGGCCATTTCCCGGTGGGCCGGCCCAAAATGCCGGAAAAACGGGCCGGCCGTGCTCCCCCTGGACTGTCTGGGCACATTGCCCACATCCAAAATGGCCACGGGAGGGCTGCTGCACATGCGCGATAGCGCACAGCACCTCCCATGGTACTTTGTGTGCGGCGTCAGCTCCTGCTCCTCACCTGGAGGCAGCAGAGCATGTGAGCCCCCTTGCCCTGCATAACAAACACCGCCCGCCGCCTCGCTCCCCCCAGCATTACAGCAGTGCCACCCAGCCCCCCCCCCCCCCCCCCAGGCTGCCTCCGTCAAACCCCCTTCCCGAGCAGCCTCCGCCAGCACCCCAACGCGACCTCCCCCCGGGCTGCCATCGCCTGCACCCACCCGGGCTGCTGCACAAGTTCTCCCGGGCTGGATAGCAGTCCCAATCCTCCCTTGCTCTGGGCCCTATAGCAGCTGCACCCCCTGCACCTATGGTAGTTACGCCCTTGCCCAGGTGTCTCACAAGACGGGGACCCCAGTAATTTACAGTACCATATTTGTTTCTGTTGTTTTTTATCCTTATTTATGTACTGAATCATAATTTGCATGTGTCATTTTGTTTGCATAGAAATAACTTTTTCTAGTTTAAGTAAAACTACGACCTTAAAGCATAATTCAGGCAGAGGAGAATTTATCTAAAAAATAATTTGCTACAACAAACTTTAAAGAGAAAACAATATTAATAGTTACAGACCCTTCAAACATGATTATTTCTAAATATAGTGGAAATATCTTTGCCGCTCCCATAGGCTCCAAGCACATAGACAATGAGATAATTGCTGGGTTGTGCTGTAATTCAGAAACAAAAGCTCTCAGACAGTATTTGTTAGTTAATTCTCCACTAATGTCAGATTAGTTGCTAAGCAAAGCTTGCCTACAGAACTGCACATAATTGAATAATATTATGTGTTAGCAATAGTACCTTAAGAACATGCAAAATATGTTCATTTGTAAGGTAAGTATGCAGACAGGGTATATCATATTGTACCACTACACATGTCAGTTTCCCACACTGGCTTAACTATAGCTCCGCAGACCCCGCGGTGGCTTGGAGATGCTAGGCAGATTTGGGTGCTGCGGAAGCTATTGTTACGGCTGCCGAATCTGTTGATGCCGACGCGCTAGGATCAGCAGAGCTTCATATCTACGGTCCCGGTGCTCCTCCGGTTAGAATGTCACTTGCCAAATGGCCAACCTCTTCATAGCAGACGGTTTGTAAGGATGCTAGAGGGAAGCGGTGACCTCCTCTTGCATCCTAAATAACGGTCTGCTGTAAGGCGGTGGCCATTTTGCAAGTGACATTCTAACAGGAGGAGCGCCAGGACCGCAGACAGGAGGATCTGTTGGTCCTGGTGGGAAAGGAATGGAAGGAGCAGCAACGGACTAAGCAGCAGCGGTGGCAGATACAGCGGTAAAGGAGGACGTACAAATTTTAGGTGGGTGCGCACCAGTTTTAGTGGCGGGGGGGCACACAAATTGTAGTTACGCCACTGTTTTCCCATGCAGTATATGAACTGGGTATTTGTATGGATTATCTTCCACAGTGTAACCAACATGGCTGCCTCACCGTGAACGCTTGTGCATGGAATGAAAAATACATGGAACTGACGGTTATGTTGGAATCCTTCTCCAAGCCTGAGGTTGCTGCAAACACCCGTTTTGTATTATCTCTTCAAGAAGTAACTATGTAACGCGTCCAAGATGGCAGCAGAGGCAATAGCCTCAGGAAAAGGGGCATTTCAAGAGAGGAGAAGTTCCGTGTGCAGACTCCTCTGGCCAAGTCCCCTCCTCTTTGCTAGGACTAGCAGGGTCTGAGCACAAGAGCGATCAGACCAGACTACGCATGCATATGGTGTGGCTGCCATTTTCCAGGTGATTTCCACACTAGCAGCAGTGTGCAGTGCTCAGACTCCATTGCGCATGCAATGATGGAGTCCGGTGGGTAAGTATGTAACAAATGGGTGCAGTGTGGGTGGTGTGGGCCCCCCTGGGACTCAGGGGCCCACCTGTACCACACACACTGCACCCATTATAAATACGCAACTCCTCTGGAAGTGCTGTGTGCACTCATGTGAGTGGCGGCACAAATTGGGGTGCAGAGAAATAGGGAGAGCCTATAATATATAGGATAAGCTTGCGCTACAATGTGTCCTTGAGAGACCAGGGCCATTTCTAGTCAATTTGACTCCGAATGTGAACACCAAACATTGTGTTATTGTATTAGGTTTATTTAATTGTATATCACCTCTCTTGACACAACACTACAATATTTAACAATGTCAGGTGTAGCAGCCTTTAACTTCCTGCTAAGGTGCTAGAGCCATGAGGAAAATGGAGGAAGGAGATGCAGTGGTTGGGCATGTGCTGCAGCTTCTCTTGTTCGAGCTGAGCAGACATTGATACAATCTCACACAGTCTCAAAATGGCTCCTGCACATGCTCAGTAGAATCTCAGTTGCCATCATGGGATAAGGCATGAAACCTCCCTGGAGAGTAGGAAGATTCAAGTCTATACAGTAGTGAACATCTCTTGCATGCTCAGCAGCGCTGCAAAAAATCACGCATGTTCAGTAGGAAAATCACTGGGAAACTAGTCAGTCCACCATTTTCCCGCAGACCTGCACAAGTGCATTGCATATTAGTTAGGTTAGATGAGTGGGAAGTATCAAAATAAATCACATAGGGAGACATGTAGCAATGGTGATAACATGGAGAGAGATAAAGTATCAGCCAATTAGTTCCACATTTTACAGACTGGGGGCCAGATGCACTAAGCTTCAAAAGTGATAAAATGAAGAGTGATAAACAGCCAGCCAATCAGCTCCTGCCTGCCATGACCTAGACTGTGTTTGAAAAATGTCCAGCAGGAGCTGATTGGCCGGCTGTTTATCACTCTCCATTTTATCACTTTTGAAGCTTAGCGCATCTGGCCCTGTGTTTTGAAAAATGGCAGTTAGGAGATGATTGGCTGATCGTTTCTCTCAACTTTATCTCTCTCTAATGTTTGAGCTGTCATCCCCAAAGCCTTTAAGTAATATTCTGTTTCCAGCTGCTGTAGATAAGGAAATAACACATTTCCTAAGACCTTTATCTCTAGTAAGAATGGATGCTATCTGTACAGATTGCTCCTTAGCTGAACTCGATCAATATGAGAAGAGATCAGTCCTTTAGGTTTTTTTTTTCCAACTGTTATTTGCAGCAGGAATCTCTATAATTTTGAAAGTACAAAAAAAAAAAAAAAAAAAGATACTGTATATATCCTTTGCTAGCTTGAAGTGATAAGTTCCTCAATAGAAAACGCACAATTTGGCTGAGATGGGGGATGATCACAAAATGGCGTCTGCTTAATAACGAAGAGTAATGCAGAGCAAGGCCTCAGGGGAACATAGAAGAAACACAAGGCCTGATTCCAATCTGTAAATGCCGCCCAGCCGAACGCCTGCTTCCCCTGCTGCCCAAAACCCCCTCACTGAGGAGCTTACAATTTAGTAGGAAGGGGAGACAGACAGATTACATGAGGTGCAAGCAAGTGGGAGGTGGCTTGTTAGCAGGATGTTAGCAGGCAGGGGGTTGGATAATCAGCCTCAGGACTAGTTTATGCAGCGGAAGGGTACGCATTGATTAACATGGGTGGATGGTGCATGGGTGTGGATGTGTGTTCCCCTCAGTGTAGCCCAGGGAAGCGTAGCTACAGTGTTGCGATTCAGAGGGTTAGCGGGGTGACACCAGCTCCGGGAGAATTGCCTGCCCTTCCCCAGACCCTCACCTTAGATGCTGTGAGCAGGAACATGGCAGTGGGGAGCTGGGGGCTGCCCAGTCGCTCAGGGCACGACCCCAAAATTACAATGCGCTGGTCATGACGAGAACCGATGCGCCGCATATGCAACCCAAGGCCCCACTTTTTGGGCACTCAAGTTCCGCGCCTTCACCTCCGAATGAAGTATGAATATGCTTTGTTTTGATAAAGAGATTATAAAGTATTGCCAGGTGAAGGAGTATGGGTCATAGGGTCGATAAGCCAAAGGTTGACTCATGAAAAGTGGTTCGAAAAGCAATAGGTCAACGCGCAAAAGGTCAAAGTTACTTTTTCAAATTTATGGGTGTCTATGCCGACATAGGTCAACATGAACACCGTACCGCGTACCGTACCGTGCACCATTTCCCCTTGCATCGCTCTCTTTGCTCGCCATGTTTTGGGCACGATGCCTTGCTACGCTCGGCACAGTATTATTATCTAGCTCTAGAACTAGGATAGTTATGAAAAACCACCTTTTTTAAAAAAAATATATAAAAAAATTCAAGTTGACCATTTAACCATGTCAACCTAATGCATATCGACATTTTTAATGTGTTGACGTTTTGCCTGAAGTCCAATAGTGGTTGACCTATTGACTGTTGACCTTAATACTGTCGACTGCATCCCGATGAAGGGAGGGCCAAAGTATTGGTTCTGACCTCCTGAGTTTGCACCATCCTCCTCACTGTGCTCCACAGTGCACTGAGTAGATGTTGTGGTCTTTGGTGTCTGACAGTCAGTATTCCAAATGTCAGCTCCAACAGCCCCGGAGGTTTTAACCACTTTCCATCGAGCTTATCGTCTTCTTTTAGGATGCATTCGAGTCATTTCAGTGACCTATAGACTGTAGAAATGTTCTGAGTTTAGGGATACCAAAGAATGATACTATTCTTCACAAGAAATCAGGCATGTGACGATGGTGATTGTTCCTACACCAATTTTTCTTTATCTCTCGCAATCAACCATATATGTGGAAGAGAGAAAAAAATACAATATCTAGTACATCTATAACTTAGATCATACTGAGGTGGATATATAGTAGGCCCAGAAAATGCGTACTCTCACTCACGTAAAGAGAAGTGAGAACCTGTGCATAAAGGTATCTTTAACCTGGGTCACTTCGTGATTTTAGTGACAGTTCCCTCCACCAGATTGTTTTAGATGAACGTACCGTACTCACATAAAGTACACTTGAATGACTATAAAGGTATCTTTCGAGTACTAAACTCGGCTCCTATGGACCATGCTTTTTTACTCCATAGGCATGAACTCCGGCATGTGTTTTAAAAAATAAAGAGAGAATCTCTCTTAATTTAAAAACATTTATTCAAGGTGCATAAAACAGTGGTGACTGGAAGTTGGAAGTATTAGGCAGTACCTGAAGACACGCAGTGGCCACATGCGCAGAAACTTCACCACCCAAACAGAGATCACAGTCCACAGCGGTTGGCACCCCTTTCCAACGACGCGTTCGATAGGCTCCTTAGGTCCCTCGCTTACATAAAAATTGCATCTTTAAACTAGATGAAATTTTGGTATATATTTACTGTACACATACTGTAAATTAATATGAATGCATACCGTACTCAATGGTTGCATTTGGTTGAAACTGTAAGGGGGCAGGGCAATAATGCAGTGAGCCACGATTGGCTCACTGCAGCCATCTTGGATCTTCGCCCCTGCCTCTTGAACCAGCTCAGGTTAGCCAACAAGTGGCCATGTAGACTGTGGACAATGAGTGATGAAGAGCTACTGAAGATTGGCTACTTCCAAAAGACCTACTGTAGATCCTGATTCAGATTTGTACACAATGTTCCTGCAGCAGAGCATTTATCAATAGACTGTACATGCGCCAAGGTACTCAACGCCGCTGGCAATCAGCACCAAAAATATTGTGCTATGGATTGTTTGAGGAGGGCCCAAACCGGTATCTTGTCTAGGGCCCCATGAGGTCTAAATCTGCCTCTAGGTACTGCAGATGGTTGTGGTTGACTGATAGGAGTGCTGACAGGCAGAGGTGGGATCATGGGTGCTTATAAATTAAAACTATCCTTTCATACTGATAGAGAAGCCAATTTGTGGCAGTGTCGTAGTGATATTTTTACTTTGTTACCGTTTTGCTGATTTTTTTTATGTATTATTAAACCAAATAATTAACAGCCTATCAAAATGATGGAACAAAAAAAATTTTATGTCAGCATTGGTGGCTCTGCACGCCTGAAGAGAGCAACACTTGAATCACTCAATCGGCGCCATCTACTGGCCTACTGCACGCAAAACACATGAATTCCCGCCATAGAAGTGAAAAGCAGCGTTAAGACCCATACACACACTAGATGACCCTGGCCTCCATCGATATAATGAATAATATCGGCCGCAGGTGTCCTATATAGAGTGTATGCACTTAACGATATCAGTAAACAATATTGTTCAGTGACGTCAACGGGACACGTTGAACATGAGGGTCATTGGCTATAAAGCCAAATTGATCTGCATGTTCTGCCGACGGGAGGTTGTAGTGTACACATTAGCAGATATAATAAAATATGTCCCAGTGGCGTAAGTTTGCCCCAGTTGCCCGGAGGCAAGATAAATACTAGTGACCTCCCCCCCCCCCCCCCCCCCCCAACACACACACACACCACCTTATATAAATTTAAGTATGTTTAAAATAAAGAAACTGTAACTTCTATGGTCCTGCTGGGAGGGGGAGTCAGCCACGGAAGTGATAACAACAGCTTTCAATTAATTGATTCAAACTTGCAGGGGAGGAGAGGTGCCCCCTTGGGAGCAGGAGCCCGGCGGCAGATGACTCCATTGCCTCCCAGAGTTCTGCCTCTGCTATGTCCACTATATCCTCAAAAGGCTTTAGCCTTTTGTTATATAGGTTGTTTTGTTATTTCCATTATCCATATGTGAAAATAAGCCTTTTTTTCCCCCGATAAACACCCACCCACCCCCCACAAAAGCAAAAACAATTTCACCTATGGCGCTGTAAACTCAAAGCTGCAAAGGACAGAAATATGATGGTCACCGGACCATCCAAATGAACAATAGACAAAAACAAAAAGTCCGTCTCCTTGCGCTATAAGTGTTCCAATGCGATTTCCAAACTTTTTTTCTCTTTCCAACTCCCAAATACGGATATGTGAAACAAGAAAAAGATGACAGGTATTGTAATAAAACAATATTATAAGGAGTTCTTCCTCCAAAACGTGTGGGGAAATGGATGGAAAAGGTGCTCCCAGAGTTTCCAGAAGGTCCCCAAAAGGTCTTTTTAGAGGGTCACCTCACTCGTGTGTATGGACAAAAGCTTACATGTATGCTTACATATAACAGATATGACGACTCCTATAAAGGTATCTTTTTCCAGGTACAGACTCCAACAATATTTATTTTCCAAATAAAACCTTTTATTCCGATAAAATGCGTGCAAACCCACAATCCTCACAGCAATAATATCACACACTAGATGGAAGGTGTGGACACTTCAATACTGTATGGTAGTGGTATAGCACCTAAAAATAGACACTTAGATCACACTGCAGTGCCTTTTTCAAGATGTGTGTCTATAAAAAAAACAGTTAACCATAAAACTGTTTAGAGTCTTAAATAAAACTGACATAGTGAAAATACGCTAAAACATATAATAATGTGAAGGCAGAAAACCTACCAGTAGCAGCAGGTCCTCTGAACAGGGCCGTCTTTTCGTATGGGCTTAATGGGCACTTGCCCAGGGGCCCCAGGTGTATAAGGGCCCTATCCTGATAGCTGAGGATCCCCTCTTTCCAGGGATACCAGAATTTTGAAAATCGGCCCTGGGGAACTGGAGATATCCAACTTCAAAGCAGCAGTCCACATCCGACCTGTTAATCGCAGTTCCCAGTCATATTCCTCAGGTTTTTTCTAACTTAGGCCCTTATTCTGGTTGGTGCGGTCAGAGCCGCACACGGGGCTCCGACCGCACAAACCAAGGGCCGCCCACCAGACGGATCGCCACGGCCGTCCATACACGGACGGCTGGCGATCCGCTCAAAAATGGTGGAGGCTACGCCTCCACCATGGTGGGAGCTGCCCCCTGCCTTCGATGGTCGACGACCATCGAAGGCAGGCCCGCACGCCGCGGCAGCTCCCGCAAGCTCAGACCACACGGACAATCGTCCGTGTGGGAGCTTGTAAGGGGGCTGAAAGCTGACATCCGGCGACGTCAGCTTTCCGCCCCCATGTCATGGTAATGAGGGCGTCATGCCCTCATTACCATGCATACGCCCCGCGTTTGCATGGGAACGCCCATGAAACGCGGGGCGTACACATAGGGAAATGAGGGGCTGAAGCCCCTCACGCCCCTATCCGCCCCCTTTGCGGCGGACGAAATCCGTCTGCGGCGAAGGGGGCTGCACATGCGCAGAATGACCTCTGCGCATGTGCAGACAAAAAACATCGGCGGTACGGCCGCACGCGGGCCGTACCGCACGATTCTGAATAAGGGCCTTAGAGTTTTTCTGAGAGTAAAAAGCCAAAATCTGGGACTCTCCCCTTTCTGTCGACAGTAGCGGCTTGTCTCTATCATGCCCAGAACCAGAGATATCAGCCTTCCAGCAGCCGGTCCCTGCTCCAGCTCCAAACGTCTGGTGTACAGTTTTATATTTTTGTCAATGGATTGCTCTGGCTCCTGATCTCTGATCCCCAAGTCACCAGCACCTCCTGAAAGTTGGGACTCTAGGTTTTTATACCATTGAAGGCTAAGAAATCTATTTCCAGATAATGGCGATATCTGCAGTCAAACAAGCTGCCCTTCCACCCAGAGGCGGAACAAGAGAGTTATGGGCCCAGGTGCAAAAATATTGTCTGGGCCCCCCAAACACACACAGAAAAACACATAGTTTTTTTTTTCCTTCAAATTTAAAACCCAATACACATTATGCAGCACACTGTAATGCTAATTGCACATTCACACACCGTAATGCCCATTACACATTATGCTACATGTAATTCCCCACAGTACTCCTGCTTATAAGGTTAATACCCCAATTATTGCCCCTTACACAATGCCCCCAGTAGTGCCCCTTACAGTAATGCTCACTATGTTTTGCAGCCCAGCATGAGGCATCTATTCTGGCAGCATAATGGTTGGGTCTGCCCTGTCAGGGAGAGAGCAGGTGAGGGGCACACAGAGGAGATAGACAGGGAGAGAACAGGAGAGAGGCATGCAGGGGGAGAGAAAAGGAAGTCCCTAGCTGTCTATTCCTTGTGGTATCCCTGGGGTTGGTGTCCACATCTGTCGGTCTGACTCCTGGCTTGGAGTAGCAAGTCCAGTGCTGACAGTTCCCTTCAATGGTTACCTGTGCACAGGTCCCAGCTCCATATTTATATGGGGGATGTGGCTGATGGGACGCTAACAGGTGTGATTATGAGGAATGAAGCATGTCATTTACAGGTCACGATAGTGTAGGTTAGCTGTTGTGGGGGCTGTCAGTCCCACTTAGATCATCTGGCATATTAAATGGACAGCAATATCAATGCCTGACAGCAACGAGCCTATTCTGTCCTTGGCTGTCAGCCCCCAATGACGATTGGCTGCCCCGGCCTAAGGCCATTTTAAATGTACAGTAGCGCCACTGCTTGATTGGGTTTGGTCCTGCCAGCAAGGGTCTAACTAGAACTTTGTGTGCCCTATAGAAAACTCTAGAAAGACCCCCACCACCCCCCCGCCCCCACACCATTGTCACTACAATACAAGAGAGGGAGGGGTATGAAAGTGAGAGAGGGTTAGAGAGGGAGGGAGAGAGAAAGAGGGAAACAAGAGAGTGTTGGAGAGAAAGAGGGAGAGACAGGTGGAGACAGGGTGCTAAAGGGGGAGAGAGATAGAATGTGGGTGCATAGACGGGCAGATGTGTGGGGGCTCATAAACAGATGGAAAGAGGCATAGTTAGCCAGCGAGGTTGTCTGATGGGCATTGCCTCGACAGACAGATGAAGGGGCATAGACAGACAGATGGCTGGGTGGGGGAGTGGTGAGCAGAGGGGCAGTCACACACAGACTGTGTTATCAATGTACAAATACCCTGACATCTCCCTCTGCAGGCCACCCCACCCATTCCCAGCCCTGACAGTAGCTGCCAACCGTGGGGTTCCATGTGTTTGGTTCCACTCGCTTCGTGTGTGCGGCTCCTCTCCTCCTTTCCCCGTATGCACGGCTCCCCTCCTCAACTCCCCGTGTGTCATACTTGCCTACTTTTGAAAATCATTTTCAGGAAGATTTGAGTGGGTAGAATTTTCCGCAGCGGGTGGGGGACATGGGGTGGCGGACCGTGGGAACACATGGGAACACCCAGTGTTTCATGGGCGTTCCCATAGTAATTCGCGGGTGCAGGGGGCGGGCAACTAACATCGGCAGATGTCAGCTGCCCACCTGCTTCTTGTACAGGGTGCCACAGATCCATGTGCACAGGGCTTAAGGGTTCTAGCACGTACTGTCCTGCTGATCTGTGTTCCACTGCAGCGGCTGCATCTGAGGCCAGTCTCCGGAACATAGCCAGCAAGAGGAGATTGCTGTGACAGATTCCAATTCACTGCAGGGGTCCACTGCAGGAGAAAACAGATCAGCAACATGAAGCAGCAGCTCAGCATAACACAGCACCTGGCCTCCTGCTGCTGGTAAAATCGCCGACAGTCTGCCAGGCACTCTGCACACACAAACCACTCCACTCCCATACGCCGTGGCAACAGCTACCCAAAACATAGTGGTGGCAGTCAAGACACCAGCGCATGACATTGCCCATGCAGGCACCCCTCCCCGGGCATTCTGGACTTGCGCATCCACAAGTCCGTATTTTAGGGGAGCAATACACAAAAACTAAGGTGCGGGGCAGCAGGTGGTTCATTCACAAATTGTGAGCCTCCCCGCTGAATGCTGTAGAGTAGGCAACCCACCATATTAGACACAGCCCCCCCCCCATATTACACCCAGTGCACACACCACTATATTACATTACACAGCCCCCTCATATTACACCCAGTACACACACCACTATATTACACAGCCCCCTCATATTACACCCAGTACACACCACTATATTACACAGCCCCCTCATATTACACCCAGTACACACCACTATATTACACTATACACCTCATATTACACCCAGTGCACACACCACTATATTACACAGCCCCCTCATATTACACACCACTATATTACACAGCCCCCTCATATTACAACCAATGCACACACCACTATATTACACAGCCCTCTCATATTACACCCAGTACAGACCACTATATTACACTATACACATCATATTACACCCAGTGCACACACCACTATATTATGTTACACAGCCCCCATATTACACCCAGTGCACACACCACTATATTACACTATACACAGCCCCCATATTACACCCAGTGCACTCCCCAACAAATTACATTACACATTCCCCTCATATTACACCAAGTACACACACTACTATATTACACTATACACAGCACTCCCTCCCCCATTACAACACACACAGGCCCTTATTCTGATCTGGGCGGTACGGCCCGCGTGCGGCCGTACCGCCGATGTTTTCGCTCTGCACATGCGCAGAGGTCACTCTGCGCATGTGCAGGGGAAATCGCCACACAAAAATTTTATACGCCGCAAAGGGGGCGTATAGGGGCGTGAGGGGCTTAATAGCCTCATTTACCTATGAATACGCCCAGCGTTTCATGGGCGTTCCCATGCAAACGCGGGGCGTATGCATGGTAATGAGGCTATGACGCCAGTGATGGGGGCGGAAAGCTGACATCGCCGGATGTCAGCTCTCCGCCCCCATACAAGCTTTCACACGGACGATTGTCCGTGTGGTCTAAGCTTGCGGGAGCTGCTGGAGCGTGCGGCCCTGCCTTCGATGGTCGCCGACCATCGAATGCAGGGGGCAGCTCCCACCATGGTGGAGGCGTACGCCCCACCATTTTCATGCGGATCGCCAGCCGTCCGCGTACGGACGGCCGTGGCGATCCGTATTGTAGGCGGGGATTGGTTTGTGCGGCCGGAGCAACGTATGCGGCTCCGGCCGCACAGACCAGAATAAGGGCCACAGTCCCCCATATTACTCTTAGCACACACACACAACTATATAACATAGCACATAGCCCCCATATTACTCACACCACTATACACACACCATTTGAAAACAGCCCTCCCCATGTTATACAAGTACATGCAGCCACGCCCTCCACTATATTACAGCCTATACACACTACATTACACACAGCCCCCCTCACATTAATCAGAACCCTCCCTCCCCCAGTCTATACCTTTTTGTGTTGCTTCTTGTTTGGAGGTCACCTGGCTTCTTGGTGAGGGAGGCAGCTTAGCGGGGAGAGGAGCAGGGAGAGCACTCAGAGCAGGGCTGGCCTGATGCACGGAGCCAGGGCCTGCTCTGTGTGGTGGGCGTGGCCAGCTTCATTGAAACAGAGCCCCGGCTGCTGGCTCTCCAGCTCCTCCTGATGGTGACTTCCACCAGTAAGCAGTAAGTACGCACACAGCAGCACGGCCACCCGTAGCGGTGGCCGGCTGTGACCTAGGTGTGCACCCCCACCCCTGCCATTTCCAGACATGCGCGCACGCAGGGACAGGATGCCGGTCCCCAGCGCTGCTGCATCTGATGTAATGTGTTTAAAAGCACTGCTTCCGGTCACTCTCCGTCTCCGCGGCGCAGCGCACATGAAGTGAACCTGGCACCTGCAAGCCACGAACCCCGCAGGTTCGGAGGGGTAGGGGGGGCTGCGCACGCACCGTGTCCCCCTGATGGCGGCTGATGCTCTCACATTTTTACTAAACGGAAATGGCGGCATGCCGGGCGGACGGTGGCACCGGGCCCCTTTGACCCCTTGGGCCCCGGTGCAGTGCACCGTCTGCACCGGCGGTAGTTCCGCCCCTGCTTCCACCGGAAAATGACAAATATTAATCCCACTCCATTATCCAACCCTCCCCTGCGTATAAAACACCCCCTACCTCCCTGGAAGTCATTTACAAGGGTCCCTTCTTTCAGCTAAGTGCCCCCTTCCACACGTTAGTGTTCTCCCTCCCACCACCTTTGCAGTAAAGAAGTAATTAGCAAAAGTTACTGCTCCAGGTCCTACATGTTGAATGGAAGATAGAGCACCACCTGCCACCTTTGGGACATCAAAGCTGCTGCTGAAAGCACCCCCCACCCCTAGGAGGGGAGACTGGGTAAGGGCCCCAGTGCATTGCTTTGCCCAGGGGCCAACACTGCTGTTAAGACGGCCCTGCCTCTGAACGAAATTCCTAGTGAGGGACTGTTTCCACAGCTCCCTCCACGTGTAAACAGAAAGCCGGCAGAACGCTGGCCTCTGCTTCCATCTATTTATTGCCGCCGAAACCGGAAGTTCGGCATCGCGTCACTTCCGCCTCAAGCGGTTCGTGTTCAGTGTGCTTGTAAAATAATAACACACATTGCGGCGGCCATTTTTAGTACTGGCGATTGTTATATAGGTTGTTTTGTTATTTTTATTATCCATGTGTGGTTTTTTTATTTATTTTGTTCTAATTTTTTAATTTTTTTATTTTAATTTTATTAATTTTCAAGTTGTTTTTTTTTTTTCCATTTAAATTTTTTTAATGCGTATACTTTTATTTTAGCTTATAACTTAGCAAACAGCTATTAACCCCTTCCCGCCGCAGCCTGTTTTTGCCTTCCTGACAGAGCCCTTTTTTTCAAATCTGACATGTATCACTTAAGTAGGGATAACTTTTTTTTGCTTTTACTTATACCAGTGATTTTGAGATTGTTTTCTCGTGACACATTGTACTTCAAATTAGTGGTAAATTTGGGTCGATACAGTCTGTGTTTTTTTGTGAAAAATACCAAAATGTTGTAAAAAAATGGAAAATTTAGCAATTTTCTAAATGTTAAATTTTCTGCTTGTGAGACAAATAATCATACCACTCAAAATAGTTAATAACTAACATAGACCATATGTCTACTTTATGTTTCCATCATTATTTCAACTTCCTTTTAAATTTTTTGGACACTAGGAGGCTTAAAATATGAATAGCAAATTCTCAAATTTTCAAGAAAATTTCAAACACTGATTTTTTTAGGGACCAGTTCAGTTCTGATGTGACTTTGAGGGACTTGTATGTGAGACTCCCCCATAAATGATGCCATTTCAAAAACTGCACCCCTCACAGTATTCAAAACAGCATTTTGGAAGTTTGTTAACCCTTTAGGTGTTTCACAGGAATTAAAACAAAGTGTAGGTGAAATTTCAAAATTTCATTTTTTTTGCAGATTTGCAATTTTAATACATTTTTCTAAGGAACACAGTAGATTTTACTAGAGAAATGTGACTAAAAATTGATTCCCCCAATTCTTTTGTTTTCATAAATATCCTATATGTGGCCCTAGTGTGCACGTTGACCAAACCACAGGCTTCATAATAGAAGGAGCACCTACTTGATTTTGGAGCCTCCTTTTTATGAGATTATTTTTTAGGCACCATGTAGGTTTCTAGGCACCATAAGATGCTAAAAGTTAGGAACCCCCCCCACAAGTGACCCCATTTTGCAAACTACACCCCTCAGGGAATTCATCTAGGGGTATAGTGTACATTTCAAACCCCCAGGGGTTTCACCAATTGTGGTACAACTGGGCAGTGAAAATGAAAAATTACATTTTTTACACAAAAATGCAGTTCTGGCTCACAATTTTTCATTTTCCCAAGGAATGAAGGAGACAAAGCACCCCAAAATCTGTGCCCCAATTTCTCCCGAGTACGGCAATGCCTCACATGTGACCAAAAAATACCATTTGGGTGCATGGCAGGACTCAGAAGGGAAGGAGTGATTTTTGGATTTTGCAGCTCAGATTCTGGTGGAATGTTGGTGGGTGCTATGTCGCATTAGCAAGACCCCCGAAGCACCAATACAGTGGAACCCCCCCACAAGTGATCCCATTTTGCAAACTACACCCCTCAGGGAATTCATCTAGGGGTATAGTGTACATTTCAAACCCCCAGGGGTTTCACCAATTTTGATACAACTGGGCTGTGCAAATGAAAAATTACATTTTTTACACAAAAATGCAGTTCTGGCTCAAAATTTTTAATTTTCACAAGGAATGAAGGAGACAAAGCACCCCAAAATCTGTGCCCCAATTTCTCCCGAGTACGGAAATGCCTCAAATGTGACCAAAAAATACCATTTGGGTGCATGGCAGGACTCAGAAGGGAAGGAGTGATTTTTGGATTTTGCAGCTCAGATTCTGGCGGAATGTTGGTGGGTGCTATGTCGCATTAGCAAGACCCCCGAAGCACCAATACAGTGGAACCCCCCCACAAGTGACCCCATTTTGCAAACTACACCCCTCAGGGAATTCATCTAGGGGTATAGTGTACATTTCAAACCCCCAGGGGTTTCACCAATTTTGATACAACTGGGCTGTGCAAATGAAAAATTACATTTTTTACACAAAAATGCAGTTCTGGCTCAAAATTTTTCATTTTCACAAGGAATGAAGGAGACAAAGCACCCCAAAATCTGTGCCCCAATTTCTCCCGAGTACGGCAATGCCTCACATGTGACCAAAAAATACCATTTGGGTGCATGGCAGGACTCAGAAGGGAAGGAGTGATTTTTGGATTTTGCAGCTCAGATTCTGGTGGAATGTTGGTGGGTGCTATGTCGCATTAGCAAGACCCCCGAAGCACCAATACAGTGGAACCCCCCACAAGTGACCCCATTTTGCAAACTACACCCCTCAGGGAATTCATCTAGGGGTATAGTGTACATTTCAAACCCCAAGGGGTTTCACCAATTTTGATACAACTGGGCTGTGCAAATGAAAAATTACATTTTTGACACAAAAATGCAGTTCTGGCTCAAAATTTTTCATTTTCACAAGGAATGAAGGAGACAAAGCACCGCAAAATCTGTGCCCCAATTTCTCCCGAGTACGGCAATGCCTCACATGTGACCAAAAAATACCATTTGGGTGCATGGCAGGACTCAGAAGGGAAGGAGTGATTTTTGGATTTTGCAGCTCAGATTCTGGTGGAATGTTGGTGGGTGCTATGTCGCATTAGCAAGACCCCCGAAGCACCAATACAGTGGAACCCCCCCACAAGTGCCCCCATTTTGCAAACTACACCCCTCAGGGAATTCATCTAGGGGTATAGTGTACATTTCAAACCCCCAGGGGTTTCACCAATTTTGATACAACTGGGCTGTGCAAATGAAAAATTACGTTTTTTACACAAAAATGCAGTTCTGGCTCAAAATTTTTCATTTTCACAAGGAATGAAGGAGACAAAGCACCCCAAAATCTGTGCCCCAATTTCTCCCGAGTACGGCAATGCCTCAGATGTGACCAAAAAATACCATTTGGGTGCATGGCAGGACTCAGAAGGGAAGGAGTGATTTTTGGATTTTGCAGCTCAGATTCTGGTGGAATGTTGGTGGGTGCTATGTCGCATTAGCAAGACCCCCGAAGCACCAATACAGTGGAACCCCCCCACAAGTGATCCCATTTTGCAAACTACACCCCTCAGGGAATTCATCTAGGGGTATAGTGTACATTTCAAACCCCCAGGGGTTTCACCAATTGTGGTACAACTGGGCAGTGAAAATGAAAAATTAAATTTTTTACACAAAAATGCAGTACTGGCTCAAAATTTTTCATTTTCCCAAGGAATGAAGGAGACAAAGCACCCCAAAATCTGTGCCCCAATTTCTCCCGAGTACGGCAATGCCTCACATGTGACCAAAAAATACCATTTGGGTGCATGGCAGGACTCAGAAGGGAAGGAGTGATTTTTGGATTTTGCAGCTCAGATTCTGGTGGAATGTTGGTGGGTGCTATGTCGCATTAGCAAGACCCCCGAAGCACCAATACAGTGGAACCCCCCCACAAGTGACCCCATTTTGCAAACTACACCCCTCAGGGAATTCATCTAGGGGTATAGTGTACATTTCAAACCCCCAGGGGTTTCACCAATTTTGATACAACTGGGCAGTGAAAATGAAAAATTACATTTTTTTACACAAAAATGCAGTTCTGGCTCAAAATTTTTCATTTTCATAAGGTATGAAGGAGAAAAAGCACCCGCAAATCTATGCCCCAATTTCTCCCGAGTATGGCAATGCCTCATATGTGACCAAAAAATACCAGTTGGGTGCATGGCAGGACTCAGAAGGGAAGAAGTGATTTTTGGATTTTGCAGCTCAGATTCTGGTGGAATGAATGGTGGGTGCTATGTGGCATTAGCAAGACCCCCGAAGCACGGTGAAATGATAAACCTAATAATCCATAGATGTGTGGTATATTTTAAAACACTCCTTTATACATAGGCCGGGTTTGTCGGGGCAAGTTTCACAGTGGAAAATAGTATCCTTTCTTATTCCCTTTTTATAGCAAACTTTGCACCTTTTTTGTGTCCTGCCCTTTCTTGCAGTGGAGGGGATTTCGTTAGGAAAATGCTGCCCTGGTACAATACGGGGGCCAGTACTAGAAGTACTGGGGCCCTCTGCCTGCTGGTTCCCAAATATTAGGCCCTTTATGACTTCCTCTTGAAAGTGCATAAATGTCCCCCTCTGGCTGGTAGAACGGAATAGCACGTAAGCGTTATACAGTGCCATCTGGATGATATACACGGCCAGCTTCTTGTACCAGATTTTTGTTTTCCGCAGGGCACTGTACGGCTTCAGTACCTGATCTGAAAGATCCACTCCGCCCATGTACCTATTGTAATCTAGGATACAATTAGGTTTTGAGGTGTGGGTACTGGTACCTCGTACAGGGACGGAGGTGGTACTGTCTCCATGAATTGTTGTCAGTATAAGGACATACCTCTTGTCCTTATATTTGACCAACAACATATTTTCGGTGCATATTCCCCTGCTTTCACCCCTTCTTAGTACTTGGGCAATGTGCGTTTTTGGGAGGCCTCTTTGGTTCTTGCGCACAGTACCGCAAGCTGCTGTACCTCTTGAACCAAGGGCCTTAAACAGGGGGATGCTAGTGTAAAAGTTATCCACATAGAGGTGATAACCTTTATCCAGGAAGGGGTGCACTAAATCCCAGACAATTTTTCCACTAACACCTACGAGGGAGGGGGGGCATTCTGGCGGTTCAATTCTTGAATCCTTCCCTTCATATACCCTAAACCTGTGGGTGTGCCCTGAGGTGCTTTAACACAGTTTATACATTTTTATGCCATACCTTGCCCTCTTACTGGGAAGGTACTGGCGGAATTTAACCCTTCCTTTAAAATGTATAAGGGACTCGTCGATACAAATAAATTTTTCAGGGATGTACATCTCTGCAAATTTGGCACTGAAATGATCAATGACCGGCCTGACTTTGAATAGCCGGTCAAAGGTGGGATCATCTCTGGGTGGGCACTGTGCATTATCAGTGTAATGTAAAAATTTAAGGATTGTCTCAAAACGAGTCCGAGTCATGGCCATACGGTAAAGTGGGGTGCTGTACAGAACATCTGTACTCCAATATTGCCTAATTTCTGGCTTTTTTACTATGCCCATATGTAACACCAGACCCCAAAACGTCATCATCTCTACTGCATCTACAGGTGTCCACCTAGCAAATGATGACGTGGGGTTTTGAGCAATAAACTGCTGGGCATATAAATTACTTTGGTCCACCATTAAATTTATAAAATCATCAGAGAAAAATAATTTGAAAAAGTCAATTTCTCTGAGACATGTTGAATCAAATTGGATTCCTGGGATGGCCAAAAACTCAGGAACCTGGGGCTCAAAATTGTCTGGTGGTGGGGTCCATACGGGAGCAATCATTTGGGGGGGGTCTCAGCTGCTCTACGGGGGCGTCTTTGAGGGGGTCCCTCATCACCAGAGGAGGAAGAGGAGCTTAAGACGAATCCTTCAAATTCCCCGCTTGCATCACTGGCTGTGTCAGAGTCAGAGGCAAGCATGGCATATGCCTCCTCCGCTGAATACATTCTTCTGGATGACTGGGATGACATTTGGGATGACATTTGGGATGACATTTGGGATGCCATTTTTATTTTTGTGTTTCTGTAAGTGTAATGTTTCAACACGTGTATAGTGTAGGGGGGGTACAAACTTTATTTCAACATGGGGGGTATGTAGTGTGTATGTAGTGCAGAAAAAAAAAATACTTTATACAGGAATTTGATCCCAATAAAAAAAAAAATTGAAGGGGTTAAAAAAAAAAAAAAGGTCCTGCGCCAAAAATTGAGCACAGATGTTGGTCAGTAACGTCCGTCACTGAACAGCGCTCAAAGGCAACAGGACTCCCACAAAAGCAACGTGGGTGTAAAAACAAAAAAAAAAACAATTTAAAAAAACTGCAGAAAAAAAATGATATCAACCCTGTGCCAAAAATGCTGTTCAGTGATTGTACGTCACTGATCAGCGGCCACAGGACACCCACAAAAGCAACGTGGGTGTAAAAACAATTTAAAAAAATATACCACAGCACTCTCCAAAAAGAAAAAACAATTTAAAAAAACTGCAGAAAAAAGATGATATCAACCCTGTGCCAAAAATGCTGTTCAGTGATTGTACGTCACCGATCAGCGCTCAGCGGCCACAGGACACCCACAAAAGCAACGTGGGTGTAAAAACAAAACCCCACTGCACTCTCCAAAAAAAAAAAAACTGCAGATCACTGATTAGCAGTGAGGGGCAGCAGGCACACAACTGTGGGTGCAACCTGACAGGGTATATATATAAAAAAAAAACCTGGACCCCCAAAAAGTTGCTGATTAATTAATTTAAACTGATCAGCACAAAAGGGGGGGGGGCAGCAGGGGGGGCAGCAGTCAGTTGCACACGCAGCACAACCTTTGGTGCAACTGACAGGTATATATATATATATTAAAAAAAAAACCTGGACCCCCAAAAAGTTGCTGATCTTAATTAATTTAAACTGATCAGCACAGAAGGGGGGGCAGCAGGGGGGGCAGCAGTCAGTTGCACAGGCAGCACAACCTTTGGTGCAACTGACAGGTATATATATAAAAAAGTTGCTGATCAGCTCAGATATAGTGATCAGCACAAAAGGGGGTGCAGCAGACACAAAATATAGCACTCTCTATCACTCTCTGTCACTATCTCTCACTATCTCTGACTATCTCTGACTATCTATCACTATCTGTGACTCTATGACACTGCAGCAGCAGCACACAGGAAGTCACAAGATCCAGGAAGCATCCAGCTGCTGGCAGCACGCTACCAGCGGTGATCAGCGGTGATCAGGTAAGTATCAGGCAAGGTTCAGGTATGTATAGCAGGACAGAGTGGCCGGTGACCGCTCTGCACGCAATTCCAGACCGGAATGGCGTCTGCAGCGCAGTCACCGTTAGTTTAAATGGCGCGCCATGGCTGTGATTGGTCCGTCGGTCCGACGGACCAATCACAGCCTTGGGGGCAGGTGGGGTGAGGTGTCGTCGTCACTGATGACCCCCTCATGCCCCCTCACACCCGGCGGTGATTGACACCTGTGTTACCGAGCGTCTGATTCGCCGGTAACACAGGAAAACGCTGCGAATGGCTGTTCACATTGAACAGCCAATCACAGCGATCGCCGACGGGGGGCGGCATCGCCGCCCCCCCTGGGCATGCAGGGACATGTCTGTTGTCAGGGACAGCAGACATCGTCCCTCTGTCACTGCGTCTCTAGACGCAGTGGCACTTTGAAGTCATGACGTATATATACGTCATGTGTCGGGAAGGGGTTAATATATATTATGTAATGTGGAATTTGCTTTCATTGTGACTGTGTTGGTGACTACAGATATATAAGAAAAGTGGAGAAAAGTGACAATGGTGTATTCAGGAATATTAAATCTTGGCACTACATGTAGATGCAATCCTTCAGTCTTATTAATGTATAATCATATTTAAATTATCTCCAGCTGCTGTTTATAATTGGAATATACTTGCAAACGCCACATGAGAACTACAACAACAAAAAATGGACAAACAGCGCTTGGGGAAAATTGCTAATGTATAAAAACATAATTTTATGTAAAAAAAAAAAACATTTACTTTTACTGCACAGACAAAAAAAAAAGTATCTACAGAAATTTGTAGTCGGGGACGTCACTTAACATAATCACTCCCGATGCGGGGGTGATTAATCTATTTCCAATCCACGAAGATGGAACATGGCTTCGCGGAGGGGTGTAGCTTCATGGGATGGGGGGGGGGGGAGGATGGTGTTGCATTCCCTTTTTTGTCACGATTGTCCTGGAGATGGACAGCCCACCCCAAAAAAACTGTCTGCCTGCTCTTCCCAGGCCACACATGGGCCCTTATTCTGATCGGTGCGGCCGGATCCGAATATGCGGCCAGGACTGTGCGTGCGAAACCCCGCCTTCCATACGGATCGCCAACTCCGTCCGTACGAGGTAAGAAGCTGGCCGAACGGACCGCACGTGTATTTTTCAGGGAATACGCCTCCTCCATCTCAGGGAACCTCCCCCATCATTCGATGGTCGAATGCAGGACCGAGTGGTCCACCAGCTCCCGCAACCTCAGACCACACGGACATTTTTCCGTGCAAAAGCAGAGATCTGGGCGGGCAGCTGACATCCAGCGATGTCATATGTCCGCCCCCTACACGTGCGTCACGGCCGCATTACCATACGTACGCCCAGCGTTTGCATGGGAACGCCCATGAAACACGGGGCGTATGCATATGGTAATGAGCCCAAATAGCCCTTCACGCCCCTCTCCACCCCCTGTTCGGAGTGTTCACATTTCATGCTGAATTTGGCCGTACGCCCCGCTCGCACATGCGCAGAGACGCCTCTGCACATGCGCAGACACAAAACATCGGCGGTACGAACGCACGCGGATATTACCGCACCAACCAGAAAAAGGGCCATTGTGACAGAAGCCAGATGCTGCACATAAAGTTACAGTGCAGCAGCAGTCACCTGTCACTGAGTGGGAGCCAGCATTTAGGTGTGACTCAGACCGGGTGACACCTGGGTGTTGCTGGCACACTCATATTGATGCCACTGTACTGTATGTACTGTAGTACACAATTAATAATGAGACTTGGGGGCAAATGTAAAAAAAAATCTCAGCAAATCGTACAAAGGAATCAATAGTATGTAAATATCATGGGCTACTATGATGGGAAACGGCAAATGAGCCAGACCGCTTGAAGGGGATCTCTTCAAGGAGCTTTGTGGTCTGGCTGATATTCCGGTTCTATGATGGGCAACTTCCCATCTTCAATAGAACTCCCACCTTCGAAATGTAAATCACCAACAATGATATAACTGAGCAGTGAGATGTGAATAGTGGGTTCTATGCAGTGATTTTCCCTTGCGTTTATATTTCCAATTATACAGTACATCCGAATACACTCGTAATTATAAGCAAAAAAAGAACAGATTTGATTACTAACATAAGATCTCCATAGACGGCAATATAAACATGGCTACCATCTGACTCAAACCACAAGAGACATACAAGAAAATAACGCAGTATGTTTGTATTTACAGTAACCATGACACTTCTGCCACTTTATCAGAACATTTTACTGTAGCATATTTATTGTAATATACAGTAGGAACATTTTTCATTGTGTTGTTCAAGGAACTTTTTTAGGCAGTTCTCTTGCCTAGTCCACCCTACCGTGAGATTCCACTATTGGAGCATAACACTTTGGCCAACATATGGGCCACATTGGCCTGGTGCTGTAAATATGTAAGGACCAATCCTGAGCATTGACCAGTCCATTGTGGGTGTGGCCTGTACCATGTGGGCCTGTACACTTAGGGGGTTATTCTGGTTGATTCACAAGGCTGCAAATGCCGGACTGCCGGCCCCAGCTTGCAGTGCGTGTTTCCACTCACAGGCTGCGAATGGATGTTTAACATGTTCGCCGAACATCGAAAGATGTGGAAGGTGCACGCATATAAAAGTGACTTACATATGTGTGGATGGATATGGGCGGGAAGCGGACATCCGGTGATGTCAGCTGCCCGCGCCCTCACCCCTGCATCACAGCTTCATTAGCATGAGAACGCCCATGAAACGCTGGGAGTTCCCATATGCTAATGCTGCTGTCCAGCACCCTACGCCCCTCTCCGCCCCCCACCCGCTGTTCTGGGTGTTTGCACCCGGAGAACAGACTGTTCACTGTGGGTGCATGCACCATGCGTCTGTACATGCGCAGAAACACATCTGTACATGCGCAGATGCACACCATCGGTCCCCCATGCGAATGAACAGGGGATGCGAATGATTGCGAATAACCCCCCTGCACCCATGTCACCGGTGAATTCCCAAGTGAGCTCCCAGCGTTTTCAAGGGCGCACCCACGAACCGCTGGGTAATCCCATGGGCACGACCATGGCCCACCGCTCCACGCCCCGCCTGCACTGCTGTGTGCAAGCGGACGGCAAATAATCAATTGGCCGTGGCGCTCACACAATGCGGCTGCACATGCGCATCAATGTTGATGCACATGCGCAGTCACTAAACATCGCTTCCCTGTGCGAACGATCAAACTAGAATAACCTCCTGAATGTATAAATGGGTATGGGTCTTTAGGTCGACCACTGAAGGTTGAAATGACTTAGATCGACACATGAATTAGGTCGTCATGATTAAGGCAGACAGGGTTAGAAGGTCGACACAAGCACTAGGTCGACATTCAAAACGTAGATATAAGTTTTTCATGTTTTTGTCCCAAATGTCAACATTGTCGACACGGACATCATCAACGTGAACTGTGTCCCCTCGCATGGCTCGCTGCGCTCGGCACACTATTTTACTCTCCCACCACTCCCTAGCGGACTGTAGGGTATGAAATACCGCCCGTCGGCACATGTCGGCTCAAAAGAAAAGTGGGAAACTCATGTCAACCTTTTGACTGTCGGCCTCCCATTGCCGACCTAATGCTTGTGTCGACCTTCCCACCATGTCGGCTTTAGCCATGTAAACCTATTCCATGTGTCGCATAAGCCAATGTCGACCTTCAGCAGTTGACCCAATGCATGTCAACCGAAATAGGGTCAACCTAATGACCGTGTACCGTATAAATACGAGACGCTGCACCTGAAATGGAAATAGCCCAAGAGCCAAAATGGTAACAACTAAATGTTCTCCATTTGAATCATTTGGGATTTCAACAATATTGGGTACTTCTGTAGTTTAACGGCGCCGGAAGTGCAGAGGCTCGCGTGCCGCTCTAGCTATGAAACTTGGCAGCCTGCCAGAGGCTCTGTTTCACTGTGCACGTGCCGCTCTAGCTCTGTCTGACTGAGCTTGTGCGGCTCTAGCTGGACGTAAACAGCGTAGCGGCCGGCCAGCAGCGGCGCTGCCCAGGCGCTGAC
This sequence comes from Crinia signifera, assembly GCF_055691185.1. Taxonomy (NCBI): domain Eukaryota; kingdom Metazoa; phylum Chordata; class Amphibia; order Anura; family Myobatrachidae; genus Crinia; species Crinia signifera. The sequence continues at coordinate 375,657,168 of NC_139218.1, forward strand.
AGGTCAATGTCACTGTGGCACTTGTAGTTCCACAGTGAAATAGGCAGCGCCTGGGCACCGCTGACAACGGGGGTATGTTAAAGTGGACACCCCGGCACAGCAATGCCGGGGCTTCTAAACTGTACGCGAGATTCAGACGCAACTGCGTCTGAATCTCGAGTCACATAGATAGCTGCTAAGAAGCCGGAAAGCCTGGATTCAGACGTGGCCCTAGGGGAACACTATTGAAACCCACCCTCAGTGCCACTAGTGGACGCCACAGCTGTGGACCGTGTAAATCCCACTTCCCACGCCCACCCGAAGCGTGGCGAGCGGCGGCGGTACGCGTCCTACGACCTTTTCATACCCCCACTATCCACGTCGGCGTGGAGTTGAGAATAGATTAGTGTGGCGAGCGCAGCGAGTCACCGAGCCCGAAGCGTGGCGAGCGCAGCGAGCCCCGCTAGGGCACGCGGATACCTTCACAGCTATCCACGTCCCCTCGCGGGCTTCACAGGTGTCAGCGTCCGCTCGCCACGCTTCGGGCTCGGTGCGTGGCGAGCGGACGCTGACACCTGTGAAGCCCGCGAGGGGACGCGGATAGCTGTGAAGGTATCCGCGTTCCCTCGCGGGGCTTGTTGCGCTCGCCACGCTTCGGGCTCGGTAGCTCGCTGCGCTCGCCACACTGATCTATTCTCAACTCCACGCCGACGTGGATAGTGGGGGTATGAAAAGGTCGTAGGACGCGTACCGCTGCACTCGCCACGCTTCGGGTGGGCGTGGATAGTGGTAATTACACGGTCCACAGCTATGGCATCCACTAGTGGCACTGAGGGTGGGTTTTAAATAGTGTTCCCCTAGGGCCACCTAAACTTCTTAGCGGCTATCTATGCGACTCGAGATTCAGACGCAGTTGCGTCTGAATCTCGCGTACAGTTTAGAAGCCCCGGCATCGCTGTGCCGGGGTGTCCACTTTAACATACCCCCATTGTCAGCGGTGCCCAGGCGCTGCCTATTTCACTGTGGAACTACAAGTGCCACAGTGACATTGACCTGTCAGCGCCTGGGCAGCGCCGCTGCTGCTGCTGCTGGCCGGCCGCTACGCTGTTTACGTTTACGTCCAGCTAGAGCAGCACAAGCTCAGTCAGACAGAGCTAGAGCGGCACGCGCACAGTGAAACAGAGCCTCTGGCAGGCTGCCAAGTTTCATAGCTAGAGTGGCACACGAGCCTCTGCACTTCCGGCGCCGTGAAACTACAGAAGTACCCAATATTTTAATCAGATATTAATTTAAATGGTTAAATTGTCTTTGGAACTGAGAAATTCTTCAGCTCCATGATGTACGATGATAAAGCCTTATTTCGGGCATTCACCAAAAAATTGGATGACTTTATCATGACATTCGGGGAAGAGAACGAAAGTTATTTGAAATAGTTTCTTTTAGAGTTTCGATGACTTTCAAAAGTGTAAGAGAAGAAAAAACGCAGAAAGCGCAGATATTACAATAGTCATTTTATTCTAAGAAATGATGTACATGTGAAAAATGGTAATATCCAGCTATAATGTTACTCTTAAGGATTATTACATTCTATAATATTGTATTCATTTTAGAACAACTCATTTACAGGTGAAGGCTACATTTACAGTGTAAAATACAGTTTTGTGGCTGTAAAGCTTTAATTATAATGTATGAATGCATCAGACTAACACAGACAGCAATCATCAAAATGAACACGTAAACTTTGACCAGGCTTATGCATTGTATAGAGATGCACCTCCCAAAATGCTTGCTGGATCCAATTCACTTCAATGGCATAGAGCGGTGATATGAGTGAGAGGCAGGTGCTCCCATTCGCTTCAATTGCATAGCGGTAGCTATACTGCCACATCCTTGCTGCAGTGAGGGACATCGCAGCAAGAATGTATGGGGATACATCTATATACTGTAATTGCTTAATTGTATGCACCACAATGCTTCCTGACCATTAGGGGATGGAGCCCAACAGTACATTATCAAGCCCTGCCGCCATTGCAAAAAATCCTGTGATTCACAGGAGTACGTGGAGGAATCAGGACTAAAGTTACGCGAATTGGCTTAATTTTAGCATACACCCGCGAATCACGGGATTTTTACCAGCCAGGTAGGAAGATGATGGGGGAATGGATGGGATGCATGCCCACCCTTCCGGTGGGCTGGGAGGGGGACCCTATTTTCAGGAGCCTCCCGACCATTCCAGGATGGTAGGCAAGTATGTAATGCTGTATATAATTGGGGAACCCCTATTTCAATGTTTTTCTGATTTTTTAAAACTAGGCTCTTTGAGCCTGGTGCTGGTTATGGCTGTGGGGGGCAGACCCCATGCCGTTTATTTATTTATTTTACTTTTTTTTTTACACTGAAGCCTGCACGGATCAGACTGATCCGTGCAGGCTGAAGCCAATACGAATTTGTATATTTAAATACGAATTTGTATTTGAAATACAAGTTCGTATTGGAAAATATACGAATCAGTACGCCATCGGATAATACGAATCAGTCAAATACGACTGATTAGTAAATTATCCTCCGGAATACGAATGAAATTACGACTACACCAGTCGTATTCCTTCGTATTAAAAATATAAATACAAATTCCTATTCGTATTCTTAGTAAATTTCCCCCAACATGTCAAACTAAGAAAAATTAAGACATTCACAAAAAAAAAATCAATTATGGAAACACATCAGATAAGATATGTGAAGTCATGTATAAAGTAATTAGAGTATATATATAAAACAGACCAACTACTAGCATCTGGAAATTGGTACAAAATGCTCATTGTGAAACATTGCATGCATATCAATATTTTCTACCTGAACAATTACAATAATATATTAAGCACAAAGAGATTAAAGAATGGATTCAAATAATTTATGCAAATTAAATATACACTTCAACAATAAATTCAAAATGCTAAATTTTTCCAATGCTTTCCAAAAATGCTTTCCAAAAAAAAAAAAGATTTTGCATGCCGGGTGCCGCATAAGCTCGTTCAAACTCTATCTGGGAGATCAGGGGTTATGAACCCTATTAAGTTTTGACCCTGAGATCAGATAGCAGTTGGCCCAGTGAAACTAAGCTGGAGGTGTGCAGCCACCTGAGCACAGCGTGACCACCATGCAGTGCACCATCTCTGGGGTCAGGTATGTTAATCAATGACTGACACATTTGCTGGACATTTCCATCGGCCAATTAAAAATGTGTTGAATGTCCTGGCCCATAAATACATGCAGAAACTTGGTAATCTACCATACAGTCCAGACCTGGCACAGTAAAACCTCTTTGTGTTCCAACAAGTCAAGCCCAAGTTGCACAGTGTTCCTTTTCAGTCACCTGAAGAGTGGAGACCTTCAACCAGCATATAACAGACATACCTGCATTGGACTGGTCCAGCTGCTTCACTAATTGGCTTGAGCTCATGCAACTGAAAGGTACAAAAATGGTAATTCACCAGTAATATATCACCCCTCCCCTGGTACCTGTCCTGCCCCCCCACCCTGTTACCTGGCAGCTGGTACCCCCGCTCCCCCCCTCCCCTGGTACCTGCCAGCTGGTACCCCCGTTCCCCCCTGCCCTGGTACCTCTGCTCCCCCCTCCCCTGGTACCTGGCAGTGCGGTAGGCATGCCAGGGCTGCTAGTCGGCAGGTCCCCGACTGGTACCCCGCTCCCCCCCTCACCCGGTACCTGGCAGCGATCCATCTGGGCAGCAGGGCAGTGCAGTAGGCAGCGGCATGCCAGGGCTCCTAGTCAGCAGGTCCCCGACTGATGCATGAACAAATAATGCCGGAGCATGATGCAGGAGTAGGCTGCAGCTGGTGCACAGACAGCGGGGGCACTGCGGATCCGGGCAGCATGGTCCGTTCTCAGGAGGAGGAAGCGGAGGAAGTGGGTTCATTAGGAGATTTACATTTCATCGGCGGGGTCCCTGCCGCGAATGGGAAGTAGCTGGCCCGCTCATTACATATGCACATATGTAATGAGTGGGTCAGCTACTTCCCATTCGCGGACCACTCCCTGTGTGGGAGCAGATTGTGCTTTGCAGGAGTGTAATAGATGCCACCTACATATTGGGGGTGTCTACTGTAAGTGTTTATATGCACCTACCTTGATTCCTGCTGCAGGTATCAGAACACCATTTGTCATAGAAACTTACTGCCCTGAAGAAACACCTGTTAAGGGTTTAGGACTCTGTTCTTCCCTTGCACAATAAATAGCCCATTCACCTTATTCAGATAGGGCCTACGCTATTTGCCTCTTTATTTGTCGATTTCCAGACCTTATAGTGTTATAAAGTTCCAGGACTTTGCTACCATGGACTCTTGTCTATTCAAAGTTCATTATTGTTGATGATTTTTCACCCTGCACCCATCAAATACCTGTCACACTCTCTTGCACCCACACACCTGTTGCAAATTTGGAGGAGGAGTCAAATGTGTTCTGTAATGTGGATGGCAGAATTGTCATCTTGTTATTTAGGAAATGCCCCTACGGACATGTTAAGTTATGTTTTTTACAGTTAAAGGGTGAGATGAACTAAGCTTCGAAAGTGATAAAATGGAGAGTGATAAACAATCAACCAATCAGCTCCTACAGTAACTGACATTTTTCAAACATAGTCTGTGACATTGCAGGTAGGAGCTGATTGGCTGGCTGTTTATCACTTGCCATGTTATCACTTTTAAAGCTTAGTACATCTGGCCCAAGGTCCGCAGTGCTCCAGCCAGGGCTAGCTCCACTATTAGGCAGCTGCGTACACCGGGATCTGGGGGTGGGGGTTCCTCCGAGTCTGCCTATCACAAAATTAAGCATGTCTATGAGAAAGAAGTCTTGTACTTAATGCAGAAGACGGCTGTGGAATATCTAAGATGCCACCTTCACACTTTCCCTTGACGGGCTGGAAAGTGGGTATTGGTGTCAGTGTGGAATTGGAGGGGGGGGAGTGCAGCAGGTTGAAGTTTTGCCTAGGGTGCAAAGAAGCCATACACCAGTCCTGGTTCCAGCATTCTGTGGTGATTTACATCCTCTCCAGTTTACAGCTACGACATACGACTTTTAAGACTCTGGAGAGTACCTCCAAACCTGAGCCCTAACTCTGTTACCTCTCCTCATGGTTGATGGACATGTGCAGTGCTAGTCTTCACCTATAACAACTGCGTTTGAATGAGCTGGTTATGCCAGCTCCAACCCCGATGTCGCTAGGCCTCACGGGAGACAACGTGTCCACCAAGGGGAGGAGAGTGCAAGAGGAAAGCTGACTAAAGAGACACTCAGGATGGGGTACCCCCATAGTCTACAAAAATGCGGGTGCAACAATGCACTAAGGTGGTAAATAACAAAACACGCCCAGACTACTGCCCAGAGGACAAACCAGACCCCCCTCCGTGCGACCTGCTGCAACAATGCAGAGATGGAACCGTTCAATATAATAATAACAGAAGCAGCTACAGGGCGAGACCCTGACTTATCTGGAATGATGGTACACCGCAGACAGAACTGAGGAAGCTGCAGCGCAGGCAGGCAGGAATGCTGACTGGGACCAGGAACACAGACACCGTAGCACAAGCCAGGCTTGGGGTTCAGGACGCTCGACAGGAGTACTTGATGGGGGACACAGGGCAGTATCTGGGCTCTGACAGGACTAGACAAGGCTCAGGACTTTGGCTAGGGAGAACTCCACTAGGAACTCTCTGCAGGCTAACAAGCAGCTAAGACAGAACTATAACTGTCAGAGTAGTGCTGGCCAGAATGCCTTATAAAGGACTCAGGTGATCAAGACAGCTGTGCACAATCCAGCCCAACTCCCAGCAGGGATAATGAGCATGCTCCTCTGACCAGCGACCATTAGGGGGCTGAAAACGGGAGTGTTCACCCAGCGATTTATCGTCGGTGCACACTCCAATCGCTGGCAATATGGTCACTGAGTGACCATATTGCCAGAGATTTATGCCCATGTGTACACAGCTTAAGACAGAACTACAGTATAACATGCAAGGTAGTGCTGGCCAGAATGCCTTATAAAGGAATCCAGCCCAACTCCCAGCAGGGATATCGAGGTTATTACCTTTCAGGCTTGTGAATAATTAAGTTCACAGAGGATTAAGCTGCAATGGCAAAGACCCACCACCGGAGGCCACCAGAGAGTTAAATACCAAACAAAGACTAAAAAAACAACACAAAACAGTTAAGATAGAAATGAGCCATTAATCAATGGCTCCTAACAGCGGCAATAAGGAAAATACATTTTCGTGGGCGTATTACAGATGGAGCCGGCCTTAACGTTGCAGGGCTGGCGTTTCTAACGCCAGCCCCACCAGTGGCCGGCTCCCGCCAGGGACAAACGCACGCATGAGATGCTCGTCCGCCCCGTGGCAACGGACCTTGTCGAGAGACTAGGATACGCGTGCGTATGAGACGCACGTGCGTCCCAGTCTCTGACGCCGGCACTCGCCAGCGCAAGGGGTCTGCCGAGCGCCGGCCAAAGATGAGACATGCTCCATCTGTACAATTCATAATAAATATAGTCCTCCTACAGTATATAAGCGAGATCTTGCTAGCACAAAAACACATTTCATTGTTAGTGTGGACAGTTTTTTAGATTAGAATTCTACTGAAAGTGTTTTTGTTTGTTTGTAGGTGCACAGAATGCTTCTAACATTGGCTACAGATGTCAGCATGAAACAGGGAAATTTGGTCAAAAATATGGTAGAAATGTTCCAGAAACAAGAAGCAAAGATAAAATAAATAAGCTTGTGCAGTATATGCTATTGAGTCACGTATGCTGTTGACAGGTAAATTATAACGGGAAGTTATTAATATCACTTTAGGTTTTCATAACGAAAACAAGTAATTTATTTATGAATCTAAGACAATCAGCGTCCGGATAGTTTTCAAATTCAGCAGTGCTTCCCGCACCAGCACTACTCAGTTCCCATCCAGCGCACGGACCCACTGACTTAATTCCCTTCGCCGCAGGGACCCCACTGCCCACCACACGCTGCAGAGACCCCCCTGCCCACCCCCTCCCCCACCCCCCGCCGCTGCCAGCTCTCCAGGGATATACATGCAATAAATTGCATGTGATTCACTGCATGTAAATTTGGCACATCTAGTGCCAAATCATAAGCACCCTCCCGGGGAGCTTCTCACATTGGCTACAGATGTCAGCATAAAAAAGGGAAATTTGGTCAAAAATATGGTACAAATGTTCCAGAAGTAAGAAGCAAAGATAAAATAAATAAGCTTGCTATTGATTCACGCATGCTGTTGACAGGTGAATTATAACGGGAAGTTATGAAATCACTTTAGGTTTTCATAATGCAAACAAGTACTTTAAATATGAATCTCAGCCAATCAGCGTCCAGATAGTTTTCAAATTCAGCAGTGCTTCCCGCACCAGCACCTGGCGAATAGAACTACTCAGTTCCCACCCAGCGCATGGACCCACTGACTTAATTCCCTTTGCCACAGGGACCCCACTGTCCACCACACGCTGCAGAGAAACCACTGCCCGCCCCACGGACCCCCCTGCCCACCCCCCACCGCTGCCAGCTCTCCAGGGATATACATGCAATAAATCGTATGTAATTCACTTCCTGTAAATTTGGCACATCTAGTGCCAAATCATAAGCAGCCTACCGAAGAGCTGCTGGGGGTCTTTTAAGGGCAAACTGGTCCGACTTGTCCTTAGGACAAATTAGGGTAGTACTGGCAGATCCATTCGCAAACACCGCAAACTCCAAACCATCAAACAATTTTTTCCATCTGCGCCAGTCTAGGACTTTCACTAATCTGCCCAAGAATCAGGATGGAAGTAGTCATCTCTCACATCAGAGGACCCACCCACAAACACCTGGGCACGCCTTCATTTCCACAAACACACCCACAAAATGCTATGTTATTACCCCCAAATGCTGGATTCCTATCAATCAAACTGCAACTTCTATGAGACATTCAGTGTCATCGAGAGGTGGAGGGGAGGCGGGTATTTTTTTCCAGGGCCCAGGTCTGCTGGATGGGCCCATGTCCTGCTCCCCTTTTGCAAGGAGCCGGGCAGTGGGGAGAGAGATGATAGTATGGCCTCTCTCCCCTGCTCAGAACACACTGCTCAGTGCCGTGTGCTGAGCTGGGGAGACAGACAGCTGCAGCGGCAGCCTGTCCTCTCTCCCTCTGCTTTAAAATTTCCACAGGGCGTGGCAGGAGGCCCTGCCCCAAGGCCACGCCCCCTTCATTTTACCGGGGCATTTTACATGTATGGATATTTGCTAATTGCCTCCGTGCATGCTTAACGCACAAAGGCATGCACAGTTTTTCAATAATCAGACAGCGAATCCCCTGATTAACGATCCATACTGAATTTGGTCCAATATTCATATCAATGCCGTTATTGTAATGAATGCGCTGGCAGCCCAGGCCACATCCAATCAGCACAGTCGTGCAAATTGGCTTTGCTGATTTATGTCACTATTAACTGTAAATCCAGAGATGACTTGCAAATAAACAATTAAAATGATATTCCAGGAAATATTAATGCAAAACTTCTCATTAGAAAAATAATTGACTATTCCAGCAGCTACGTTTTGTTTTTGTAATTCTTTTGGTCGTAAGACAATGGAAATGAAAAGCCTTTTAGATTTGTTTTATTGTGATTGAATTAAGCGAGGGAATATTTGGAGAATGCGGCAGTTTATCGTCTCAGCACTAACTTGACACTTTTTTAGTGCAATACTTCTCCCTTCAATTAAAAAAAATGTATCTCTAATTCTCCTAAAGAAGTCCCATACTGCTTTAATTACAGGAACACTCCAGTGAGGACCCTTTGCTAACATTTAATACAAATTGCAAGCGACTAGAGAATTATGATCAGTTAATGCATTTCATTATTCTATAATAGGATTACTCTTACTGTGTATTTTGAAGAACAATAATTAGACATTTCCATGATGAACTAAAGTTTAATTTAAAGAACACACTCTTAGATAACCACATGACTATTGTACTTATCAAAACAATGTTTTCAAAGATGACAAACTTTCTTATATGGGGCCAGATGTACTATAGGCCCATACACACTGGGCGACTTTGAGCTGAAAGTCGCTCAAAACAGCAGGTTTGAACAGCTTTCAGCTCAAAGCCGCCCAGTGTGTATGGCCCGGTGATGGCCCGGCGAGGAGCACTGCTGCGCGCTCCAGCAACATCTCCAGGAAAGCTCTCTCCTCCTCCTCCACCGCTCCTTACCTCTCTTCACTGATCTCTATCCACACTCCCTCCCGTCCTCTTCGCTCCACCGCTGACCGCTGACTGACCTCTCACCTAATCACCTCCTCCCACTCCTGTGTCCAAGACTACTCTCACGCTGCCCCCCTGCACTGGAACAATCTCCCGTCACCCATCAGGCTTTCTGATTCCCTTACCTCCATCAAGCGCTCCCTCAAAACCCACTTCTTCCGACTACCCTATCCCTCCTCCTCCTAACCTCTTTCGCTCCTCCTATCCTGCCTACCCTACCCCTCCATCCGTTCCCATCCATTTCTACTTATCCTATTGTTTTTAGTTCGTCCACCCACCTCCTTTTAGTCTGTTAACACTTATGAGTAGGGCCCTCCTTCCTCATGTACTCACCCTACCTCTCTACCTCACCAGCGCTCCTGCCCTGTTCTTCCCTTCCTCTACTTCATCTTCAGTCTCCTCAACAATTTCGACACCTACTTCAGAATTGATGCTGATTTTAGTTCTACCAGCTATACCCTTATTTATGCTGTATTTTATCAACACACCCAGGGTTACTGACCCCTTTTGCCCCTGCTTTAATCCGGCCCTGTTGGGTCAGCATACCACCATTCACAAGGCGGGATCTGGTTGATTCGCAAGAATAATTCTAAGTACCAGTCAATCAGCTCCATGTTAAAGTTTGTGTTTGCAAAATAAATTAGGTTGGTAGTTTATAACTTTTTGAAGCTTAGTATACCTGACCAATGGAATGAATTTATTACATACTGTAATACAGTATCATCGTAATAGTTATTTTGTGGGCAACATTTCCCATTTGCCACTTGTATCAGGGAGCAGGGCTGCAGGAAGAAATTGTGGGGCAGGTATATGTAGGACAGCTACAGAGGTGGTTAAAAAGGAAACAGTAATGGGGGAACTGATCAGAGGTGGCTCCAGAGGTGGGGCTGCAGGACAGTTCATAATTAAAATATGGGAAACACACCCCTATTTGAATTTTGGAACTGATTGTGGTGTTTCAGGGGTGAATGACATAGTTGAGGGGTGGGAACGGCTGGAACTGGGGAGTGATAATCGAGGCACCAGCAGAGCAGATGATGGCAGCTGCTCTGAGTGGGTCACCTTTCTACCCTTCATGTCTCTGCTCAATGTGGTCTTTCCTGCTCTTCTGAGCTGACAGTCTGGTGGATCTTAGATTGAGATAGGGGTTGGGCTGGCACAGGCTTGGGGGACAATTACTTAGTACAATTTAAGCGTTGTTAATTGATGTGAACCAACGTAAGCGAAAGGCCGTGCGGGAAAAACCCTGACTGGCTATTAACGGTTGGTGGTGCTCCCAAACGAAGTTCAGAATATCAACTGAAAATGGATGTAGTCTAAAGGAGAAGACTAAAGGAGAACCAAAAAGGTTTTTGGGGCACGCTTGATATGATAAAATACAGTTTAATGGATGTACAAATGATGTGACAATAAAACGTAACTTTTAATAGGAAGCTTTGTTACTAAAATAAGTTCATATAAATATATCCACACACCGTTTATGTGATTGTTGGAGAACACCATATATGATGGACTCCCGCCAATTATTATTATGACAATTTACTGAAATAAGGTATTTTCAACAAGAGCGAAAATGTTTAGGTAACGTATTGCCTGGTACCAATTTTTATATATAATATACGGTATCGGCAAACGAAAAGGGCACTGGTCACTGCGCACCACCACTAAGATATCCACCACAGTGTCGGCATAGGTGGGTATGGACTTATTGGGCATGAGATGGAAAAGAGAAAGGGAGGGTCAAGTTTGTTGTGGCTACACCTCAACAGTATCAACAGGCGTACTGCCCCAGTGGATGAATACAGCACTGGATGTTCCCTATAGGTCCCCCATATAGGAACTGATCCAGCCTCTCACTGCTTAGCTTCTGTGTTCGGATGGATTACAGGCGGTCCAGTGAAGTATGGCTGTATAGCCCTCGCTGGTTAATTCCGATGTCAATAGGGTGGATGAGCCAAGGTAAGCTTCTGCTGTCCAAACCGTTCAGAGCAAGGCAATCCTGTTACCCGTGTAGCATTGCAGGAGTGCTTGTACTGGCTGGATGGATGAGAGAGCCACGAAATAGGATAGTTTAGTGGTAGGAGGTGCTAACAAACAAAACCCTCATCTCTGCTGTCAAACATCATGCTAGCATCGGATGATTTGATGAGAGTCAGAGGATCATGCGATAGCTTCCTCTAAAATGAAAAAAGGGGGGGGGGATAAGGATGTGGGAGTATGAGCCCGTAGGGCTTAAGAAAAGGTTTATAGATATATTGGTAAATGTACCCACGGTCCCTAGATAGGAGGGAGACTGGTCCCTAGTGTCAGTGTATGTGTTACTAAAGACACCAGAAACACACCGGGGAATCCGAATATTGATTGGGATAATAGGACTGGGAACAATTAATGATTCAGTCCTTAGAACTCTGTGCTGAATAGATATGAACACGACTTAATAGTGTGTATATACACAATGGTCTCCCAAAGGACCCTGTGGATGTTGTCAGATACTAGTTAAACAGGTAGTATTTAGCATGAGACATTCAAAAGAAATGCGTAAGTAATTAGCATGTGTAAATCACAGAGAACCACAATACAGAGTGCTTGGGGAATGGGTATTGATACTATAGCCTGGAGAAAGTGTATGCCGTCACCAGGTATACAGGGTTAAATACAGGCACAAATGCAGTGGGCAGACAAATAAGTATGCAACTAAAGCGTTCATATACTTCTTAGTACCATGTAGACAAGTGCAGTGAGCAGACAAATAAGTATGCAGACAAGGGGTTAATATACTGCTAGGTACCACCCAGACATAGAGAGTCTCACTTCAAATCTCCCCGTTTCAGAATTCAGTAGGTATTTCAAATGAAAATGATCGTTACACGGGAGATCAGGGAGTGGGGGTTTAACCCCGTTACCTGCGCCGGCTGCGGCCGGTGGAGACACCGCTGCTCTAAGATAAGTACCAGTCTGGGGCAGGAGCATGAGCGGCTGAAGTAGGTACTGGCTGGATAATAAGCGTGCTGCTGCGCCGTATTGGGGGTGACGGCGGGACGGCTGGAAGGTAACTCCGTCTCCGTTGGAGTTCTCAGCAGGCACTGGTGGGGGTGGTGGGCGTGACCACGTGTGTCCTGACACGTGTTTCGCGTAAAGCTGGTGGATCTGGCTGTTTTGGAGCAGCTGAGCTGGTACTTGCATGCCGGACAGCATGCCATTGTGCATGTAGTCAGACAGACTGTGATGGGGAGATGTCATCAATGGTCAGCCCCCACTGTTGCCATGTACTGTATCAGAGTCTGAGCTTACTGTGTATGTGACTGCAGTGGGAGCTCACTGGGCTCATCCCCCTGCCGCACTAACATTGAGTTTAAGCCTAACATATTTTATTTATTATTTTATGTATAAGGGTGGTTCAATAAGTAAGGTAACAAGACTTCTCCCGTGTATAATGTTCTCTATTTATTTCTGACTTCCAGCTAATCCAGTACGGGTAGACCACTATTGCCTGTTCACAGACATTAGACTTCTCCACATATCTGTCAGACTGTCCTAAACTCACTTGTAAGATAGTGAGGCTGGTAGAAATGTGGTCAAACATTGATGTGCATACTGTGGGGTGCATACTATGATAAGATTTTTGCAAATAAAGGGCACATCAGCAGCTGACATTCATCACCAACTTTCTGAGGTGTATAGTGATAACGTCATGGAAGGTTTTGGTGCACCCATCTATGACAATGGAAGGGCAGGCCTTCAAGAAGAACAGCAATCCAGGAACCAAGCACATTCCACCAAATCCAAACCTGTTTCCCTGACATAACATTATCACCTTGACAAGTTGGTGTGGCAGTGGTCTACCTGCTCTCGCCTGGTGAGATATTTGAATGAATATTAACCAAATTAAAGTTCCTGTTACCTTATTTTTTGACCCACCCTTCTATAAAGTGCAGATAGAGAATATCTGGTCGTTCATACCAGTCCCCACCCCAATCTCCATTCATTACCACATAATGCAAAAACGTTAGGATTCATTTTTTGCCTAGAGCCAATTTACCTATCAGCATAATCTTGGAGCGTAGGAGTAAACTATACCACCTAGAGGAAGCCAATTAAAGCACAGTGAGGATATACAGACTACACAGAGTTATGTCCATGGAGGGAACTGAACTCAAGACATCAGTGCTGTGAGCCAGTAATGCTAACCATTAAACCATCCATGCTACCCACTTCTACACTCAATATTACTGATGCTTTCAATTGTGATGCCATATGTTTTGTGAATCAATGGCTTGCAAAAGCCACCAATTAAATATACCCGATGGCCTATGTTCGTAATTTCTATCTTGATGGTACATTTAATAGTGATTATACAGATGGAACCCCTCTCATTCACTCTCAGCGCTCGCCAGAACCTCCCCGCTGGTGAGCACTGGTGGAGAGGGACTCAATCAGACTCACACGCACGCGCGTCCCAGTCACTTGGTGGCTGGGTGGCATGACCCTGCCCGTCTCCTCTTCAGGGAGACGGGCAGGGTTAGGATGGTTCGGGGCAGCAGTGGGGACCGGCGATGGCGGCGGGGAGGTGGCGGACGTCGGCGGGGAGCTCCGTCGGAATGGGGCGCGAGTTTCTTGTGCACGCACGCCCCCCTTTCGACGGCTGCTGGCGATAGAATCACCAGCCCCTGCAAGGAAGAGGGGCGCCACATGTGTAGTCATAGTGCAGACCAGTATATGTTAATTGCAATGATCTGCTAGTAAATGCATTACCATTTTAAATTTTGGGAATAAACTCGTTATATTCAAAACCTGATGCTGAGGTCATTTTAAAATGTGGATGTTGCCCATAGCAACTAAAACCTAGCTATCATTTCGTTATTGCATTCTAAAAAAATTATAGATAAAATCAGATTTTTTTTGTGCTATGGGCAACAGCGCCACTTTTAGAAGCGTTAGTAAATTTACCCCTAAGTAAATAAACCCTCCATAGTGTTTATTACACTTTGCGCACTCACTTTTTTTTTCATGTCTACAGGCCCAGTGCAGTAAATATGTGTATTAGGGATTTTTTTTTTTATTTATTTAAATTGATTGACAGACAGATATCGGCTAACCAGAGAGGTAAAACATTGCAACCAGTGTAGTGATTCATGAATCTTATGGTTGAATTGAACAAATCAATAGCGAATGGAATTGATCTCTAGCCAAGAGTTAGGGAGAGTATCTATCTTACAGTTCTCACAGTGAGGGATCGCTGCCATTTATCTACAAAAAACAGGAAAGGACTACTTTCATGTTAAGGTAAACATCCTTTACAGTGCCTTATATTTTACTTAACTTTGCCTTTAGCGCAATAGCCCCTATATCAAATGTTCTTACTCATAAGACGTCCTTAGATCTGTCTTCCTTTTAGTGAACTCTTCGCAGTAGGGTGTTCTCATCAAAGTAGAAGACAGTGTAAGATTGCAGTTCTATCCCCGTTCTTGTGGCACACATTTGGTATTAGGCAGAAATGCTTTTCTCTTGCGATATTTCATCATTCTCCTTTCTACATTTATTTTTGCAAGGTCATTATATTGTAGTAGTATTGTTATGTTATCTTGACCATTGGTCCTCTAGACCAATTATTATTTAGCGATTAGAGATGTGTGCTGGAACATTTTTGCTGGATTTGGATTTGTCTTTGATTTGTCAGCCGGCTTTGGAGTGGAATTTGGATTTGCCAAATCGCTGTGATTAGTTTTGGATTTGGATTTATTTTTTCAAAAAAGTACCAAAAAAAAAGCAAAAATTGCATAATCTGGTCTGTAGAGCAGGTTTTCAAGTGTATCAGAATATTTTTTTCACCGCAACCCTAGGTCAAAACTTTCTTGTTGATAAATTTAGAAAAATATTTTAAATTTAGTAAATTGTGTTTATATGTAATCCTTAGGATCAATTATGCAGTGAGGAACCAGATTTACTTTTGTTTGCTGACATATTTCAGGATTGGAGGCCACCAATTCTGGTTTTGCCTATTGCTTTGCCCATAACTATTATGTATTTGTCCTTGACCACAGATTTTCAACAACTTTCTACCTGTCTGCAACAACTGCTCTCACCCATTTCTACACTTGCCTGTCCTGAGACAGCTGTATCCCTCCTGAACCAGACTCTACAAACAGCTCTTGATGAAGTTGCTCCTCAGTATTCATGTAGGCTTAGATGCCAACCGTGGCACTTAAAATTAACAAAACACCTGCAAAAACTATCACATAGATTTGAATGTCAGTGGTGTAATGCTAGGTACACACCAGGACGACTAGGGCCCGATCAGCACAATCTAGATCCAATTCCGATCAATCGGATGTAGATTGTGTGCTGATTGGGCCCTTTTCTGACCTGGTGTGGAGCGATTCCGATCCGATGCGCGGTCCCGCGGGTCGGTCGGTCGTTATTGAGATCCTACCTGCTGCAGGTAGGATCTCAATGACGACCATAGAACCGGGTGCGGGTCGCCATCGGATCGGACCCGCTCACGGTGCACATCGTGAGCGGGTCGTGCCCTCCCGCGTCATCGTGAGCGGGTCGGACGAGACACTGACGACCCGCTCACGATGTGCATCGTGAGCGGGTCGTCCTGGTGTGTACCCCGCATAAATCTCGAAATCCAAGTTACTTTGTCACATTTAAGACTACCTACCACTGCTATCATAATGCTCTGGACACTGCTAAACAAACATATTTTCAATCTCATATCTTCTCATGCCACCAACCCCAAACGACTTTTTAATACATTTAAATCACTTCTTTACCCTCCATCAAACTCCCCACCAGCTAATATCAGTGCACAAGAACTTGCCTCCTTCTTCATGGACAAAATTGATAAAAGCCCATATGAAATGGCATGCCCTTCTTCAGCCAGTGAATTGCTTACTTCCTTTCCTTAGCCCTTGCACTTTCTCCTCCTTTGACCCCACAAGTGAGGATATAGAATCAACACTCTTCTCATCCTCCTACTCCACTAACTCTTCTCTTGACCCTATACCCTTAGTCTGTAAAGCTCTGTCTCCTGTGCTTAACCCAAACTTTACTAAAATATGTAACCTCTCTCTCTCTCTACTGGTATCTTTCCTTCTCTGTTCAAGCATGCACTTACAGGTATTACTCCCATTCTGAAACAACACAATTCTGATCCAAACTCTCTCTAACTACTGTCCTATCTCTCAGCCCCCATGCCTCTCCAAGCTACTTGAAAGACTTGGCTACACTCACCTCAGACACTTAACTCCTACAACTTATTGGACCCACTTCAGTAAAGCTTTCTCTCTCAACACTCCACAGAGACAGCACTGACTGAAGTAGTCAATGATCTGGCCACTGCTAAATCTAATGGCCATTTCTAACTTCTAAAATCTTCTAGATCTCTCTGCTGCCTTCAACACTGTTAACCACTCTCTTTTATACAAACACTACAATCCCTAGGTCTTCAGAACACAGCCCTTTCTTGGTTCTTATCCTACCTATCTAAACGCTCTTTCAGTGTTCGCTTCTCTGATTTTACCTCCGCTTCACTAGCTCTGTCAGTTGGAGTACCACAAGGCTCAGTCTTAAGTCCTCTGCTTTTCTCAATCTATACCTCCTCTCTTGGCAAACTAATCAACTCTTTCAGATTTCAGTATCATCTGTACACTGATGATACTGAAATCTATCTATCCTCCCCTGAATTGTCACCATCAATATTGCTACATGTCTCTGAATGCCTTTCTGTCATTTCCTCTTGGATGTCACCTCAAATTAAACATTTCCAAAACAGAATTAATTATATTCCCATCAGCCAAGAGTAGTCACTAAACTGATACAGTATCTCTATCACTGTTGAGAACACAACAATCAATACAACTCCACAAGCTTGCTGCCTAGGGGTCATGCTTGACTCTAAACTGTCCTTTATTCCTCACATTCAATCTGTCTCGAACTCATGTTACATGCATCTAAAAAACATATCCAAACTTCATCCGTACCTTACACAGGACACTGAAAAAACTCTAATCCATGCACTCATTATATCACGCATTGACTATTGCAATGGCCTCCTTACCGGTCTTGCTAAGTAAAGACTCTCACCACTACAATCCATTTTGAATGCAGCTGCGAGGCTGATCTTCCTGGCTAGACGTTCATCGTCTGCTGATCTGCTCTGTCAGTCCCTCCATTGGTTGCCTGTATACAGTATTACCGCATTCAATATAAAATACTTCTACTTACATACGAAACCATCACTCTGACTACACCAAATTATATCTCTTCGCTTATCTCAAAATATATCTCCACCGACCTCTCTGCACAAGATCTGCATCTTTCATCCACCTTCATTACTTGCTTACACTTACAGGATTTTTGTTGGGCAGCACTCACCCTATGGAATGACCTTCCAAGCACATTAAAAATCTCCTCTAGCCTCCAAACTTTCAAGCGTTCCCTGAAAACTCACCTCTTCAGGCAAGCTTATCATATTCCAGAACCCCCATCGAATCACCAGCCGCTGCCATCCGTCGTAAAAGGGGGCACGCGGACACTAGACACTTGCTCGCCTCATTCCGACAGAGCCCTCCACCATCCTCCACTACCTGCTGCAGCTCCGCCAATGCTGCCCCCAGCTCCCCTGATCTCTTCCAATCTCCCTGAAGCGTAGACTGGCATGGAAATTGCTCCCTGCCCCCGTGTTGACGGGTATGCGAGTGCATGGAGCGCCTCTCTGACAGCGAATGCCAGCTAAGGGAATCTGGTGATTCCCAGTGCTGGCTGAGAGGCGTTCCATCTGTATGGCCTACAGAGTCACAGTACTTGTATGCACAGTGGGGTATGGCCAAAAGTGACATCACTTTGCCACCCTACAAGGCACTGGTTAGACCTCACCTACAATTTGGAGTGCCATTCTGGGGCCCACATTATAAAAATGGCATTATGGAACTGGAAAAAGTCAAGAGAAGGGCAATCAAGCCAATCAAATAATTGGAGTGTTTAAGCTACAAAGATTGGTTAATCAAATTAGGAATATTTACGCTAGAAAAGTAAATTAATTTAAAACTGATCTTCAGTAAATTTACCCCTATGTATGAGAACACATCTGTATAATGTAATCACCATTTCCATGTATAGATTAAAATTAAATTAATAAAAAATCTTTTTATGCCGACATTGAAAATGACCTACAGGATATCAGAAGAAGGGTAAACTTGTAAATTATACTGACTGCGCTTATATAGAATTTATGTATTTATTCACCACTGGTTTCTGTTAATAGCCTGAGAACAATTTCCATCTGCTGATTTGACCACAGAGAGCATTTTTTTTAAATATCAGAGAGGACATCGAAATTGCCCCAAATAATTTTCTCTGTGGGAAAACATGTAAAGGTCTACGCGCACTGAAGAGCCAGTTTAACAAGGAGACAAAACTCATTAGTAATGAAACACAGTTCATTAATTCTAATTTGAAAGATTTTAATAAAGCTATCCATTAATTATAGGCGGTGGTCGTGCAGCGGTTCAGCATTGGCATGCGAAACATGTTGCAAAAACACAAGCCCGGGGCAGCGTCTGTCAATTGAAAACACAATATCACACTGTCTAAAAATGTACTTGAAGCAGTAGGATTGAATGCACTATCAAAGACAAGAGCTGGTCAGATCCACATGAGACAAGGAGAGCCTGAAGGGTAGAAACAACATATTAGTCTAAGCTTATAACTTTCTGGTTTGTTTTCTGTTTCTAAAGAATGAGCTATATGCATTTCCCTGGGGGTGATGTAGTAAAATACCGTTGTGCTTTCTTGTCAAAATATCATGATGCTCTACAGGATTCTTATGGTAGGAGCATCGTGGTAAGAGTTGTCTGTTACAGTTATGTAGTGTAATAGGGGAATGCAAATGTCTAATGATATATAACAGGAGATGTCAATGCAAAAATGCTTTACATCAGTCTAGACTGGGCCAGTTTAACATAGAGGCACACTAGGCAGCTGCCATGGGCCAGATGATTTAAGGTACCGTTGAGCAGCGTGCTGGTGGTTTGCATCCACTTATTACACATGGGGCCTAAATTAACACTATGGGTGCCCTTGTCTTTCCAAACATCTGTGCATGTGCCGACCATGGACACTAGAGACCCCTGTGCAATATGAATGTTGTACTGTACTACGTTAGAGCTTGGTAGGACCATGTGTTTGTAATTGGTTCCATTTGAAGAATGTCTCCACCAATGGTGGCAGCCAGTGGTGGTTCTTATCTATGGGCTGTTAGACTGCAGCACCCCCAGGTAAATCACGGTTCCCTGAATAAGTGAAGCCATATGCAGTCTGTGCGGATGTACTGGCTTCACTGTGACTGGCAGTGACTTCCTATTGTACAGTACGTCCAACCTGCCAGCCACCCAAGAAGTCCCATTGGGAGGTCTTTCTTCTCTCCAGGATGCCTCTGTGGGCTGCTTTGACTGCAGTACATAGAAGTTGGGGTATGTGCATTCTCAGTACTTAGGCCAATACTGTGCATGCGCCGGTCCCAGTGCCTGTCTTCTGCAGTGTACAGGCGCCAGGACTGTGATTTAGCTTCTTTGGGTTGCTGGTGACGCTGGAGGCCAGCCAATGTGCAGTACGAGGATGATACTGCGCATCAGGGACGTGCGGTGAGGTAAATGGCTGAGGAGTCCCTGGCAAGTACCAGAGCCAGATTTGCACACACACAATATATGAGCCATGGGATACATGCCGGCATTATACACATGTGCAGCAGTATACAGTACACTGCTGGAGATTCACTGAGTTTTGATAAGAGATGTGTAGAAAAGGTAGCCAGGTGAGGCACTGCCTCACCTGCCATAGACTTTTTACTCCAGAGTTTTGACTATAAAAACGATTAGAATAATAAAAATAAAGATATATATATATATATATATATATATATATGTAGCAAGAATCCGGCACTCAGTGGTAAATGAAAAGTGATACAGCTTACTGTTAGCTGGAATTGGGCTGCGGTGCCCTCCAATTGAAGTCCACAAGGGGCAGCAAATGTAGAGGCAGGAAGGAGGCGGCACTCGTCAGGCTTGAAGAAAAAGGTCCTTTTTATTACCGACCGTTTCGGGGTTACCCCCCGTCGTCAGGGCAGGACAGCAGATACAAAATGGGTACAACAAACACTGACATATATACCTAGCACATAAAACACACCCCCAATGCCTAATTAGCAAACCGATCAGACTCACCTGTCGGACGGCGGGACATGCTGCATAGCCAAACAGGAACAGGAAGTGTCCCGTCAGCTGCACACGCCCCCATGTCCGGCAGTCAGAAAAATCCCCAGCACAGCATGTAGCACTAGATCCGGTCTATGACTGCCCGGCCGGAAGCGCCGCCGGGAGCTTCAGCCCACACATGTGTGTAGCTTCCGCCCTCCAGCAAAGCACTCTCCTGACCGCGCCAACCAAGACCGGAAGTGCATCATGTTAGCCAGGATTCTGATTGGAGCCCGATCGGTTCCCCAGCAACCCATGTAAACACATAACAACGCTCGGTTATACGACATTTATGTACAGTATAGAGAAACAACTGTTTTTTCATGATGATAGTCTCATTTCTGGTGTTGTTCTATATTATCGATATATCGATGATTTACTCATTTTTTGGTCAAAAAACCCTACACAACTTTAAGCTATGCTAATTGCACATAACAACAGTGGCAATGTCATTCAGCTCACTTCTCACATTGATTTGGGTAATGTTCAGTTTTTGGATGTGGACAGCACTTTAAATAATGGTCAGGTGACTACAGCTTTATACTCTAAGCCAACGGATAGAAATACCCTGTTGCGCTACAATAGCTCACATCCCATTCCTCTGCGGGGTGGCCTTCCGTACTCACAACTATTGAGGGTGCGGAGGATCACTTCTGATGAGAAAGCAGTACCTGGGGCCCTTAATACTATGGTTAATAAGTTTGTACAGAGGGGGTATCCACATTCCACTCTCTCACCCATCAGAAACAAAGTCCTCAAAATGTCCATGTATAGTACCCTACGTGAGAAACCTGAGAAAACTCATGATAGTCCTATAGGTAAATTTCCCTGGGTAAATAAATTTTCAGTGGACAGTGGCCGCACCACCGCTCTGGCGAAGAGGTGGTGGCCCATTGTGTCCACAGATAAGGACTTGCCCCTTCTACACAATACACAACTTACAGTATGCCCAGTTACTCCAGACAATCCAACCTGAAGGATCATTTGGTCAAACTTGACATATCAGGTTGGGATAAAATAGCACCCACACATTTCCTTACCAGGAAAAATAGGTGCTTCAGATGTTTGGGGTGTGTTACCTGTAAAACCATGACTGTGAGTGATGTGTTTCTCCATCCTTCATCCAAGAAAAGTTTTTCTATCAAGTTTCCTCTAACTTGTAGTTCGACTTATGTTGTCTACCTTTTAACGTGCCCTTGTGGGCTGTCCTATGTGGGGAAGACACAGCGTCAATTTAAGGAACGCATGGCCCTACATAGGACAGCCATCAATCAGGCCATTCAATCTGGCCACAGTGACCAGCCAATTGCTCGTCACTGTTTAACATTTAAGCACCTGGTTGGTGACATTAAGTCTATTATTATTGATCATATACCCAGTACTTTACGGGGGGGCAACAGAAACAAGGCATTGCTACAACGAGAGAGCAAGTGGATTTTTCTATTGGGGACTATGGCTCCCAATGGATTAAATGAGTCACTTGGACTCCAATGTTTTTTTATAGACTTAAGCCCAGTTCATATTTTTCTGGGACTTAGTTTGTTGCATTAAACATCTTGCATTTTTTATACCACGCTTGTTTGCACTGCCTTGTATCCTGATGTGCCCCCAATGATGTATCAATTGTGATTGTGAGTGACGTCTGCCCATTTGGGACACTGTTGTCATTAGGCTTCATTATGTGAGCCATTTGTTTGCTTTTTCTGTATGTTTCCATGTGCTTTTTATGTCTCCTGTTTTATATGGCGTTGGACCTAGTTATGTACAACAGCCATACTGGTGGTGATTTATGCAGCTGTTGTTTTTTACATGTATATACCTTATGCAATTGCCCGGTGATATCGTATAAACGAGCGTTGTTATGTGTTTACATGGGTTGCTGGGGAACCGATCGGGCTCCAATCAGAATCCTGGCTAACATAATGCACTTCCGGTCTTGGTTGGCGCGGTCAGGAGAGTTCTTTGCTGGAGGGCGGAAGCTACACACATGTGTGGGCTGAAGCTCCCGGCGGCGCTTCCGGCCGGGCAGTCATAGACCGGATCAAGTGCTACATGCTGTGCTGGGGATTTTTCTGACTGCCGGACATGGGGGCCATGTGCAGCTGACGGGACACTTCCTGTTCCTGTTTGGCTATGCAGCATGTCCCGCCGTCCGACAGGTGAGTCTGATCGGTTTGCTAATTAGGCATTGGGGGTGTGTTTTATGTGCTAGGTATATATGTCAGTGTTTGTTGTACCCATTTTGTATCTGCTGTCCTGCCCTGACGACGGGGGGTAACCCCGAAACGGTCGGTAAAAAAAAGGACCTTTTTCTTCAAGCCTGACGAGTGCCGCCTCCTTCCTGCCTCTATATATATATATATATATATATATATATATATATATATATATATAATATATATTTTTGACATACTTTATCAATTCAAAATGCCGGCTTTTACGCTAGTATGACAGGAAAGGCTGTGCCTCACCTGCCTCACGCCACTGCTGAGCATACGCCCGTCCCGTGACCGTGCAGGGACCAGCAGCTGCTGCAGCGGAGGGGGACGGCATCCCGGCCATCGGTAGCCCCCTTCCTGCACTCAGGTAGGAGCTGCTACTGGTGGCAGCCATTTTGAGGTGGACATTCTCACCACATTTCTTGGACTGTAAAAGAGCCTAGCTGTTTGCAACTGTAAACACCTGATTTCAAGTCACTTTTTGGGCCAGATGTACTAAGCCTGAAAAGTAATAAAATGGACAGTGATAAACCACCAATCAATCAGTTCCTAACTGCCATGTTGCAGGCTTTGTTTGAGAAGTGACAGGTAGGAGCTGAGTGGTTGGTTGTTTATCACTTTTCAAGGCTTAGTACATCTCGCCCAATAATTGTAATTTACAATGCGGATAAAGGGCACCTAGTGCAATTGTTATTTGTCTTTGCTACTGCATCTAGGACAGTGGTTATCAAATCCAGTGCTCCAGTACCCCCAACAGGTCATGTTCTCAGTATTCCAGGAAACATGACTTGGTGGTGGTACCTGAGGACTGGAGATCTCCAGAGATCCTGGGAGGTGAAGTCAACATGGGTGATTCGGGTGGTGATGTGAATCATGTAATCACAGTTAGACTGACTGTAAAATTAATTGGGGTCAACCACAAACTTGCCCCCAATTGACTTTGTGGTCAGCCTGAAGAACCAGCCATAGACGCACATATTAAATTCATAACATGCGCGTCTATAGAGCCATGCACAGCCTATCAGGTGTGAAGCTCCCCCGGAGACCTCTCCTGATAGGCTGAGAGAAGCCTCATTGACTGTCATCAATGAGGACTCCCTCATTCTCGTCAACACACTTGCAGCTCCTTAGTCCGTTTGGTGCCAGCTTTTTGTGGTTTGTTATTTTGAACCCCCCTGGATGATTGTTACCCTATCAACCCAGCGTCCACTGCACAAGAGCGCTTGGGGGGGACAGCCCTGGACTTCAGACAGGAGTGTCCTGGAGGGGGACCCCTTTATTCGGGGGGGGGTCCCCACTCCCCCAGGGACCAGTCCAGGGCTGATCAGTCATGGTGTAATCGTTTGGACAGGGGAGTTTGTATCAAAAGTTAACCCTGGCTGTAAAATGACACCATATTTATGTAACCATGACCAGTCCATAAGCCCGGTGCTGGTTTCTTGAATACAGGAAGACCCCATTTGATTTTTCCATGGTATCCAGGAGACCAGGAACGTCTCAAAGAGCCCAGGGCTGGATATGCTTGTGTGGCGGGGGGCGGGGAGGGGAGAGGCTTCAGCTAAATATGGACAGAAAATGTATCACATTTTCCATTCATATTTTCTGATAAATTCGTAGCTGAATTCAGCAGTACAAATGTTAGTAAATGAGTCTACCAAAATAGAACTCACGGCCATATACAGCCGAGTTCTATCGATGGTATAACCTTTTGTACACCCACATTTTGGCTCTAGTTGCCGATCGTAAAAATGGCAAATCAGCCAAATGTGTCTGATAGTAAATTAGCCGTAAACGGTGTAACGGCCGTATTTTAGATTGAATGGCTATGAATGGGTGCATTCGGATCCATTCAATCTTAGTAAATTTACCACAGGATGTTGCCCATAGCAACCAATCAGAATATATCTATTACCTTCTAGAAGGTGATAAATAAATAAGATGTAGCATCTGATTGGCAACAGCCCATCTACAATAGAACTCCCATCTTAGTAAATTTACCCCACAGAGCATGGAAACTGCTGCTGAATTTGACTTACGGGTGGTTTCAAAGACAAGATTAATTCTCTACACCAAATTAAAAATTAATTAACATTTTAATTGTGATTATGTTAATTTATCAAATTAAATTTGAGCCCCTAAAAATAGGGGACTGTGTAGAAAAATGGAACAACTCTTCCCAACATACTTCCCAACTTTGTTATTCTTCGATTCAAGACCTGCTGGCTTGAAAAGGGGAATCCATGGGATGGGAGGGCGTGGCCTCAGGTGGAATGGGCATGACCTATCACCTCTCCTCCCAGCAGCTAGGCAGCCCCCGGCTCAAATCCCTGCACTGATAGATCACATGCATATGTGCATGGCGTCTATTCAGTTATCACCAGGTGGGACAGTGGGACTTATATTCCATTGCACATACATATGGATATAGCTTGTGGTGCCTACCCAGTGCGGGTCATGCCCAGTATGTATTTTGTTCCCTTCTCTGAAGGGAATGATGCAATAACATGTTCGGGGGAAGTGCAGGGTAATGATGTAGGCCTGCAAGTTGCCCCGACATGCAATACAATATTTATGTGCTCTAACTTACAGTACATCTTATATATACAAGAGCGCCAATAGGTCAGCCGGGCCCTGTTAAAATAAGGGGGGCGGGCCTCTGGGAGTGGTGTGGTTATGCCTCCATTAAAAAAAAAAAAAATGGGAAATAGCTGACAGGCTGCTGCAGCAGCTGCCTCTCTCTCCCTAGCTCAGCACAGTGAACAGCATGTGCTGAGCTGGGGAGAGAGGCTGTGCTGCGGCGGCAGCCTGTCATCTCTCTCCCCACTGTCCGGGTCCCTGCAATTGGGGAGCAGGACCCAGACCCCTCCCGAAGCCTGGGCCCGGGTAAAAAGTACCCACTCCCCCCCTCCTCTCGATGCCACTGAACATATAACATTAATAACAGCACAAGATGGGCTATTCAAAGCGAGTTCCGGATGACTGCCCGACAGTCAGGTTTCCGACAGTCAGTACTCCTACAATGGGATCCCGACTGTTTAAATGCCCACAGTAGGGATCCCGACAGACCTGTTGTTATTCTCCCTTGTTGGGGGTCCACAACCCCCATAGAGGGAGAATATAACCTGTGGCTAACCTGCAGTGTGACGAGCACAGCAAGCCTGCAAGGGGGTTCTTTGCGCTTGGAGCACCGGCAGTCGGAATTCCGATTGTCTGACTGCCATACCACACCCATTCAAAGCTACTGTACTCCCCGATTAGATAACTATCTCCCTGCCCAATATATCCGCTCAGTTCCATTTAGTTCCATGGAATATGAAATAACTCCCGCGCGATTCCTATTACTCATTGTTCTTTCTGTACACAAACAATTGTGTTTATCTAATATTTTCAGGACATTGTTTGTGTGTTTGACAGCAGCAGACTAATGTACGTTGCAGGTGTCACAGGGCGGACGGAAGGATCAGCAGAGCCAGATAATTATCCTCTGCAAATATATAAAGACAGATACACTTCAGCAGCCACATAGGAGTGCGCCAGGGCTGGTAATGAGACAAAATGCATTTATATCTTTATATGCACAGAGTCTTCCGGCATTGTGTACAAGCTGAAATACAATAGCTGACAGATAAATCCCATTTCCAATATACTAAACTAATTGGATAGCAAAGAAATAGGAAGAACGCTAATCAGAACTGATTCTAAATTCATTGCACTTGAAGACTGTAAACAGAACTCTGCCCAGAAAACGCATTAGAATAATATTAAACAGACATCATCATTTAGTCGCAAGGATTTGTTATAGATCAAAAATTAGACGGAACCCAAAAGCCTTGGGTCATTTTATATCAATTACTGGGCGCGGGATTAGGTTTTCACAGACTCTGCAAGAAGACACTCTATACACATAAATCCTGGCATGTTTTTATGTATTAGGGGAAGGGCATAAAGTGGTCATGCAGAGGTGGGGGAACTCATTTCTCTATGCCACCTAATTTAACCCCCTCCCTTCCCCCCATTAGGCAGAGACAGTGCCAGTGGTAGGGCTTTTGACACCCCCTTGCAAGCTAGAATGCTAATCTGTAAAAATTACTGTGCAGGGCCAATGTGGAGGGTAAAATGTTCCACCTCACAATTAGAGGTGGTGGAACTCAGTTCCACCCCGTTCCCCCTCACTTTAATCCCTGATTAAGGGAGTTTTAATGCCCCATTCCCTCTTGTGGTTCTCACGGCCCATAAATCTAGAGTGTATCTTGCATGATATCACAACATTTAAAAAAAAATGACACTGTGAAAAAATGTTTGGGGAGATTTTTGCAAATTTCTACAAAATAAAAAAAACTAATAAAAACACATGTACATAATTTAATGGTGCGTACGCATATCGCTATTCCCCCCCCCCATAACACTTGGACTGTTGGTGTGCTTAGAGGACCACGGTTGAGGACTGATATACAGTAGGGGGTAATATTCATATTGTGAAGGTTATTTACCTGTATTTTAACAGAAATCATTAATATTAACACAAATACATACAGATGTAGCGCCTGTCATTCTTGCAGGGCTGGTGGTAGATTCGCCAGCCCCCGCCAGCCACCGGAAGGGGAAGCGCACACGTCCCCTTACTACGGAGCTCCACACCAGTCCCAACGGCTTCACCGCCGATCCCCGCGACCCGATCCCTCCTCCACGTTCTCCCACTAACCCTGCCCGTCTCCCTGAAACAGAGAACAGCAGGGTTCATGTCCCCCACCACGCGGAAACTGGGACACGCGTGCGTGTGGGATGCTTGCCCGTACCTGTCAGATGGAGCGCCGGCTCGCTATCGGGGGCATTCTGACGAGCCCCAGTGCTGACTCAGAGGCGCTTCATCTGTGACATTATACCTTTTCTAATTCAATTTTAATGCATTTAGCAAAAGTTATAATTTAGTAAGCCATAAAAGAAAACCACTTTGCTTCAACCACCATCTTTGAGGGCCAACGATGCTGTAAGAGATCCTCAAAATATCCGCTAAAAATGATTTTTTTATGGGTGCAATATTTAACTAAACTTAAATTAAATGACTTGGTTGTATTTGTATTTATTTATACTAAAAGAACAGTCACTGTAAAGAAC
Organism: Crinia signifera; assembly: GCF_055691185.1. Taxonomy (NCBI): domain Eukaryota; kingdom Metazoa; phylum Chordata; class Amphibia; order Anura; family Myobatrachidae; genus Crinia; species Crinia signifera. The sequence goes on from NC_139218.1 coordinate 375,685,061, forward strand.
ACTGGCATTTTTAAGTGGATATTTTGAGGATCTCACAGCAACGTTGACACTCAGTTTTATGCCTTTGTGATTAAGCTCATTTTTTTATTTACTATTTTATTTAATCTATTAAAGCGCGATTATTGATTTCTTATTTTCTGCAATCACCTATTGATAGTCTGACTAGTGCAGTTCCTTTTTTTTTAAACAACATTTTATATTTGAATTTAGATAACAAATGTGAGCGGTGATGGCAGTTTTAGTGGATAGTTTGAACCTCTCTCACAGAGATGGTGGCACTCAAAGAGTTAATGGCTTGGGTTTCATTTAAAACAGGGATGGGGAACCTTTTTTGTGCCAAGGGCCGTCTGCATGGGGCAAAAATTCTTCGGGGGCCATATGTAAAAATTTCTCTGACAAATTGTCCTGCTGCAGCCATCCCACGCTCCGGCGGCTGCCGCTGAGTAGGACTGACAGTCTCCAGCTGCTGTTGATTAGGAGGAATCTAGTAAGAACTACCGACCTCTCACGAGAATTCCCCTGTACTTGACTCCCGACAAAGCCGCCAGGCGAGTGGGCGGGCCACTCAAACCGGCTTCGGGGGCCTTATGCGGAGCCCGGGCCTGAGGTTCCCCAACCCTGATTTAAAATATTGCTACAGGTATCCTTGTGATCCTAGTTCAGCCCCAGAAACCTTCATTAAATTATGATATGAAGAGAATGCTCTCACTTTGATACACTGTACTATAGAATCTTGGAGTATCTTTTAAATTGTGACAGTTATTGGTCTATGAACCAATTCAAGCAGTTAATGCTATTGTACATATGGCACAGTGACAATCCTTACCTGATGCTTGTAAACGTTAGTGTGCAGCGTGGCATTTCACAGTATGGCATTCTAAACTGTTAAAGATGTAATCGTTTCTATAATGGATTATGAAAATTAAATTTTAAAAAATGCAATATATTTCAAAGGGAAGAAAGGGTTAATGTACCTGGACCTTTCTAATTTAAAAAAATAAAGATTCAGGCTTATAAAGTGGCACAGACTGCTTGAGCATCTTAGATGTGTGATAAGGATATTTTTGGTGTGAAATAAATATGTATCCATTTGTAAAGTGTGAAACATGTTATTCTGTGTACAATGTTAGTCATTATCTATTTATTGTAAACCAGTTAACATAACACTTAATATTTTTCTGGCATATATATATATATATATATATATATATATATATATATATATATATATATATATAATGCAGAAATGAAGCGGCACTCTGAGACTGTTTAGTGATGAAAAAGTGGGACCAGCTTTAATCCATAGCTAGGCAGCTATCTAAGTTTCGTGCACAGCACTTTATATTTATTTTTGCACGCCCTGATGACAAGACTTAGGTTTTGAAACGTAGGCAAATGGCAACTTGAAATAAAACGTTTTCTTCTATACCTGTACCGTTAGAGTGCCGTCTGCCTTATTGAAGCTGCGTGTCGGTGCATAAGGACCTTTGTATATATGACAATTTGAGGAAGGCACCATGGGAATTACTCTGTGTTAGCAGCAGTGCCGAACTACGATGTCCGTATATTTATTTATTTATTTATTTATTTACAGTTTCTTATATAGCACAGCAGATACCATTGCGCTTTACAATTGTAGACAGTGATAAAACAAACTAGGTAGCAACAGACAGACTTGGTTGGAGGTAGGATGGCCCTACTGCAAGCTTACAATCTATAGGGATATAGGAGGGAAACACAAGGACAGGCACCAGTAATAGCATAGTAGTCCCACCAAGTTACAGGTCCAGAAGGGAAGCTATATATAATACATAAGTGCCTCAGATGGTTATGCGTGTAGAACTTAAATATGATAGGCTTGCCTGAAGAGGTGTGTTTTCAGGGAACGCTTGAAAGTTTGGAGGCTAGTGGAGAGTCTTATTGTGCGTGGAAGGGCATTCCATAGGATGGGAGCAGCCCGATGAAAGTCCTGTAATAGTGAATGGGAGCTAGTGATATATATATATATATATATATATATATATACATACATACTGTATGTATATATATATATATATATATATATATATAATCAGTATTTTACTCTACAGAATATACAATAAGCCACAGTGGCGGATTCAGGGAGGGGGGCCCATCCTGTCATTTATGAAAATTGTATTATAATTATTATTAATAGTTTAGCAAAACAAGGAGGCTGTCACAGCATCAGAATTAGTCAAACTGACATTGTATTGTTATTTCTTCATCACCCCCCCTGCTGTCACCCTCTCCCTGTCACCCACTGCTCCTCATCTGCTTCACTATTTCCCCATCACAATCTCTCTCCTCTCACCCAATGACTTTTGCAAGGCATCACCCTCTACCGGTCATATGGATATGGCATTACCTTATGCCCCTGGTAAGCCGCAATGTCAAGTCTGTGTGCGGCATCCATTCGTCTCCCGGGTGGGGTCAGTGGGTGCATGGAGGCTGGGGGCAGCCCAGCAGCTTACCTTCATGCTGGGTTTGCCCCCAGCACGGCTATCGGTGGTCCCGGCACGGAAATCTGCAGTCCCAGCGCTTAGAGATGTTGTCATCTCCAAGCCCTGCCACCCCCCGTAAATGGTGCCAGCCCAGGAATATTCCAGGTCGGCACCGCAGTATATATGGGGAAAATTCCGGATCTGAGCTCTATTGGTACTGTGTTCCACATACCGGGTCAGATCTGGGATTTTTGTGTGAAAGTGGTATAAGTCTTACTCTATCACTCAGAATTTTAAACACGACAATTGCAACCACATTAGAATGAAACTTTAAATCTGAGTCAATAAGCTTACACAGAGATGAATGAGAAGCTATGATCACAAAAAGATTATTCTTGTAAATATTTACATTCTAAATGTCTACAGCTCAATATTCATCACAGTGTCAGTTTCTTCTTCTTTCAGCCCGAATCAGTAACCAAACAGTATAAATGTCAACATTTGCTTCTCACAAACAAGTTGCAAACACGGATTTGCGGATATTGATTTTCTGTAGGATGTTACATGCATAGTAAAGTTTGTCCAGAGCCAATTAAGAAGTGATCATAAATTCTTTACAACAATCATCAATTGTAACTGAGATAATAATTCTGTTTAGTAAATTAGAACTGAAATGTATAATGTATTAATTTGTATTAATTTAAATTATTATTGTCTAAAACAATATGTTATACTCCTAAATGTTCATAAATTTTGTGTATTAAATTTCAGAAAAGTAGTTGCTAATTTTTTATTAAAAAACTTCACAAAAATTTGAAGCACAGCTTTGATAATGTTATTTTTTTCATGTTTCTAAAAACAAAACAAAATATATATTCATATATATAGAGGACAGGGGTTTGGCACTCCTTGTAACAGCAAAAACAGCAGCGCCGGTGCCTACACAGAGGATTGGTAGGAGATTTGTGGTGAGGCACTCGTGGCAATTGTAATCCAGAACAAAGCTAGCCAACAGGAGATAGCAGCAACGTTTCAATTTATTACTTCAAATTAACCTGACGAAAATTTGAAGTAATAAATTGAAACGTTGCTGCTATCTCCTGTTGGCTAGCTTTGTTCTGGATTACAATTGCCACGAGTGCCTCACCACAAATCTCCTATTCATATATATATATATATATATATATATATATATATATATATATATATATATATATATAATTAAATTGTAATTGTAGTATGGCACCTATAACTTATATATAATGTCCATATATATTGTTGATCCAAGTTTTAGTGAAGCAAAGAGAGAAATTCATCCAATATTTGTTTATTAGATCCCTCAGTAAGTTGTCACAGGCAAAAACAGCAATAAATAAACATCCCAATGCGTTTTGTCTAGACAGAATTCATCAGGGGAACAGTATTAAAATCTACAAATACAAATATTGTTTCAATATACAGTCATAAGCAATAAAATGTGCTTCACAATAGACCCATTAAACTTAGTTTAAGAGAAACTGAATTGGTTAAAAAGAAGAAGACTTAGAAGAAGAAAGGGGTGGACTGGATAGAACAAATACAAATACAATACATGATGTAGATACTGTTTTATGAGGTAAATTGATTTCCAGGACTTTTTTTTTTTTAAAGAGAACTTATTTTCTTTCTTTTGGAAAAATAAGTTTCCATAACCCTAAAATTAGGACATTGCTGGTCAGTTAAATAGTGCTATTCAACCAGCAAGAATGTTGTTTATTTTATAAGGGGAGCAGAATAGTACATTCTAAGCTCACACTTAGCTGTGTGACTAGAGGAACTGACCTCTAGTCACAAGGCTAAGTGTGAGCTTAACATCTGAGCTGCCTGTGTGAATATACTGGCTACCCTAGCTCTTGTGTATTCCTGCTTTTGTTACTCAGCTGTTCCAAAGCCACTATCTGGTATTCAGCTCCAGTGTCCAACGACGCAGTCCTGCCCAGTGTCCACCGGCGCAGTCCGGCCCATTGTCCATTGACACAGTCCGGCCCAGTGTCTACCATCGCAGTCCGACCCAGTGTACAGTGTCTGCTGATGCAGCCCAGCCTCAGTGTCCACTGGTGCAGACCGGTCCAGCTTCAGTATCCAGTCTACAGCAGTTGCATCCATTATTGTCCAGTACATCAATATCTGGGGCAATCATTTACGAGGCAAAAGCATGCCTTGTAAGTCCGAAATGCATTGAGCTGACGTGTCCCCGGCAGGAGGAGAACTGTTTGATGCTGCACAGACGCACTTTGGAAAAACCATCCCGATTTTGCCCTGTTTTATCCATTTGCTGGAGTATTCAGAATCTTCAAGGAGGTGGTATTCAGGAGCCGGGTGGTGAAACCAGACTGCTGCTGTGAACCCTGTTTTAATCACCTTGCTGGTGATTATATGCTTGATTTTAATGATGTCATGTGAGTGCAATGTGTGAATAAATTATTTTCCCTTTAACCTGAAGGTGTTGCCCTACTGCATGTCTTTTTCGTTTTAGAGAAACCTTTTTTTTTATTGTGGTTATATATATATATATATATATATATATATATATCCACTATATATATCCACAGATTAAAGAACTTTTTATGGACTAAAAGGACCTACTTCAATTACACACATAAGTGTAAGTGTCTTATAAAATCTGAGCACCTTGTTGAGCGCCGTTGACACTATATATTTCTTTTGTGCATTTGCTAAGATTTGGATAAAATACGTAGACAGTGTTACACTTTGGCCGGACACCCTTTGTTTCTGAAGAGTAATGAAATTTTCTTTTAAAGTAATTTAACTTATTCTGTTTACATTTTCTACTGCTCATAGACTTCCAACATGTGGTTGCTCTCTTCTCTTAGTATTTGCAATACACAAGTCAAGATAACGGTTCCTTCGAGGCTGATAAACTTTGTTTTGCTTTAGACGAATGGATTCTGCCCAATAATCTAATGTCTCAATCTCAAATGTTCCATTCCGTGGAAGCTGAATAAATAGAATGTCTTTAATATGGCCATGTTATTCCTTATTATACTCGCTACGAACATAGTAGGGCCGATCCACAGCTGCATGCAAGTTGGCTTCAAACACAGAATTAAATGAGAATATTCGGACATGTGCAACAAAGGGATGGCCATACAACATCTATGATTCAAAATGATTGATGTTCATAGTTGATGTAGAATAGTTTTGCCATCGATGGGGAGAAATAAACAATTTGTTGCCTGCTGGGACCAGCAGATCCTCCTGTCTGCAGTCCCGTGGCTCTTCCTGTTAGATTGTCACTTGCAAAATGGCTGCCCCCTCACAGCAGATAGTTATTAAGGAAGCTAGAGGAGGCATCAAACTCCTCTTGCATCCTAAATAATGGTCTGCTTTAATGCGACGACCATTTTGCAAGTGACATTCTAACAGGAGGAGCACCAGGACCGCAGACAGGAGGGCAGCAATGGACCGGGAGGTGGAGGTGAGAAGGATAGGCGGAGGTGAGAAGGGGAGGTTGGGTGCAAAAATTTTAGTTGAGGGGGGTGCCAAAATCTTAGTTATGCCACTGCAAGCTCATTGTCAGGTGGGGGGATACATGCTTATTGCCCATGACAGACACTAGAGGTGCAGGGGACCTCTCGCACCTGTCTCCTTGTCTGCTAAATACCCCCAGCTTATATCAGCTCATCATTTTTTTTTTAGGCGCCGGGGGTCCAGCGGGGTATAGTTGGTGGAGAGGAACAACTCTCTGGATTTTGCATCACACTTACCGGCTCTGTGTAGTGACATCACCTATACACATAATGCCTGAAACAGGAACATCATGTATACACATGATGCCCACAGAAGTATAGCTGTTTATACATAATGTCCACAGTAATAGCAGAACCCCCAGTAGTACCAGCTTTGCACATATTGGCCGATTCAGACCCATTCATACGGGTCTGAATTCAGCCCCTTCCCCAATATTTATGGTCTGTGCATGCGCAAACACCGCCGAGCCGTCCACTCTTGACAGGGAGGTCCGGGGGCAGGCAAGGGGCGGTAGCAGGGGCACAACCAGCATTTTATGGGGGTCCCCATAAAAATGCTGGGTGATCCCCGATCCCCCCATGATGTCAGCCCCCGCCCGCTTTTCGTCCATCTCCGTCCAAGATAAAAGTAAGTATAGACTTACTAGATGCATGCTAGTGAGGGGATTCAGGCGGCGGGGGATGGAAGTTCGGGCGGCTAATGTTTACCTGTTCTCTAAGCTATGAACATACGCAGTCTAGTGAACAGGTCTGAATCAGGCACATAATGCATATAAACATACTCACACTCAATCACTGTCCTTCTACCTGCCTGACAAAGTTGTCTGGCTAGCCGGTTCTCCTCCTCTTCTCCCTCAGGCAGTAGCCCTGGTGCCTCCCCCCCCCCCCCCCCGAATCTGCCACTGCATGCGCTACACAGTCTGGATGTGCAGCCCAGCTGTGATGTTTCCAGTCACTCCATTTGCATAGTGCATGCTGATATGGTTATGACAAACTCATTGTGCTCTGCCCCCATATGGGATAGGGCGATGGGGAATATACGTAAAACATCCGGGAGAACTGCACTACCTAACAGTGAACACCGTACAAAAATTTGTCCAGCGGTTTTCGAGATTATGGCGTTCGGACAGATAGATGTGCTTCAGGGACTTGCTTTATACTATGTAAGGATTTCCCCAAAGGAGTGAAAGCATTTCTCCGTAAGTGGGATTCTGTCTCCCCACCGATCTGTGTCATATTCTGAATAACCTTTTGGATAAATCAGAAGGCTGCCATGTACTGTAAATAGCACTCCCATAAGTTGCTATAGAGTCATAAAGGCTTATTTACATTCTGCCTTTGTATATATAGCAGAAGCATTCCAGAATTTGATGTATAAATATAAAGCACAATGCACTCGCTTCGTGTGAAAATTCCATTGCATTATTTTACTATACATTAAGCCAAATATAAATCTAATAAAATCTGACATTTATAATTTAAAGGGCTATGAAGCTTTACGTCATTAAACTACAGATTTAACCAAAGGTAAAATATAGTTTTAATCAATGTTCAAGTACAAGATTCTTTTTGCGCAATTTTTATATACCATATATTTTATATTACTATTAGGAAGAATAATGGTGCAATAATTCTGATTTGACAATGCTTTTAAATGTTTGTAGTCTACTGGGGAAATGATGTGCTTACTCACCAGTCTTTGTTTATCACCGATGATAATAATACGGGGATGTTTGAACATTTGTTTGAAAGGATTCTTTATTAAAATTAATCACACCGAAACCCGTCTGTTTTTACCATTTCAGCGGAGCGCGGTTTATGTACAATAGCCTTTCTGCCGCGCTATTAAAAAATGAGACAAAAAAATATAAAGTTATTTATAATACAAATAAAATTACCGTCACTTTAAGGCAATGAAGATTATTAACTACAGGGAGAAGAAAAAATGTCTGGTGCAGCAGAAAATCCACATTTCTGTACTGGAGATGTCATTGCGTTTGTATCCAAGCTGCGTGATGGCATGGGGAGCATGTAGACGGCAGTGGGGCAGGTACAGAGGTGTACAGAGGCACCTCTACCCAACTTAACCCAAGTAGCCTGGGGCGCCGAACGGTCGGACGGGCCCCAGTAAAATGGAGGGTGCGTTTAAAAAAAATAAAGAGTGAGGACAGCTGCAGTTGTTTCTCTCCGTAGCTCAGCACACCGCACTGAGCAGCATGTGCTGAGCTGGGGAGAGAGGCTGTGCTGCGGCAGCAGCCTGTCATCTCTCTCCCCATTACCCAGCTCCCTGATGCGATGGAGGGGGGAGTGGGCCTGGGTCCCTCCAGCAGACCCAGGTCCAGGTAAAAAGTACATGCTCCCCTACCCCTCTCTACACCACTGAACATAGCCACGCCAAGTGCAAGGAGTGATATTTTTCTCTTATTCACATCACTATGCCATAAAAGTACAGTTCTGATACTGGCACTTCATGTACTTCTTAGTCACTAATCTGGCTATCTCTCCCTAACAGACAGAATATTACCTATTCTTGTAATGCACAGGCAGACCCCTCCACTGGTAATGCAGCTAGCCTCACCCTACATGGGGCTGCGGTGCTGATGGGCAAGCAGTATCCTTCCTAGTCAGCCCTGGCTTTCTTCACTGATGCGTTACTGGGAGGGGGGAGGCATAGCCATACTGAGCAGACATGGCTAGTATAATGTGTGTTCTTTCAACTGACTGTACAGTACACCTTTCCTCTGTCATGTTCCTCCCACCTCCATTCTGACACCTCTGTATCTCTCATCCTAACCCTTTGTTAAAGTACATGCTCACTTCTATTCCATCTCTCATCCTAAGCCGATGGTTCATCCTCACTTCTAACTCGATATGTGTCACCAGAGGTGGAACTAGCATTGGTACAGCAGATCAATGTAGTTCACTGGTGCCCCTGAGGACCCAGCAATGTGTAATATTCTTTCACTATACAAAACAATGGTAATATTGACGTAATCATTGTACTTTCATTCACTATTGTGGCTAGCCTCAAATGAAAAAACAGTATAATTAAAAAATAAATTGTATTTTACCTACTGGCACCACCAGTGGCGGAACTACTGCCGGTGCTGATGGTAAAGTGCAAGAGGGCCCAAGGAGTTAAAGGGGCCTACATGGGTGCGCGGGCCCTCAGGGGGTAATACGGCCAGCGGGATGCCGAATGCATAGATCACAGACATGGATGCAGCCCTGATGTCTGCATCCATGCCGGGGGTGGTCCACTCCTCTCAGTCAGCATAGCAACAGGCAGCCAATCGTGAGGCTGCCTGTTGCTGAATGGGGTCCCAGAAGACACTGCTCTAAGAGTCAAACAGGAAGTTATTACTGTCTGATCTGAGCAGTGAGGAGCGGAGCATCACTGGGAGCAGCATGTGCCAAGCCAAAGGTAAACAATATTAATGGGAGAAGGGGCCCCGCAAAAATAACAGAAGATATAACAGTAGAGCACAAACATCCACAGGCTGCCGAAATTTTTATAATAAAACTAGAGAGAGGGGGATGTTATATGATAATAAAACTACAGGAAGGGGGCCAGGGACTGGTAAAGCAATAGTCTGAGCAGGCTGCAGCCTTAAGTGCTGGGTCCTGGGGGGCTACTTACCACCGCCCGCTGCTCAGCTCCTTGGCTGCTGAGTGGCTCACACCAACACCGACGAACATTTGCAATATGGCGCCAGTCCGCCAGCCTATGAGAGCTTATAGACTGGAAAGGAAAATGATGAGTGATGTAGTAGGTTATAAATGTAAAATTAATGACATTTAATAAACATATATTAATACAATAAAAATATATATATATATATATATATATAAATAACAAAATGAAGAACTCTAAAATAGCATGCTTCGTCAATAGGTTGTATGGTGCATTTTGTGAGTAAAATAGTCATCCATGTCATCTGATCCTGAGTTGGTCCAATGTAGCAATGAGTAGTTCTCAAAAATATTGTTGAACAAAGTCTGTTTGGAAACAGCTGGATCCAAGTCTGTCTAATTAGTGGCAAGGTGGCGTTCCTTTGGAGAGATGGCAGATGACTGTGTAGTGGCAGCAAGCTGAATATGCCGTCTCACTTTTGGCCAATTATAGAGGGTGGTTTCCTTGTAGGTAAGTCCCAATAATGTTGTTAGATAAGGTGTACTCAAAGAAAGTTGGCGATGGGACCAAGGTGTCCGGGTGACTGTATATTGTTGAAAAGTACGTATCCACCATTTGCAAGGTGGGGTTTGGTGGACTCACAAGGCTGGCGAATCAACCACAATAACCACCTCAAAATCCTTAGACAGCCCCAGAGTACTAAAAGTTTTCATCCAATATTGACCAGGTTCCCACTAAAACTAATTGACCGCTCATTAGATCACCCATGACTGTCTTTTTATAGGAATTTCTACATTTTTAAATTTGACTAGTTGGCTTGCTTTAGGAGAATGATAGTTTAAGTAACACCCTGTTTTAATAAACTGAATGACCAGCAAAGTAAGAAATCCAATCACTTCAGCTTATTAAAACAGGGGTGTTCCTTAAAATATGATTTGACAATTATGATCTGCTATGCCAATGTGGATACTGTATGTGAATAGTAAACAAATTAGTCAATTACTCTACAACCAGAAAACTGTACAAGCCTCTCTGTGTACATTAGCAAATCCACATGGGGGAAGGATCCCAACACTAATTATATTAGTATCATGTTATGCAAATCCTCTATATACCTGACAATGCAAAACAGTGTTCTGCACATTATTTAAAATGTAAAGTAATATATGGTAAACAATGCAATTAGATCCTTACATAGTAAAAAGTCCCTGAAGCATGCCTGTCTGTCTGGATGCCATAGTCTTGAAAACCACTGGACAAATTGTTGTGCGGTTTCGCTATTAGGTAGTGCAGTTCTCCCGGATTTTTTACGTATATTCACCACTGCCCCATCCTGTACGGGGGTCGAGCACAATAAGTTTATCATAATCAACCAATCAGCATGCACTATGTAAATAGAATGACTGGAAACATCACAGCTGGGCTGCACATCCATGTACAAAGGAAGTGGCAGCAAACACAGGGCTACAGAGATGCCCAGAGCAGCAAGTGCTCTCCCCACCACCCACTGCACAGGGCAGGAACGTGTGGTGGGGAGTCCCTGGCAAGTACCAGAGCCGGTACTTGTTTCCTATCTGGGCGCCCACGATCAAAATCGCGGTCATCGGGGGTAAAAATCGCGGTGATCGCGGTCATCGCGGGTAAAATTGGATGATCGCGATGCCCGCGATGACCGCGATCACCGCGATTTTCCCATAGGGAACAATGTTAAAAAGGCTGATTGACCGCGATTTCACTGTAAAATGGCTCAATTGACCCGATTTGGCCATATTAACCCTGAATTAGGCCCAATTAACCCTTAAATGTCCCCCCAAATTTTTGACGCCACCCCACGATCGACGCCAACCCGAAGCGTGGCGAGCGCAGCGAGCCCGCGAGGGGCGGCGGTACGCGTCCTCCGACCTTTTCATGCCCTACTATCCACTAGGGCGTGGTGTGAGAATATAATAGTGTGGCGAGCGCAGAGAGCCACCGAGCCCGAAGCGTGGCGAACGCAGCGAGCCCCGCGAGGGGACGCGGATACCTTCACTGTGAAGGCCGCGAGGGGACGCGCATAATTGTGAAGGTATCCGCGTCCCCTCGCGGGGCTCGCTGCGCTCGCCACGCTTCGGGCTCGGTGGCTCGCTGCGCTCGCCACACTATTATATTCTCACACCACGCCCTAGTGGATAGTAGGGCATGAAAAGGTCGGAGGACGCGTACCGCCGCCCCTCGCGGGCTCGCTGCGCTCGCCACGCTTCGGGTTGGCGTTGATCGTGGGGTGGCGTCAAAAATTTGGGGGGACATTTAAGGGTTAATGGGCTCTGTGGCCCATTTAACATTGATTCCTATGGCCAAATCGGGTGGATTGAGGCATTTAACAGTAAAATCGGGTCCATCGCGGCTTTTAACATTGATTCCTATGGGAAATCGTGAGCATCGCGTCGCGGGCATCGCGGGTACATTTATGGCCGGCCGCGACGCGACCGACACGATTTCCAAGTTTAACATTGGTTTCAATGGGAAATCGCGGGCATCGCGTCGGTCGCGTCGCGGCCATACATAAATGTACCCGCGATGCCCGCGACGGGCGCCCAGATAGGAAACAAGTACCCCAGAGCCATATTTGCACGCAATATATGAGCCCTAGGGTACATGCCAGCATTATATACAAGTGCAGCAGTATATACTGCTGGAGATTCATTGAGTTTTAATAATAGGTGTGCAGAAAAGATAGCCAGGTGAGGCACTGCCTCACCTGCCATTGACGTTTTACTCCAGAGTTTTGACTATAAAAATTATTAGAATAATAAAAATAAGATTTTTTTTATAGATTCTTTGTATTTTTTACATACTTTATAAACTCAAAACTCCGGCATATACGTTAGTATGACAGGAAAGGCCGTGCCACATCTGCCTCACCCCACCGTACGCCACTGGCACAGGGGCAATAGCCGAGTGGCTGCAACAATGACAGCAATTATGGGCTCCGCACAGATGGCCACATGCCCCATGTACAAATCAGCATCTCCGCACACAGATACTCAGTGTAACACATTGCAGATGTCCGGCAGGAGCAGCGTAGACATGAGGAGGAGACGGGTGAGGAATGGGTGGGTGCAGTGGGTAAAGGACAGTGTGCGTGCTGACACAGAGGGTAGAGGAATTTGTGACTGGGGTCGAGGTCATGTCCAGAGCACATTGTGTTCTGGAGGCACAAAGAGGCACTGGGACTGAATGTTGGGGTTTAGACCATACTGGGAAGCCATCGCTAACATTCGATCTTGAGAGAAAACTGCGCACAGTTACATTTTAATGTCTTCTCTTTGCAATGGTTGGACTATAAACGTTGATATTTGTCTGATAATCACAGCTTTTCTGTGCCCATTGCTTTCCCTCAGTGGCGGAACTCCCGGAGGCAATGGAGTCACCTGCCGCCGGGCGCCAGGCTTACGGGGGGCACTGTTTCCATTGCCTCCAATGTTCCTCTCATTAATGCCACTGCCGCCTGCCTCACTTATTCAGCGGCAAGCGGCTATGTTATACATCGATCACAGCACGGACGTAGCCTTGTGCACAGTGGTGCCGGCAGGTGCTGCCTCCGTAGCCTTGTGCGGCGGGCGGTCCCCTCCCCCATAGCCTTGTGCAGCATGAAATGGTGAGGACCCTCTCCCCGTAGCCTTATGTGCATTGGTGCGGGCGGCCGAATATGGAACGTGGTGCCGGGCAGCCCCCCTCCCCCCGTGGTTTTCTGCGGGCAGCTCACCTCTCCCCGTGGTTTTCTGAGTAGCGGCCGCTTCTCCCTGTCACCCGGCCACTGCACTGGGGCGGAAGTCGGAGGCCTGAGGCTGAGCAAGCCAGCCAGCCGGCCAACAGTGTCACTGTCAAATAGTGACAAAGAGCCAGAAGTCGGGCGGGTGACAGTCCACTCCACACAGCCAGTGTGCGAGTGTGACTGTCACTGAAGCAGGCAGGTGGCAGATGGCAACTAAGAGCCGGGACCTGGGTGGGAGATGCTGCAGCGGCAGACGGTGAGTCTCTATGAAAGCCTCTCCCTCTCTGACATTCTTTCTTTCTCTCTGACACTCTGAATTAATTCTCTTTTTCTTTCTTTCTCTCTCTCTTTCTTTCGTTCTTTCATTCTCTCTCTCTCATATTGTCCCTCTCTCTGGGAGGGGGGGGGGGGGAACTTTTATCTTGCCTCCGGGCTACATGAACTAACTTACGCCACTGCTTTCCCTGCTTTGCCTGTTTTCATCTTCAGTAGATGTGACCTCATTGTTAGTGACTAATTAATTCAGACATCGAGTAGACTTTGGATAAAGCAATGAGCAAAACCACACGCCAATTGGCAATTGTAGAATTCTCTTGAAAGGTCAGAATGCAGATAATTAACTCTACTATTAGACGAAAAGAAAGCAATTCATTGCTCTACACAAGTTCATTATGACTTTTTTGTTTTCGAAATTAAACTTTTTAATTATATCGTACAGTTATAGAGTTACTGTATCTCATTTGCAATATTACTTAAAGAGAAGAAACCATTAAAATGTAACCTGTGTTAGTCAATCACAGAGGATTTTCACTTTATTCTGTTGCCAGGCAATAACATGATCCGCACATTTCTAGGCTTCGAAATAGTATCTGTACAACGCATGGAAAATAAATTTGTACGCATTTTAGTTTTTTTAAATGTATCAAATGAAAAAATAAATAATACAAATTTATAAAATGGCTTCTGTAATGTACTTTCACTTTGAGCTGTGACAGTTTTGCTTTCACTTTGAGCTGTGACAGTTTTTTGCCCACAAACTCCCCACCCCCAGTCCCTATCAGTTCCTTCCTCTAATCCATGTCTTCACAGCTCTCTCTCTCTCTCTCTCTCTCTCTCTCTCTCTCTCTCTCTCTCTCCATATCCAACAACTTTAAAACAGATTAGTGTCCCTGCGAAAATTGATATCACTTTCAGTTATGACATCTTTTAGCACACAAAGGAGTAATTTGGGCTGTCGAGTGGTCTCTAGTGGTCAGTGGTGGTTTGCCCTTCTGCTTCAAGGGATGTTTCTGTCCTCCCTGAGATCGCCCTAGGACAGCTGCGTTATGGTGTGACAGGTGTCCCAGCCCAGTCAAACTCGCCACCTGCCACTGTCACCTCATAGAGGTGTGAAGTGGTTATATATACTGCCAAACTTACGTGTGTTGTGTCAGAATGCTCCATAGATTTTCTTGATGTAAGGATTGATAAGGATGATGCTGTATTATCTACTACTCTATTCGTTAAGCCCACGGATAGAAATGTACTACTACCGCCTTCTAGTTTCCATCCCACCCCTGTACATAAGGGGCTACCCCTGTCTCAATTTTTGAGAATTCGAAGAATATGTAATGATGATGAGGAGGCTAACAAACAACTTGACCTTATGATTAACAAATTTTGTGACAGAGGTTACAATAGAAAAGAATTACTTACCATCAAACATAAGGTTATGCTTAAACCTAGGGATGATGCCTTAAGCAAAACCCCTAAAAAATGCCACTCTAACAACATTATTTGGCCTAATAGGTTCAATACCTCCAGCCAATTAGCCAGATCGGCTGTCAAAAAACATTGGCCCATCGTATCCACTGACACTAGCCTAACATCCCTTAATAACAAAAAAAATAATGACCAGTTATTCAAAGGGCAAGTGTATACGTGATTATGTTGTACACACTGATGTAACTGACCTGGGCAAAAAAAGTATTACTTCTTTTTGGGGGACCCCCAAGTTAGGATGTTTTAAGTGCACAGGATGTGTAACATGTGGCTATATGTTAACAGGCAGTGTCATTAAACATCCAACCCAACCAAAAAATTTAAAAATTTTCCACCGGCTCACATGTACGTCTACCCGGTAGTATATGTTCTCATATGCCCGTGCGGCAAGTACTACGTGGGTAAGACTGATTGCCAGTTCAAAATTAGGATGGCCCAGCACAGACTGGCAATACGAAATGCCATCTTAACAGGAACTAGCAATCAGCCAGTAGCAAGGCACTATGCTGAAGCAGGTCATTCTCGTACAGCCCTCAAACATATTATTGCAGACCACATACCCCCACTTACAAGAGGGGGCAATAGGTCAAAATTGCTTCTACAAAAAGAGGCCAAATGGATCTTTTTATTAGATACCCTTAGCCCTTTTGGGCTCAATGAAACAATGGGCCTTCAATGTTTTTTGTAATATTGTACTGCAGGTTTTTTTGTTGTGATTTGTACATGTATGGCACTTTGCCAATACTGTGATCATACTAAACCTCTGTTTTTCCCTTAAGCAAGATGGTGGTGATGGTTTCACTGGGTGACAGCTTCCTGTGCGCGCACACGACAGCAGCCGATTCCCGCGACAGGAGGAAGTTTGGTGATGGCGAGCACTACAAGATGGGTGAGTTGTACTATGTTTCTTTGCTGCCCTGACGAAAACGCGATAGAAGCGTTGAAACGTTGGCGTCTACACGGCGTTGTGTCGACTGTTTCTTTACACCGAGTGCCGCTACCAATATCTGTCTATATATATACATATATATGTATATATATATATATATATATATATATATATATATATCAATCCCTGGTATCCGGCACTCCGTGTTGCTGATGGGTGATTTTGATGGTTAGGGTGCCTTACTCAGGTGTAGGATGACTCCTGCCCAATGATATATACAAAAAACGGGGCGGCACTCCAATGGATTCAGTAAACCAAAAACTTAGGTTTTAATGGTGCAGATGATGGCAACGTTTCGGGGCAGCGCCCCTTTCTCAAGCCGGAAAAACAACAAGATTTTCCGGCTTGAGAAAGGGGCGCTGCCCCGAAACGTTGCCATCACCTGCACCATAAAAACCTAAATTTTTGGTTTACTGAATCCATTGGAGTGCCGCCCCGTTTTTTGTATATATATATATATATATCTATATCTCCTATATATTTGGCTACATCTGTCACTCAAAGTGGGTGTCTGTGTCTATAACGCTCTGTTCCTGGACTTTCCTCTTAATGTGTGATTGCCTTCATCTGTGCTGAACACCTTTCTGAGAAATTAACCTGTTTAAAACAGGTGATGGCAATCATACATTATGGGGAAGTCTAGAAACCGAGCATTGTGTCCCTCCTGGAGAGGGTCATGTTGGGAGGTATGTGACAGAGAACCAGCCCAGTGAGCCCACAGACAGTGCCAGACACCCACTGCCTTCCCACAGCCACCAGGTGAGCGCCCCCGTCCCGCGATTTGCGGCAAAACCTCCCCCCCGCGCCCCCCTCCCGTGATTCGTGGCAAAAACACCCGCTCCCCCGCGCCCCCCCCTACCGCGATTCGCAGCGAAAACACCCCCGCGACCCCCCCTCCCGCGATTCGCTGCAACAAGAACCCCCCCACGACCCCTCCCGCAATTCGCGGCATAACCACCACCCTGGGACCCCCCCCTCCCGCGAATCACGGCAAACCCTCCCCCGTGCCCCCCCCCCCCCGATTCGCGGAAAAAAACACCCCCCCGCGACCTCCCTCCCGCGATTCGCGGCAAAAAGAACCCCCCGCGACACCCCCTTGCACGATTGGCGGCACCCCCCCTGCGACCCCCCTCCCGCGATTCGCGGCACACCCCCCCTGCAATTCGCAGCAGCCCCAGGATTAAATGGCACATGCAAAACACTGACATGGCTATGGTCGACAATGAAAAAGGTTGACATGAGTTTTTGAAGATTTATTTTTAATTTTTTAAATTTTTTCATATTCATTGTCATGTGTCGACATGGACACCAATGAAGTGGCACACTTATGTCAACATTTACATGTGTTGACCTTTCTGTGTTGATTTTTTCTTGTGGCGATTCGCGTCACACCCCCCCGCAACCCCCCCTCCCGCGATTCGCGGCACCCCCCGTGACCCCCTACCTCCCGCAATTCGCGGCAACCCCCCACCGGAACCCCTGTGGACCCCGCCCTCCCGCGATTCGCGGCACCCACCCCCGTGACCCCCCCTCCCGCAATTCGCGGCACCCCCCCGTGATTCGCGGCAGCTCCAGAATTAAATTGCACATGGAAAACACTGACATGGCTATGGTCGACAATGAAAAAGGTTGACATGAGTTTTTGAAGTTTTTTTGTAATTTTTTGAATATTTTCATATTCATTCTCATGTGTCGACATGGACACCAATGAAGTGCCACACTTATGTCAACATTTACATGTGTTGACCTTTCTGTGTTGATTTTTTTCTTGTGGCGATTCGCGTCACACCCCCCGCAACCCCCCCTCCGGCGATTCGCGGCACCCCGGCACCCCCCCGCGACCCCCCCCCCCTCCCGCAATTCGCGGCAACCCCCCACCGGAACCCCCATGAACCCCGCTCTCCCGCGATTCGCGGCACCCACACCCCGCAAACCCCCCCCCGCAAATCGCGGCACCCCCCGCAATTCACGGCAGCCCCAGGATTAAATGGCACATGCAAAACACTGGCACGGCTATGGTCGACAATGAAAAAGGTTGACATGAGTTTTTGAAGATTTATTTCATTTTTTGAATGTTTTCATATTCATTGTCATGTGTCAACATGGACACCAATGAAGTGGCACACTTATGTCAACATTTACATGTGTTGACCTTTCTGTGTTGATTTTTTCTTGTGGCGATTCGCGTCACACCCCCCCGCAACCCCCCCTCCCGCGATTCGCGGCACCCCCCGTGACCCCCCACCTCCCGCAATTCACGGCAACCCCCCACCGGAACCCCTGTGAACCCCGCCCTCCCGCGATTCGCGGCACCCAACCCCGCGACCCCCCCTCCCGCAATTCACGGCACCCCCCGTGATTCGCGGCAGCTCCAGAATTAAATTGCACATGGAAAACACTGACATGGCTATGGTCGACAATGAAAAAGGTTGACATGAGTTTTTGAAGTTTTTTTTTTCATTTTTTAAATATTTTCATATTCATTCTCAAGTGTCGACATGGACACCAATGAAGTGCCACACTTATGTCAACATTTACATGTGTTGACCTTTCTGTGTTGATTTTTTCTTGTGGCGATTTGCGTCACACCCCCCCCCCCCCACAACCCCCACTCCCGCGATTCACGGCACACACACACA
Organism: Crinia signifera; assembly: GCF_055691185.1. Taxonomy (NCBI): domain Eukaryota; kingdom Metazoa; phylum Chordata; class Amphibia; order Anura; family Myobatrachidae; genus Crinia; species Crinia signifera. The sequence goes on from NC_139218.1 coordinate 375,703,790, forward strand.
CACCTCCCCCGCGATTCTCGGCACCCCACCCCGTGACCCCCCCTCCCGTGATTCACGGCACACCCCCGCGACCCCCCCTCCCATGATTCGCCGCAACCCCCGCCCCGTAACCCCCCCCTCCCGCAATTCGCGGCACCCACCCCCGCGACCCCCCCTCCCGCAATTCGTGGCACCCCCCCGCGATTCGCGGCAGCTCCAGAATTAAATTGCACATGGAAAACACTGACATGGCTATGGTCGACAATGAAAAAGGTTGACATGAGTTTTTGAAGTTTTTTTTTTCATTTTTTGAATGTTTTCATATTCATTCTCATGTGTCGACATGGACACCAATGAAGTGCCACACTTATGTCAACATTTACATGTGTTGACCTTTCTGTCTTGATTTTTTCTTGTGGCGATTCGCGTCACACCCCCCCACCCCCCCCGCAACCCCCACTCCCGCGATTCACGGCACACACACCCCCCCCCGCGATTCTCGGCACCCCACCCCGTGACCCCCCCTCCTGTGATTCACGGCACACCCCCCGCGACCCCCCCTACCATGATTCGCCGCAGCCCCCGTAACCCCCCTCCCGCGATTTGCGGCAACCCACCCCGCGACCCCCCTCCTGCGATTCTCTGCAATCCCTCCCCTCCCGCGATTCGCAGCATCCACCCCCCCACAACACCCCCTCCTGCAATTCGCGGCACCCCCCGCGACCCCCCCTCCTGCAATTCGCGGCACCCTCCGCGACCCCCCCTCCCGCGATTCGCGGACACCTAAGTTGCAATACAGGGCATCTTTTATACAATTCTAACCATATTTCTCATATACAAACGTTCACAAATTAAGGGGGCGCAGCCCCTTACGACGGTGTGAAGAGCGCCCGTAGGGCGTGATGAATCACCTAGTATATATATATATATATAACAACTCCAAGTCTGCCGGCACTCAATGTCAATTAGCAGGTACAGCGGGCCCCGGTGCCCAATAGTGAAAGTAATACAATGTCCAAAATCAATGGCACTCCGGAGGCAGGTATAAGCAAGAAAAACGTGTATTTAAGAAGCAAGCTTTCGGGGTTTGATCCCCTTCATCAGGATACACTACAGCAAAAGACACACAGTACACAACATACATAAATACCTGACCGCAGGTCTCACCTCACCACGCCGTCCAATGCCCGGGCGCACGCACCTCTCACCGGAAGACGGGACTTGATGACATCATCTGACCACGTCTCAGCTACGACGCCGTTGCCAGGCAACGAGCGGCGCTTGCGTTCCAGCGCAGTCCACGACGCCATCCTCCTCACTTCCTGGTAGCGCTGTGGACCCTGCAAGGCTGGCGGAGAGGGGAGAGACACGGATTAAAATACAAATAACAAAACGCAAACTAATACAGACATCAACAAGGGATGGGGCACAGGGGGAGCAAGGAAAACGATACACGTATATATATACAAACACTCAGCAGTAAACAAAAACAAGAACACATCATAAGAATATCAGGTGACCGCATTCCAACTGATTTTATCATTTAACCCATTAGGGGAAATTGTATTAAGGCGGAAAATCCAACGTGACTCGGTGATAAGTAAACGTTTTGCCCTATCACCGCCACGTAATGAATCTTTGATATGATCGATGTAAAGTACTTGAGTGAGGACAACGGGTGTCCAGCACTCTTAAAATGGCGTGCCACAGGCTGGTCCACAGATCTGCCAGCTAGTGACAGATCTATGGCAGACCTGTGTAACCCCATTCTGACACGGAAGGATTGGGTGGTCTGGCCTACATAATAGAGGCCACAAGGGCACATTAAAATGTAGACCACATACTCTGACCTGCAATTTAACACATGACGGATGTCATAGTGTTTATCCAAATGTGGGTGCTTAAATGTCTTGCATGGCACAAGGTGTCTGCTAGTTGTACAGTTGTAGCAACTGTAGCAGCCGGGGGGTTTAAAATAAACATTTGTGGGCCTTGGGGCATTTAGGCCCGTGATGTCTGCTCTCACCAAACGATCACGCAAATTACGGCCTCTCCGGAAGGCTGCTAGTGGTCGTACAGTTTTAAGCACTGGAAGATCAGGGTCATTTTTTACAATAGGCCAGAGGGCCTTGGTTGCATACTGTAAAATCGGGCTAGCTACTGAATATGTGCTGGTCCATGGGATTATGTTCTGAGTACTCCGGAGACACCCAGTGCTTAAAACTGTACGACCACTAGCAGCCTTCCGGAGAGGCCGTAATTTGCGTGATCGTTTGGTGAGAGCAGACATCACGGGCCTAAATGGGTGTGGGGGGGGGGTGTGTGTGAGGTGTGGGGTGGGTACCTGTCGGTCGGCGCAGTCTATTTAAATCTGGCGGCGGAGGCAGCGGGGGTCCCTGCAGTCTATTAAAAATCACGAGCGCTATCCGCCGGGCTATGCGGAAGCGCTTCTAGTGTGAAAACTCTGGCAGCACGCTGATTGGCTGAGATCAGCGTGCGCCGTGCTGCCAGAGTTTTCACACTAGAAGCGCTTCCGCATAGCCCGGCGGATAGCGCTCGTGATTTTTAATAGACTGCAGGGACCCCCGCTGCCTCCGCCGCCAGATTGAAATAGACAGCGCCGGTAGGACAGGTACCCGGGCGGCATTTTCCGCCCTCCAGTGGCCGGCGCCCTAGGCAAATGCCTAGGTTTGCCTAGTGGTGGCGCCGGCCCTGCGTGTATCGTTTTCCTTGCTCCCCCTGTGCCCCATCCCTTGTTGATGTCTGTATTAGTTTGCGTTTTGTTATTTGTATTTTAATCCGTGTCTCTCCCCTCTCCGCCAGCCTTGCAGGGTCCACAGCGCTACCAGGAAGTGAGGAGGATGGCGTCGTGGACTGCTCTGGAACGCAAGCGCCGCTCGTTGCCTGGCAACGGCGTCGTAGCTGAGACGTGGTCAGATGACGTCATCAAGTCCCGTCTTCCGGTGAGAGGTGCGTGCGCCCGGGCATTGGACGGCGTGGTGAGGTGAGACCTGCGGTCAGGTATTTATGTATGTTGTGTACTGTGTGTCTTTTGCTGTAGTGTATCCTGATGAAGGGGATCAAACCCCGAAAGCTTGCTTCTTAAATACACGTTTTTCTTGCTTATACCTGCCTCCGGAGTGCCATTGATTTTGGACATTATATATATATATATATATATATATATATATATATATATATATATATATATATATATATAAGTTTGAGGCAGCACTCCCACGGATTTCGTGAAATAACTACAGAAGACTGGTATCAGAGATCAACGTTTCAATCACCCTCAGGTAATTTTAATAAAAAAATTAGTTTTAGGACCTGCAGAACAGTGGGGTCCCGTGAAGGGGGCTGCAGGCTTAAATGCATTGATCAATTCATGAACCAAATCTCCACTATTTATTTTCAGTTAATTTAGTGTGTGCAGAGCCCCTACAATGTCTGTTTAAACAATGTGGTCACAAGACATAGGGCCAGGGCTGCCAAGAGAAATCCTGGGCCCCGGTACAACAGCGTCACGGGGCCCCCCTGGAGTGGCGAGCAACAGAAAAGAGGTGTGGCCATTAAAGGATATAGGGGTGTGTACCACACCATATACCCTTTATGCAACACAATAGTAGACCCCTTATACTTGCCCCTTACACATTATGCTACACAGAATGAGCCAAAATTCAAATCGATTACTTGCCGCCCCGTTCGTATGCAGCAGTGTGGACAGAAGCGTGGGGTGGTGGATATGGGTTGCACCAATGGGAGTAAGGGGTCGTGGCCACGGATGGGCAGATAGCAGCTGGGTCCCTGCGGAGGATGGGAACTAGGTAATAGCTCCCATCCTCCGCAAGGACCCCACTGCTGTCTGCCCATCCGTCACAGGGACCCTCTGCCCCCCTGCGCTGCCCAGACCCCTATGCCATACAGCAGGGGTGGCCAGCCCACGGCTCCTCTCTCCAAGATCTGTGGCTGGCACGATCATCCCCATTTGAAGCGCCGCCTCTGGAGTATAAGGATCCCAAGCTCACACACGCAGCAGGGAAAGCGGCAACAGTTCTTTCAACCTGCTGGCAAGAAGCAGCAGATGTCACTACTTGCAGTATCGCCGAGCTGAGCTGCAGGTATCTGCTGTGTCCCCCAAAGCTACAGATCCGGCGCCAAGAGCAGCTGCATTGTGATGGCCAGCGGTATGTGCGGCTGGAGGGAGAGGGGGGATTGTGTCCATTAAACCTCTTTAATCTCATGTGATCCTGGGCAGTATGGTCCCACCCAGATCGCATTCCATATATGATCCGTCATAAATGGGCCCCATGTAGCCTGTTCCCTTCACACACATTGGAGGTCATTCTGATTGACCACAAAGCTGCAAAATTTGCAGCTTTGCGGGTTATCTAAATACCTCAGATTTCACGCATGCGAACGGATGTTTTACATACAGTAATCATCGATTTGCAGCTTGTGTGCAGGGCAGTGCGGTCGCCGACCATCAAATCATTTCTGAAGCGCTCGCAGATCTGTCAGTCTCTGCTGTCTTAGATCTGTGGCGCTCCTGTACCAGAAGAGGGTGGGCAGCTGACATCCGGTGACATCAGCTGCCCTCCCCCGGCACCCACGTCATGGGAGTTACCATCGGCGCAACCCATATCCACCACCCCACGCTTCCGTCCACACTGCTGCATGCGATCGGGGCGGCAAATAATCGGTTTGCCGCACCCGCTCACACAAAGTGGCTGCACATGCACAACATCGCTCCCCTATGTGAACGTGCGGGGGAGCGAACCAACCTGAATGAGGGCCATAGCCTGTAACACACACACATAGCCTGTTCCTTCACACATACAGTACATAGCCTGTCACACACACACACACACACATATATACATACATAGCCTGTTACACACACACACACACACACACATAGCCTGTTCCTTCACACATACAGTACATAGCCTGTTACACACACACACACATATACATACATAGCCTGTTACACACACACACACACACACACACACACACACACATATATACATACACAGCCTGTTCCTTCACACATACAGAACATAGCCTGTTACACACACACACACACACACACACACACAAATATATATACAAAGCCTGTTACACACACACACACATAGCTTGTTACACACACACACACACACATATAGACATACATACATACATATCCTGTTACACACACACACACACACACACACACACACACACATAGCCTGTTACACACACATATATACATACACAGCCTGTTACACACACACACACACACACACACATATACATACATACAAAGCCTGTTACACACACACACACACACAGCCTTTTACACACACACACACACACACACACACACACACATATATACATACATACAAAGCCTGTTACACACACACTCACACACACACATACATAGCCTGTTACACACACACACACACACACACACACACATATAGACATACATACATAGCCTGTTACACACACACACACACACACACACATAGCCTGTCACACACACATATATATATATATATATACATACATACACAGCCTGTTACACACACACACACACACACACATATACAAAGCCTGTTACACACACACACACACACACACACACATATATACATAGCCTGTTACACACACACACACACACACACACACACACAGCCTGTTACACACACACACACACACACACAGCCTGTTACACACACATATATCCATACATACACAGCCTGTTAGACACACACAGGCTTTTTGTCTGTTACCCCTGTCCATAGCCATGCATTGCGGGCGGCATTACCTTTTGAAACAGGAACTTGGAGCAGGACAGCTAGGGGCTGGCTGGCAACTTTCAGCCCGGGGGGCACACACAGGCCAGTGGCCCCGCTTTTTCTACAAGGGCATGAAATGGAAAATGGGCATCGAAATGTTGGAGGCCTGGTTTGCTTAATGTGGGTACATGCAGCATTTCCAATTTCCAACTCCGATTGAATGCGGCCCTAAAGCTGGCCATACACTAATGCAATTTTCCCACCTTTCACCCGATTTCTCAGCCTGATCTGTCAGAATTGGGTGAAAAGTGGACAAATCGCATTAGTGTATGGCCAGCTTTAGGGCCGCATTTATCAAACCATATTTGCGGCGAAATCCCCCAAAACACCCGTTTTCAGGGGTTCGCTGCAAATATTAAGTATCACTGAAATGTACCAAAGGGGAACCGCAGCAGGAATTTTCGATCCCTGCTGCGATTCCCCCTGCACCTCTGCCGGCCACATCCCCAATAGGTTTTTATGGGGGATGCAAAGCTGCCCAATGTATCAACATCGGGCAGCCCGGCTTTGCATCTTTGGGTTATTGCCATTCTGAGACGGTGATAGCCCATTGTAGCATTATGGGATACTGATTGCACTGCTGCCAGGGCAGTGTGGTTAGCTGGGTTGGCGGGGGTCAGCGTTAACCACATGTGCAGATCCCTGGCTTCCGGCTGAGCATATCACAGGGACAGACTGGCAGGTGATACATTTCACTTTACAATGCGATCCTGGGCGGTAATATTCCGCCCAGATCGCATTGTAAACGCGATAATTGATAAATGGACCCCTTAGTACCAAACACACACAAACACACTAAAGAAGAAAACACCCCCCCCCCCCCCACCACCACACACACACAGACATGTATGCTGCACTGTTGTATTTTTCTGCACAAACACACTCACTCATATGGAAAACAGCAACCCCCCCACACACACACATACATATATGCGCAACACTTACACATATTGTTACACACACACACACACACACACACGCAGACAGACTTAAACACACACAAACACACAATAAAGAAGAAAACTGCAGCCTCACACATGTATGGAACACTGGCACATGTAGGGTTACCACCCGTCCGGGATTACTCCGGACAGTCCGGTAATTGACACCGGCGTCCGGAGTCCGGAAGGGTGGCTGCCCCGGACTATACATAGTCCGGGAATTGATCCTACCCCCGCCCGGTGGCGGCCGTCACCGCCAATTACTGCGGGCAGCCATCAGTGTGAGTGTCATTCACTCAAGAGACATCATCAGACATTCCACGTGAGGAAGCGGGGCGGTGACACACACGTCTTCTTCTTCTTGAGTGACAGTCAGCTCGCTGGGAGGAGGAGGGAGGCGGGACACAGACGTGAGTGTCACTGTGTGACGTGCTGTCTGACCCCTCCCCGGCTCCTCCTGCGGCCAGCAGCTGCGGCACTGCCGCCTGACACAAGCCCGCGGCGTGAGTGCGGCTGCCTGACTTGGACGTGACGGGCGGCGCTGGGCCGGCGGTGAGCTGTGGGGCGCCGCGCAGCAGTCCATGAGTGGTACACAGTACAAATGATTTCTTTAGAAATAGCAGCTATATTGCAATTAGGCAAAGATCTTTACCATATTGATTTCAATTTAACTTGCCAACTTTCCCAAAATGTCCCAGAGGAGAGAATACCCAATCAGGAACTCTCTTGGCCTCCCAACAGAGTTGGTATTGTGCTTACTTACCAACTGAAGTGGGTTGCAGGGAATTTGGATGAAGAGATTCAAATGTTCCCATTCTAGCCCTGCCCTGCTGTTAAATACCACACAATATGGTTTTAAACAGCAAAAGGGTGCTGGGGAGCATGATGACGTATTGCCCTACTCTTGTTGTGAAATGCCATTAGCTGTTACTTTAAACAACATGAAGTGGGGCCACAATCATGAGAATTTATTGGCAATCCTTCTGCCCATCAGAAATGATTAATCAAATCTTAGAGAAAAAGTACTGACCAATAACCTCCTGTCATTTGTAAAATGACAGGAACTGGTTGGTACTTTATCTCCATTCACTTTATCTCTCTCCCATGTTTAGTATGTAGACCTCAAAGTCTGTGTCCCCCCACCCTCCTCAAAGGAGGAGGGTGGGGGGACACAGACAGTGTGTCACTTATATCACGTGCCCTCCGGCTCCTCCTGCGGGCTGTGGCGCTGTGTCTGTGACTGACTCTGAGCACGAGCGGACGGTCGTCGAACGCCGCCGGATGGTGAGTGAGAGTTTGTGGCGCAGTTAGTTGGCACTGCCAGCTTTTGTATCATCCCAGTCGCCACAAAGGCCGGGCAGAGAGCCAGCAGCTGCAGTAGTAGTACAAACACAGCCCACACCTGCCCGCAGGGACGCAGCGAAGTCGCAAGTCGGCAGTCACAGTGCCAGTACTGTATCCACTCCTGTCCCCTCCCCTCCAGCAGTCACACTGCAGTGTCACCTCACCAGTCCCAAGTTCTGCGCCCTTTTCGGGTGCCCTGCTCTGCCCAGGCCTAGCCTAGCAGCTCGCTGCTTTAGTTTCTCAACTGTTCCCAGTCAGGTGGTCACCTGCTGGGCGATGTGGCCAGCCCCAGTCCCCTAGCCTCAGCAGCAGCTACTCTAGATTACTACTGTGGCTGGCCCAATATTATGTGATCACACGCTCCCCCTGCCTGGCCTTACCGCTCCCCCTGCCAGTGCCTGGCCTCACTTCTCACTTTGGTAACGAGCATGTAACCCCTGCCATAGTGTATGTAACCCCCTGGCACAGAGCATGCAATCACTGACATCGAGCATGGAATATGAAACCCTTGGCATCAAAAATGAAACTCAGTGTTCAGCTTGTAGGTAAGCAGCACTTATATGTAATAGGCTTTACAGCGTGTGGTATTATATAATGGGCATTACAGTGTGTGGCATAACGTGTAATGGGCATTACGGTGTTTGCTATAACGTGTAATGAGCATTACAGTGTTTGGTATCATGTGTAATGGGCATTGTGGTGTTTGGTATAACGTGTAATAGGTATTACGGTGTGTGGCATAACTTAATGGGCATTATGGCATGTGGTATACTATGTAATGGGTGTGTGACATTTAATTGGCATTACAGTGATTTTTTTGACATGCACCTTCAGCACGCACTGTCCATGTTATCCCTGCTTTAGAAAAAATGTGAGTCCTGGCATAATGAGTAATGGGCATAATGTGTAATGGGCAACACGGTGTGTGGCATACCTTGTAATGGGCATTATGGCATGTGGTATACTATGTAATGGGTGTGTGAGACGTGTAAACGGCATTATGTTGAACTGCACTGTCCATGTTGGCGCTCCTTGACAAGAATTTTGTTGAGTTCTGGCATAACATGTAATGGCCATTGCGGTGTATGGAGTAACATATAATGGGCATCCCGGTGTGTGGCATATATTTGTAATGGGCATTACTGTGTGTGATGTAACATGTAACTGGCATTATGGTGTGCAAAATCAAGAATGAAATTAAAGCAAAGGTTCAAAAAAACAGCATAAAGCAGGTCAAGGGGAGGGACAGGGGCGGGTCAGTGGGTGGGCTGTGGGTGTGTCAAGGGGCGGGCCACTGTCCGGGAATCTCTCAACACAAAGGTGGTAACCCTAGGCACATGGATGTTTCCACCCACACTCAGAGTCAAACACACACATTAAATAAAGAAAATAAAAGCCACCCCCCCCCCCCCAATACACACACATACATGTATGCCACATTTACACATAGTTTTACACATAGCTTTACACACACACACACACACACACACAAAATAAAGAAGAACCCCCCCATACACATGTAAATAACACTGAGACATGTATTGTTTGTTCTTCTGTTTATCACACAACTCTTATAGCAGCTATCCCCACCCCTGTCCCTTCTTCCCTCCAATGCACTCACCCAGCCCAGCTCCTGTAATGGGTGAGAAGGGAGGGATCAGGATGGAAGCTGCTGCTGCTGCTTAGCTGCCCGTGAGGAGAGACGTGGATGAGGTCGCGTTACAGGAGGGGAGGGCAGCACAGTTCATTGGTGGCTGGTCCCAGGGGAGGGGCTGGCCACAGCAATGATTGGACAGCCATCGCTGACCGGGCTTAATTCGGGGGCGTGGCCTAATCGCGGACCCGTGGCCACGCCCCCTTTTAAAAACCCGTTTTTTTTTGTTTGTTTTTTGTGTCGGGACCCGGGCCCCCCTGGCAGGCCCGGGCCCAGGTAAAATGTACCCGCCCCCCCTGCCTCTCGGCGGCCCTGCATAGGGCACCCCTAAACTAGGAAAGGTGAGTGCCGATGTTTAGTATATATATATATATATATATATATATGTACATATATGGCGACTGCAGCAAGCCCGCAAGGGCAGGGCGATCCACGTCTCCCCCTTGTCAGCGTTGCGGCAGTCGGGATTCCGGCGTCTGTATTTCCGACCGCCGGCATATCATACCGGACCCTTAATTTTAACTGGAGACCCAATACCCACAATCTTTCATTCTATTGTATGGCTAATGTTCTATATTTATAAAATAATATTAGTGGCTTTACACTTCGGAATTCAGATTATTAAGAATAAAATCATTTTTTTTTAGTTTAAATATCTAAGGCCAAAGTTTACCAGTATAAAAAGTTCAAAATAGGATACAATGTAACCTTTAAACTCAAGCATGTTCAAACTGACTCAAATATTACCAAACCCTTGTTCAAACTTCTCTAGAACTGCATATGTTTTTGTTCTTTAGGATCAAAAAGGGTTGAGTTATACCTAAACGATAAAAAAGGCCAGGACTAGATAGGCCAAGTGGTTCTTATCTGCCATCAAGTTCTATGATTTTGTTACCTTTAAAAAAATAGGTTAAAACATTTTGATTATTTCTACTCAGTTCCGGATCATAGTAGCTTTAAAAAGACAATTACTCTACAAAAGTTGGGCATTGCTACAGTAGGTAAGCTCTGGAAGAATATATTTCAAGAAAGAAAAATACAAATTAATCCATTATTTAACATATTTGCACATGAACACAGCTGTATTCTTACATGTTATGGTGTGTTTTTTTTTTTTTTTAACCTTACAAAATTGGACCTTGAAATAAAAAGAAAAAAAGTATTCTGTTGTGGGGCAAGCATTGATATATAACAAACAATATTAATATATATGAATATATATGAAGCTGACATTGATTACCAAATGTTAAATAAATGATAAAAGTAATATCAAGAATTAAATATTATGGCCATATACAGTAGTATGTTTCGGCTTGGCTACTCTCCTGGTTTCTGTTGGAAACTTTCTTTACAGTGGTGTTTTTTACCTATGGGCTGCAGGACTGTAGCCCCGCAGGTAAAATCTGCCACTGTTTGAAGCCAGATGCAGTCTGGCACTGGCTGCACTGTGACTGCCAGTGACTTCCTATTGGAGGTCTGACCTGCCAGTCACCCAAGGCAGTCCCATTGGGAGGTGTTCCCTCCATATGGGATGCCTCTATGGGCTGTGCATGCAGGGCCTGTGCATGCGCAGTACCTACAGATGGAGCCCCTCTCAACTATCTTCCTTAGGTCATGGTTCACCATGGCTCAGCATGGGTAGCCTATTGTTCTCAGCAGCAATACAATACATAGAACAATACAGTAGGGGATTAGCAGAGTAATCCTATTACTCACAATCCTATTAAAGGTCTAGATGAGGAGGGCTCCATCTGTATATCAGTACTGCTCATGCACGGGTCCAAGTGCCTGTCATCTGTATTGTACAGGCGCCAGGACTGTGATTTTACTTCTATGGGCTGTTGCCTTGATAAAGACTCGACAGGGTGGAAATGTGTTGGAAGCAGCTTGGAGTCTGTCGCTCACTGCAGCAGTACACAGGAGAGAAGGGAGATTTATGGGGAAAATAGAGACATTTATATGGAGACCCTTGAAACGTCCATGGTAACATCTATGAGCGGCACAGAGAGAGAGTCCCACACTATTCCACCCACCCGCCGGAGTGAACCACCAGCCAGAAGCCGCAGCTTTTCGGGATCGAGTACCCCACATGAGACACGCGCCATCTGTCTCCGGTCCCTGCTACACTGCCTTCCCGATAAACACGCACAGGGATACGCTTAGGATGGGTGCTCTACTGGTGATAGAGCTCTGGAGATACCGGTGGCTGTAGTGGCAGTGCGGCCACTGGATATATAATCAATCTCCTGAAAGGGTTAAAGTCCTGATAGCAGCGGGGTACACAGAGAGCTGCAGTGACAGTACAGCTACCCATGTTTAAAGAGCATTCCCCCTAAGGCAAAGGACTTGGAGACCCTGCCAGTAACCTCAGCGGATGTGTGAGAGTGTCTTTGATTATTCCTCATAATCCATACCCGTTAAAAGGTCCTTCAAATCTTTGCATTTGACTATTATGGAATACCCGGGAATAACAACTTATCCCTAAAGAGCCATTTTGACATAGAGAGGAGTACCCTAAAAAGTCTAGTACATCAAAACTTTCCCTTTGACTGTATATCTGTATAGTGACAATTTTTGTGGAATTTTTCCATTTTTTTTTTCTCATTGAAGTTTTTTTATAATTTTTTATAATATTTTGAATGTAAATTTGGACATATTTTTTATGAAAAAGAGACTTTGTTGCTTTGTACCTGGACACCACGGTGTAAGAAAAACCATAATATATTTAACATCTAGTTCACTCTAAGGGCCTTATTCAGATCTCAGCTCAGTACAAATTTGTTTGTAAAATGGGCAAAACCATGTGCACTGCAGTGGGGCATGTCACGACCACTATGGCTGCTACCCATGCCTCCCATACAATGGTTACCTCTGGGGTCCCTTATAGGGCAGTACATGCTCTGGTGCTTACCTCTGCTGGCAGTCCCCAGGTCGCTGGGTTGTGTACTGTCGCACTGTCACCTGCTGACGTGCGCGCTGGTGACATGCGGGTACTGCTCGGCGTGGGGCCTGAGGCTCCATGATGCTCTCTGCCTCTGTTTGGGCCTTGCTGGACACAGAGCCTGGAGTATGCTGCACATGCTTCCTACAGGCTAGGAACTGTCGCCGCCCCTAGGTGGCAGCCATCTGGTTTCTCCAATGGGACTGCACTGCCAATCAGCTCCAACCAATTGCAGTGCAGCCCTCCTGATAAATACTGACTGACTAGGTCTAGGAGTCAGTCAGTACAATGATGTCCTTCCCTAGACATCTGACTCCCTCCTGCTGACAGCGCTGCTGCCTGCCAGGTATCTCCAAGAGGAATCCTTCTGCTTGCCTGCTGTACTCGACCATCCACCTGCAGGACCCTGCTGCTGCCTCTATGGTCCGGACAAGGTTAGCCCCCCAAAGGGGATCACCCTTTTCCTCACCTGAGGGTCACTTCACCTGCAACCCTCCTGGTCACAGCCATTCAGGCCTGCTATTATTCCTTCCGGATTCCAATCGTCCAATCATCCAATCATCCGATCATCCAATCATCCAATTGTCCAATCATCCAATCGTCCTATCATCTAATCGTCCAATCATCCAATCTTTCATTCAATTCTTCAATCATCAATCCAATCATCTTTCCAAGTATATTCTTCAGTTCGATTATTCAAGTTTACGTTTATTATCCAATCTACACTTCAAGCCATCTCCAGATATCAACCGCGTACTCCACCCACTACGAACTTTACAATAAATTTTATACATCATTGACTGGTTATCGCATATCTTCAGTATTACCTTTGTGCCACTATTCATCTCCTGTATTACAGTATCTTTATTAAAACTGGTTTTCTTTTATCCAATTGCATCACTCCCTTCTGTCGTTTATGCAAAAACCTTACATCAAGGCACCTTGCCGCCGTTACACTCCAGCTGGTGCCACTGCTAGCGTGACAGGGCAGATGTAACATGTATAGAGAGAGTTAGATTTGGGTGGGGTGTGTTGAAACTGAATTCTATTGGAGTGTAAAAATAATGCAGCCAGTATTTATCCTGCACAGAAACAAAACAACTCACACAAATCTAACTCTCTCTATATATGTTCCATCTGCCCCACCTGCAGTGCCCATGGTTTTGGCCATTTTCCAAACAAATTTGGGTACTCTTTACTTAGCACGGCGCCCATCGCGGCCATTGAATGCACTAAAAAATCGGGTGCGATGCGACCGACGCGATGCCCGCGATTTCCCATAGGGAACAATGTTAAATGTCTCAATTGACCCGATTTTCCTGTTCAATGCCTCAATTGACCCGATTTTTCCATAGGAAACAATGTTAAATGGCCCTCTGAGGCCAAATAGGCACCCTGAAGTGTGAAATGGCCCCCACAATTGTTAACGCCACCCCACGATCAACGTGAACCCGAAGCGTGGCGAGCGCAGCGGTACGCGACCTACGACCTTTTCATAACCCCACTATCCACGTAGGAGTGGAGTTGAGAATAGAATAGTGTGGCGAGCGCAGCGAGCCACCGAGCCCGAAGCGTGGTGAGCACAGCAAGCCCCGCGAGGGGACGCGGATATCTGTGAAGGACGCGTTTACCTGTGAAGGTATCCGCGTCCCCTCGCGGGGCTCGCTGCGCTCGCCACGCTTCGGGCACTATTCTATTCTCAACTCCACGCCGACGTGGATAGTGGGGGTATGAAAAGGTCGTAGGACGCGTACCGCCGACCCTCGCAGGCTCGCTGCGCTCGCCACGCTTCGGGTTCACGTTGATCGTGGGGTGGCGTTAACAATTGTGGGGGCCATTTCACACTTCAGGGTGGCTATTTGGCCTCTGTGGGCCATTTAACATTGTTTCCTATGGAAAAATCGGGTCAATTGAGGCATTGAACAGGAAAATCCGGTCATTTGAGACATTTAACATTGTTCCCTATGGGAAATCGCGGGCCCGCAATTTTTTTTACCTGCGATGACCACGATCAAAATCATGGGCGCCGTGCTAAGTAAAGAGTACCCAAATTTGTACTGAGCTCAGATCTGAATAAGGCCCTAAATCTAAGAGTTCAGTGCTGTGAGGAGTCCTGAAATTTTGAAAATTCTCTGCTGGTGTTGGGGTCAATGCGATGCAACTAGGACTCACCTGGAACTGTGCTGATTTAATATAGAGATATACAGTATCTACATACATATATCCTCAATGCGATACTAGTCGCTGTATACATAACATATGAGTTCTGTGTAACTCTGTAGCAGTGGATATCTTTTTAGTGACTTTCTTTAAAAAAAAGTGGGTACTTGTGAGTTATCCGGGCGTCCGATTTTTTGATTGTATGCCTTAAGTTAAGGCATACAATCAGATGCGATGCGATGCGATATCGCATCGCATCGCATGCGACCATCGGATGCGATGACCCGATTTTTCCATAGGAATCAATGTTAAAATGATTCCTATGGAAAAAGGGGTCCTTTTCATACCCCTACTATCCAAGTGGGCATGGAGTTGGATATAAACCTGTGGCGAGCGTAGCGAGCCACCGAGCCCGAAGCGTGGCGAGCGAAGCGAGCCCCGCGAGGGGACGGTATTCCGTGTCCCCTCGCGGGGCTCGCTACGCTCGCCACGCTTCGGGCTCGGTGGCTCGCTACGCTCGCCACAGGTTTATATCCAACTCCATGCCCACTTGGATAGTAGGGGTATGAAAAGGACCCTTTTTCCCATTGAATTCCATGTTAAAATGGACTCAGTCCATTTTAACATTGATTCCTATGGAAAAATCGGGTCATCGCATCGCATCGCATCCGATGGTCGCATGCGATGCGATGCGATGTCCCGATCCGACCCGATTTAAAAATCGGACGCCCGGATAACTCACAAGTACCAAAAAGTGCCTTACTTGCAAAATGCAGCAAATAAGACACATAAGCAGCTTCTGCTGATTAAAATAATATGTGTCCTGTACAGGGGTTAAAGTGAGGGGGAACCTCTAATGGTGAGGTGGAACATTTTAAAGTCCACATTGTTCCTGCACAGTAATTCTCATAGAAAAGCATTCTAGTTTGCAGGGAAGGGGGGGGTGGGGACCCCTACCACTGGCCTTGTATCTATGCCTAATGGGGGTAAGGGAGGGGGTAATTAGGTGGCATAGAGCAGGGGTCCTCAAACTATTTTGTTCTGGGACCCCATCAGACAATAAAAATAAGTACAGGACCCCAGTAAGTGCAGACAGCACATACATGGCAGCATTGTAGAGGCACAAAATGATGGGAGTCTGACATAACAGACAATTCAACAGATTTTTCAGACTCCTTGAATCACTGACTGAGATTAGAAAAATCATCAGCCTGATGGTCAGCAACATGGAGTCGCAGCCCCATGCTGAGAAGGTCGGGACCCACTTTGGGGTCAGGACCCACAGTTTGAGAACTTAGTTTGAGGAATTAGTTCCCTGTCTCTGCTTGACCACTTTAAGTCCTGGTCACTATTGCCTGAGAGAATTGTAGTATTTCATATGCAGATGTAGATATAAAAGTGTAGTTAACATTACTGCCTCACAACACTGAGGTCATGGGTTCGAACTGTGCTGAGTTTGTATATTATCCCCGTACTTGCGTGGGTTTCCTCCGGGTACTCCATTTTCCTCCCACAATCCAAAAATATACTGGTAGGTTATTTGGCTCCTAACAAAACAATTAACCATAGAATGTGTGCGTGTGCGTGTACATGTGGTAGGGAATATAGATTGTAAGCTCCACTGGGGCAGGGACTGATGTGAATGTTCATATATTCTCTGTAAAGCGCTGCAGAATATGTGTGCGCTATATAAGAAACTGATAATAAATAAATAATAAATACAGAATTTATATTTACTGCACAGTAGATGTATATAGAGACTGATTCAGCACCACACAAAATACACAATCCTTTGCACTTGAGCAATGTTTTTGGGACTGCACATGTGCCAATACCGCAGTACGCATATGATGTGATGTCACTGAGAACTGTTGTCTTCAACGTCCGCATCTCTTCCATGTATTGGGAGTACCAAGGCCAGTGAACGCATCTTCCGATGCAGTTTACTCCTCTGTACAGTGGAAATGGGGCAGTCATTCTGAGTAACATGAGGGGTACGCAGATGACCAAAACTGCGATCGATGGTTGCGATGGGGATCCGATGCTGCACCTTCCAATGCAGACATCAGGTCTGAGATGCCTTTTAATACAACTACACTTTACAATTTCAATTTACTTTACAACGACCCATAGTGCAATAACCCACATCTTAAGTCATTTAAGCCATATCAACATTAGATTGTTTATACAAATTGATCTCTTTATCTTTTAAATTAACCTTGAAATATGTTAATGAGCTAACTGCTGAATTGTCAGTAATATTAGCCAACAATTAATGCGTACAAATTGTCTCCAATTGCTTTTAATAACACAAGTGACATTTAAAAAATCCTTAAAATAACAAGTAATAAAGTATGTGTGATCTAGAGAAGTTTATTCAGTTATTTTAGAGCAGACGACAAGAGGGATTACTGTACATTTAAAATTCTAGCAATGTATAATATCAAACTTAAATGTATAATATTCACTAACAGATTTTTATTACTATATATATTCAACTTGGAAGTCTCAATTTTCAATTCTGAAATGAAAGTGTTATTCCTTATAAATATCGTCCTACTGGTGTTACCTATTGGGCAGGTAAGGACTGTCAAATAGGTAACACCTTCGGGCCAACTCCCAAAGCTCATATGATCTCATGGGTGAAATGTAATGGGGTGAGAGATTTAGAAAGTGAAAGATTTGTTAAGAACTCTCCAGTTTTTTAAAGCGGCAATCATTAATCATCATCAATGTAAATGATTGCCGCTTTAAAAAACTGGAGATTTCTTACCAAATCTCTCACTTTCTGATTCTCTCACCCCATTACATGTCCCCCACAATTTGAGTAATGATGCCAAATATTGCCAATTCATGAACTGAGGATACAAGAACATCTATCTTCAGATTTATTGGACAGCTTCAGATCAGAATGATATTTGATGGCGCACATACTGTATGTTTTTTTTCCAGATGGATCTGAGACTCAGCCACACATCTGATCTGAGAGAGCTCAGATTTGCCCTTTTTTCGTCAGATCAGTCTGTCAGATCTATCTGAATCTGGACAAAAAAAGGCAAAATCTGAGGCTACAAATCTCCTCAGATTTCGCTTTAACTCTCACAGATATCTGATCTGACCCTGGGCTGATTTGTCACTCTATTCACTTCAGATACATCTGAGCAATTCTATGTTAAACCCCTGACAGCTTCAGATCAGATGGATCTATGGTGCAGCACCAAGGATTTTTTTTGTCAGATGGATCTGAGACTCAGCCGCACATCTGATCTGAGAGAGCTCAGTTTGTCCTTTTTTCGTCAGATCGGTCTGTTAGAAGATCCATCTGAATCTGACTGAAACAGGCCAAATCTGACCAGTCTATGGGGTCCTTACGACTGTTCTTGTGTGTGTGTTGTATTTAATTCATAGGTTGGTCACCTGTTTATGCTGCTCTTGGCTGCAGCGCCAAAGTCAGATATTTTTTTATTGTATCCAAAAGTACTTTGTGACTTCAGTATCAGGAGCATCGGAACTTGAATCAGGCCCAAGATTCTTACCTGCTCACAACTTAGCATGTGCTACGGTCTGAAGTACTAGAAAACATTTCATGAATAATATAGATATGCTGAACTTTAACCCCTTCCCGACACATGACGTATATATACGTCATGAGTCGGTTGCGGGGGAATCAAGCCAGCTCACGGAGTGAGCTGGCTTGAAAGAGAGCAGGTAATGGCTGTATATTACAGCCAGGTACCTGCTCTCACGGCCACGAGCGGCGAGTTCGCCGATCGTGGCCGTTTAACCCTTTAAGCACCGCGGGCAAAGCGCCCGCAGTGCTTAAATAGCTGATCGGAGGGGGGATCGGTTGCCATGGCAGCCAGGGGTCTAATGTAGACCCCTGTGCTGGCCGTGTCAGCATTCCTATTACATCCTGCCTGAGGCAGGATGTAATAGGAAGTGCTGAAAATCACTATGTTCAGCCATAGAGCTCTATGGCTGAACCTAGTACAGGCGATCGCGCCCCCTAGTGGTCAAGTACACTAGGGGGCCTTGTAGTAAAAGTAAAAAAAATTAAAAAAATAAGTTTAAAAATAAAAAAAATAAAAAAATATTAAAAGTTCAAATCACCCCCCTTTCCCCATTTCACAAATAAAAATAAATAAAAAATAAAAAAAATAAACATATTTGGTATCGCCGCGTTCCTAAAAGTCCGATCTATTAAAATATAACATTAGTTATCCCGCACGGTTAAAGGCGTAAACGGAAAATAATTCCCAACGCCAAAACTACGTTTTTTGGTCGCATCGCCTACCCAAAAAAAAATAACTAAAAGAGATCAGAAAGTCGCCCATATCCCATAATGGTATTAATTAAAAAGTACACTTCAGCCCGCAAAAAATGAGCCCTCACCCAGGTCCGTAGGTGGAAAAATAAAAAAGTTATAAGCCGCAGAACATGGCGACGCGACGCAAATTAGAAAAACTGTAAAATTTTCTATTTTTTTTTTTTTGTGGTAAAACGTAACGAAAACTATATAAGTTTGGTATCACCGGAATCGTAACGACCCATAGAATAAAGATAACCCATCATTTTAAACGAACTATGAACTCCCAAAAAAACGTAACCAGCGCAAAATTGTGGAATTGCGTTTTTTTTCCTTTTTACCCCACATTGAATTATTTCCTGATTCCCCAGAATATTATACGGTATAGTAAATGGTACCATTAAAAAGTACAACTTGTCCCGCAAAAAAAAGCCCTCATGTGTCTATATAGCCGGAAAATTAAAAAAGTTACGCTTATTTGAACGCGAGGAGGGAAAAAAAAAAAGTTAACAAAAAAGGCCTCGTCGGGAAGGGGTTAATGAGCTGTAAACTGTAAACAGGGACAAGTGTTATCATAGGGTTTAGTAATCCCTAAAATTCCAGCCTTTTGCAAGCTATAAAAATATACTTTGGCTACAGGTGATGCTTTTGAGTTAATGTGAGATATTGTTATAACATCATTAGAATAATTGAGAATAGTTTCCAGTGTCTGGTGCTAAGCAATTACATGTGTAACATATCACACTGGCTGATACATTATAAATTGGAGAGATCATTATAGTCTGCCATAATGATTCTTTATATCTGATATTAAATATCCACATTTTACAAATGTCAACTGCTAAAGAACATAACAGTGGGGTAGGTGGATGAGCACAGGGTTCAGTTGGGGAAAGCTGCCTACAGTACTGCAGGTTTGGCTAAACCAGTCCTTGAAATCTAGCCATGGTCCATGATTTCCAGGCCACTTGTGGATCTGTAGAATGTGACAGTTATTAAAGACTGCACCTGTGCATCAGCTAGAGGGATGTGGAAACCGTGAACTGTTAGTAGATCTTGAGGACCAGTTTTGTCACTCTTGGCCTACTGGAATAAGGGGGTCATTCTTATTCATTCAGTTCCCGGTGAATTTGCAATGTTTTTGCTCTGCACATGAGCATAATAGCTGCAGGTTTCCTGTGCGAATGGCAACTACTTCCATAGTCACCAAGCCATTCGCAGGGATCGGGCAGGGGCATGCGGCCACCAGGACGGGTGCCGCCCATGGGAATATCCAGCATTTTATGGGCGTCCAAGAAAACACTAGGCATGGTACTTGTGGAGTATCACGGCTCCCATCGTATGGCATCGTATGCCATATGTAGTGGCATATGATGGCATACGATGCGATACGATGTTTTACCGATTTTTGACCATTTTTGCTCCAAAATCGTATGCCATCGCATGGCATTGTATGCCATATGTAGTGGCATACGATGCGATACAATGTTTTACCGATTTTTGACCAATTTTGCTCAAAAATCGTATGCCATCGCATGGCATCGTATGCCATATGTAGTGGCATACGATGCGATACGATGTTTTACCGATTTTTGAGCATTTTAGTTCAAAAATCGTATGCGATGGCATCCGATTTTGCATTGAAATGCATCAGAATGCATTGAAATGTGTATTAAACTTGTGAAATGCCCCCAAATGCCATTTTTCATAGTGCACCACCCCCACTATCAACGTCAACCCGAAGCGTGGCGAGCGGCGGCGGTACGCGTCCTACGACCTTTTCATACCCCCACTATCCACGTCGGCGTGGAGTTGAGAATAGAATAGTGTGGCGAGCGCAGCGAGCCACTGAGCCCGAAGCGTGGCGAGCGCACGCGGATACCTGTGAAGCCCGCGAGGGGACGCGTATAGCTGTGAAGGTATCCGCGTGCGCTCGCCACGCTTCGGGCTCGGTGGCTCGCTGCGCTCGCCACACTATTCTATTCTCAACTCCACGTCGACGTGGATAGTAGGGGTATGAAAAGGTTGTAGGACGCGTACCGCCGCCCCTCGCGGGCTCGCTGCGCTCGCCACGCTTCGGGTTGACGTTGATAGTGGGGGTGGTGCACTATGAAAAATGCCATTTGGGGGCATTTCACAAGTTTAATACACATTTCAATGCATTCTGATGCATTTCAATGCAAAATCGGATTCCATCGCATCGGATGCCATCGTATGGCATCCGATGCAATCACATACGATTTTTGAGCTAAAATGCTCAAAAATCGGTAAAACATCGTATCGCATCGTATGCCACTACATATGGCATACGATGCCATGCGATGGCATACGATTTTTGAGCAAAAATGCGCAAAAATCGGTAAAACATCGTATCGCATCGTATGCCATCGTATGCCACTACATATGGCATACGATGCCATTCGATGGCATACGATTTTTGAGCAAAAATTATCAAAAATCGGTAAAACATCGCATCGCATGCCATCGTATGCCACATGCGATGCGATTTTTAGCATACGATCTGCATACGATGCAGGTCGTGGGAGCCGTGATACTCCACAAGTACCCTAGGCATTCCTAAGGTGATGCGGGTGGCTGACATCCCAGGAAGTTAGCCGCTTGCCCTGTCTTCCTTCCGGCACATGTAAATAAAAGTATTCTTCCACTGACTTTTAGTTGTGGGCCCAGGCGAAAACATTTGATGGTCGTTGACTACTACTGCAGCGTCGGCATGCAAGGGGATGTGTCTTCGATACACATACCCTCGCATGGTTTCTAGTGGACTCAACGGTGGGTGGGAGGGATTTTCGGGGGGCGGGCTCTCTGGCACTCGGTAAGCTGTAATGTCGCAGCTTACCAAGGATGTAAGTCAGAAGCTGTAGCAGTTGCAGAGGAGGGCCAGCAGCACAGTCAAAATCTCAAAAAAGGGAGCCCCACTACGGAAACCGCCATTGGTCACAAGATACAGTATCTCCACCCTACCTGTGGACTGTACAAAATAAGTGTTTTTCCAGCCTTGGTGCTACAATACATGAGGCACTGTAACCACGGGTGTCAGCACTCTATAATGGAAGAGTCAACAGTCTTTTTTGAAAACAAGAGACTTTTGTGTTAGACAACATTACACTTCAGTTCAGTTCAAAACCCACTAAAGATCTGAAAATATTAACCCAATAAGTAGCATATAGAGAGAACATAGCAAAATGTATGAAACCAGTGTAAAAATGGACAGACAAATAAATAACAAGACTAAACTCTAATGAACATTTACCTTTATGGTGTTACGCTAATGATGGCACAGCAATGAAACATTTACTATCAATTTGGATTACAACAGTAATACAGAACATTAGTTTTTACATTGTGCAGGGTTTAAAGTGGGGGGAAGTGGGGTGGAACTAAGGGTAGGAGGAACTACTTTTCTAGCAAGGTGTATGTGATGTCATGTTATTACCGCTGCTGAAGAGCTACAGAGGTGCATGCTGAAGACAGGGTGAGAGGGGGAATGAGGGACACAGGGAAGCTACTGAAGGGACAAAGGGCATTGAGCTGTTGGCGGTCAGGGGCTGAGAAGTGTATAAATGGCACTACTGTGGGCATTAGTTGTATAAAAAGCACTAGTACTGTGGGCATTATATGTATAAGGGGAAAAACTACTGTGGGCATTATACATATATATATACTACTGTGGGCATTATATATATATATATATATATATATATATATATATATATATCATTATTGTGCATTATTGTGTGAATAAGGAGCACTGCTATGAGGTGTAATATTATTCAGGGTCATTACATGCCGTGCTATGTGAATAGAATTGTGCTACAGTGTTGCGCAATTTTAATTGGGGTACTGGTATGACCAGACCCCTTTCTTGTTAGATCACTGTCCCTTTATAAAGATTGAGAGATATGGCACACATTTATAGTTTGCGGGGGGGGGGGGGGGGGGTTCCAAATACCTAGCACTGGCCCTGGCTTCTCCTAATTTGTTGAGGGGAGGTAGCAGTAGAAATAAGTTCCACCACTCCTCCAGGACCACTAGCTCCTGATCAGTGCCATACTCACCCTATATGTGACACAATTTTTTTCATGGAATTCTGCTTCTTGTTTCCCATTTAGTCCCTCTACTAAAGATAGAGATATTCTGGTTTACAGATCGAGCTACAGATACAGTAGCTTTGAATAGGCTAAATGTAATAAGGGCCAACATTTCTTAAATCAGATTAGACTCCGATCCCTAAGCCATTCCTTATTCAGTAAATTATCCTGTGGTGCGACGTGCAATGAGAGGGAATATGCGACGAGAATTGATATCAGTCCTTCACTTGAATGACAACTAAGAGATAACATTTCAAAACATATATCGCAGTCATTGGATTATCTCATTGTAATTCCGTATTACACTTATGAGTAACAGGAATGACAAGAACACAATAACAGAGTCACCTGTATGTAAAAACTGAAGCTTATTTTTGTCTTCAGGAAATAACATAACTGAAAGAAGTTCTCTGCTTCATGTTATAAGCTCCAAGGCTGACACTTTGGAGTGATTTTGTACTTACTGGGAAGCTCGAGGGCAGATTAAAAAACCATCCTGGGTATACGCACTGTGAGATTCAGGGTTCAATACAAATGCTCTATCTAAATAAGAAACATGCATATTGGATAAAGATGGTAAAAAGGCTGCAAGCAACAGTGTGATAGAAGAATAAACCTAGACAAAAGGTAGTAAGTTCAGACAAGAAGTACAAATATTATGTGCTGTAAATTAGTCCATACTGCTGAAGAAAAATAACTTTTAGTAAAATGACTTATCACCATCTGTATGATGATACAGATCTGCTGTGATAACATTGGCCCAATTCCCGATGCGATTGTTGACTACATCGCAATACGATAAAGCTCTAGCCCTGCAATGGGTCTCCACAGACCCATTTTTGTGAAAAAAAACCACATGCAGTGCTGTTTTTGTGTCTTGGAGTCAACATCACCATCACCCCGCCCACATTGTGCTGTGGCCTCCCCACTACTCTCCAACCCGTGGGGATTGGCTCCAACCACCAACAGCTGATTCATATGTGGCACACCACTGAAAAATTGGTGTGCCCCGCCCTTGTCCTTGCCATGTCGTAATGAGAGCGCCAATGCAGAAACCTGGCAGTCCGGGGGTTAACACCTTTTTTACTTGGTTGCTAGGTGATCACAGGGGGGGCCGAGCACGAGGAGCACTAAGACCCAGTTTACTCCAGCAATATCCTAGCCAATTGGAAAGTCGAAGAGCGTGGGATTGGTCTCGGCTGAGCGGGAAGAAGGCAAAGGAGGAGGAGTTAAGATGGCGGGAACAGTGGAGAGTGGAGCGCAGAGAAGGTCAATGGTGCGTGAGGTGCGATAAGAGGCCCACAAAGAGGAGGATGAGGACAGAGCATTGGGTGGCAACAGCCACAGGGCAAGCGCAGTGCAGCAGGAGACCCTGGCGTGAGTGCGCCTGGCCAAGGAGATGTGGCTGACAAAATCACTGCAGAGTAGTGGGAGTATGGCTCCTAGGGGTTCCCCAATCAGGGGCTAACCACTGACCCATCAGAATAACTTGGGGTGTGAGGCATCCATCCCCCACGAAAGTAGAAGGAGCCCGGTTGCAGAGTGAGTAGAGATCCAATGGGAAGTAGTTGGCTCAAGTTCTCAGGTACATCTTTGCTCCATAACCCCCAGCCAGCCTGAGCCTATTAAAGTCAGCCCTAGTCAGACACCTCCTGGCTAAAGTATCCTAGTCACCCTCTCTGGAAACAGACAGCCCCTGTTTACCTCCCTTTATTGTGGAACTGAGAGTGGGCCTAAGTGCAGGGATAATACTGTCACAAACCGTGGGTCTCAGTCCCGTCTGAGACCACGTCCATTACCTTCCCGGTGGTCAGCGTTGAGAGTAAGGCCTCTGGTCGCTGTCAGTGTCTGGCGAGATGTCCCATGTTTGGCTGGTGCTGACCCTTGTAATCGACATGCCGGCACGCTGGACTCCGCGCGTCATGGGCGCCGCCATGACACATGCGCTCAGCTGACCAGAGGGTCCAATCCCGCTGCTCAGCCAGGGTAACCTCTGACCCACACACCTGCATACCTCTCAGGTATGCTCACTCTTTCCCTGTACTGATTGGTGCTGCTGCAGCTAGCCAATCAGTACTCAGCGAGGGGGATATATTCCGGCCTCTAACTCTCAGTCATCGCCTTGAATATGTGTTCATCTGACCTCAGTACCTCCTGTGTTCAGCTGTTTCCAAAGGCTCCTGGTTATCCGGTCTCCCCGTGTACCTCTCGCAGTATCTACAGCTACTACCTGGTTTGTCATCTCCAGAAGACTCCTGCCATTCCAATCTGCAGTCGAGTAACTATTCCTGTTACCATTCTCACCTGGCATACCATCTCCAGAAGCCTCCTGCAAATTACCATCGTGCAGTTGAGTGATCCCATCGACCCTGCTGTCGACATCAGTGTTGACACTTTCCCACTGTGCCTCCCAGAGACTGTTTCACCTTCCCGTGTCTCCAGTGACATTACTACCCTCAGCCTACGACCAGAGGACCAGGGCAGAGGGCCGCGACCTGCCTGTCAGACGCAGCGAAGTCCATATCCCCTTGCGGGGGTCCCTGGTGAATACCGCTGGCAGGTTAGACTCCGCGCCTCTGTTTGTGGTCTCCGCCAACACTCTGGTATGCAAGGCCTTGCTTCTGTGCATGTCATTCATCAGGCCTCCAGCCTTCCGATACACAGCGCCCTCCACTGGTCCACCACGGTCAGGGTCGGGAACCAGGGGTGCCGAGAGAGGGGGGGAGCAGGTACAATTTACCCGGGCCCAGGCCTGTCAGGGGGGCCCTGGTCTGGACACACAGGTTTTTTTTTTTTTATTTGGTGGCAAGTACCACCAACATGACTCATTCCATTAGGTACAAAATGCTCTGTTCCTGGACTTCCCTGCCAGTGGTAGTTACAGAGGTTGGACTCCAGCACAGTCCAAAATTCAAAGAGGGGTGTCACATCAACTGCCAGTGTGTCCAGGACAGTGATGCTTGGGGTGTCAGTATATGTGACCCCCCCTTTTGAATATTGGACTGTGCTGCAGGCTCACATCTGTAATTGCCACTGGTAAGGAAGTCCAGGAACAGAGCATTTTGTACCTAATGAAATGGGCCATGTTGGAGGGTATGTGTAAATCCTTTGCAAAGAGCATGTAACGCCTGGCAGAGCATGTTAACCCCTGGCAGAGCATGTAAATCAGGGCAGACAGGTTAATCCCTACCACAGAATGTTAACCCCTGGCAGAGCATGTTAACTCCTGGTAGAGCATGTTAACTTCTTAATATGCAATGAGCATTACGGTGTGTGGCATAACGTGTAATGAGCATTATGGCATGTGGTATAATATGTAATGGGTGTGTGACATGTGTAATAGACATTACAGTGTAAATTTTTGCACGTGTATCCACCTTGGAGGCAGTGGTGTAACACCGGGTCCGCAGAGTGTGTGGGGATCTCCGTCCATGGGGGCCCCAGGAAGTTGTTGTACCGGGGCCCAGGATTTCTCTTGGCGGCCCTGTCGGGAACACAACAGACCCCAGACCTGACAGTATATTCAAGGCCGATGGACTCGGCTCAAGACCCAAGTGTGGGACCAGCGGTTCTTCAAAATGTTGCTGCTAGAATGGAGACCCAAGAAGCTACTCAGCAGCAGGTGATTAAATTCCTACAGGATGTGTCCAGTTGGTTGGACACCCTGCAACAGTCCCTGTCGACTTCTGTGTCAACCTCTCCCGTAGGTTCAGCAACACCAGCCCTACCTTCTCGTCTCCACCTGCCAGCACCCACCAAATACGATGGTGACCCCAAGACCTGCAGAGGGTTTATCAACCAGTGCCAAATTCAGTTCGAATTGATCCCTCATAATTTTCCTACGGCCAGAATCAAAATTGCCTACATGGTGTCGTTATTGACTGGTTCTGCCCTGAAGTGGGTATCTCCCTTATGGGAAAGAGCAGATCCTCTGCTGGCAGACTATGACCAATTCATCCAGACCTTCCGCCGCATATTCGACTTGCCAGGTCGACCCGTGTCAGCAGCTACCGACATCCTCCAGATTAAGCAAGGGTCCCGCCCCATGGGGCAGTATGTAATCCACTTTCAAACTCTCGCGTCTGAATTACAGTGGAACAATGAAGCCCTGACTGCTGCCTTCTGGTTAGGAGTCTCTGATCGGATTAAAGATGAGTTGGCATCTCGCGATCTTCCTGACCAATTGGATCTCTGTGTCAAGATTGATCTACGTCTTCGCGAGAGAGGACTAGAAAAACACAAGAAGTTAATTCCCAAAGTTTCCCCCAAGATTCGTTCTGAGTCTCCTACACGTGAAGAACCAATGCAAGTGGGTAGATCACGACTGACTCCCGAAGAACGTACCCGCAGGCAGCGCAATCGTCTGTGCATATATTGTGCTGCTCCTAGCCATTTCATTAACAATTGTCCCGAGCGTTCGGGAAACGACCGAGCCTAACCTGTAAGGGAGGAGTCAGGTTGGGTCAAGTGGCGAAATCTCCTCCAGAATATGACTTTGTGTCGCCCGTATCTTTGGATACCCCTGCCGGTGCCCATTCCAGCACCGCCCTGGCAGATTCCGGTTCAGCCGGGAATTTCATTTCTCAAGACCTGGTTACTAAACTAAGGATTCCAATGGAACCATTAGTTCCACATCTGGCTGTTACAGCAGTTGACGGCAGCAGAATCCCAGGCAGTGAGGTTCGTTTCTGTACCAGCCTCCTCACCCTTAGAGTCGGCATGCTGCATCAGGAGCAGATCAAATTTCTCGTCATTCCCAAATCTTCTTATGAAATCGTCCTCGGACTTCCCTGGTTTCGTCTTCATAATCCCAACATCAATTGGAAGACGCTACAGATCAAGCAATGGAGTTCTCATTGCCAACAGCAATGTATCAAGTCAGTGGTACCCACTCGTTCAGCCAATGTAAAAATTCTTCCTGGGCTCCCTGAAGTCTACAGTGAATTCACCGATGTGTTCTGCGAGCAGTCTGCTGATACTCTTCCTCCTCATCGTAATTGGGACTGTAAAATTGATCTCCTCCCAGGGAAATTCCCTCCTAAAGGTCGAACTTATCCATTGTCCGTCCCTGAGACCCAAGCCATGTCTACATACATACAGGAGAATCTTCAGAAAGGCTTCATCCGGCGCTCAAGTTCCCCAGCAGGCGCAGGTTTCTTTTTCGTAAAGAAAAAAGATGGAGGCCTTCGCCCGTGCATCGATTACCGAGGGTTAAACAATATCACAGTCAAGAACAGTTACCCGCTTCCGTTGATTACCGAACTTTTTGACCGAGTGAGAGGTGCCCGAATCTTCACCAAATTGGATCTCCGTGGGGCATACAACTTGATAAGAATTCGTGAAGGTGACGAGTGGAAGACCGCATTTAACACCCGGGATGGTCATTACGAGTACCTGGTAATGCCTTTCGGCCTTTGTAATGCCCCAGCAGTATTCCAGCAATTTGTAAATGAGGTCTTCAGGGACATGCTCTACGTTTGTCTTGTGGTATACCTCGATGACATCCTCATTTTTTCAAAAGACTTATCCTCTCATCGAACTCAGGTCAAGGAAGTATTGTCTCGTCTTCGCCGAAACAAACTGTATGGCAAGATTTCCAAATGTACCTTCGAAGTTCCTTCCGTGCCCTTCCTGGGTTACATCATTTCTGGTTTTGACTTGCGTATGGATCCAGAGAAGTTGGAGGCTATTAATGGGTGGTCACAACCCACTTCCCTCAAAGCAGTCCAACGCTTAATAGGGTTTTCCAACTATTACAGGAAATTCATTCGAGGCTTCTCCACGCTGATTGCACCCATCACCGCACTCACCAAGAAGGGGGCTAATCCAGCCAGCTGGCCTCCAGAAGCCGTCGCAGCCTTCCAGTTTTTAAAACAAGCCTTTGTCACTGCTCCTATCCTGTCCCAACCTGACGTCGACAAACCCTTTTTTCTTGAGGTAGATGCCTCTCACATAGGAGTCGGTGCTGTACTATCCCAAAAGAACAGTGATGAAAAACTCCACCCCTGTGGGTGCTTATCTCGCAAGTTTCTTCCAGCAGAAAGAAATTACTCCATTGGAGACCAAGAATTACTGGCCATCAAATTGTCCCTCGAAGAATGGAGATATCTTTTAGAAGGTGCCAAGTTCCCCGTGACGATCTTCACAGATCATAAAAACCTGTTATACCTCCAGTCTGCCCAGTGTATGAATCCTCGACAGGCTCGTTGGTCCTTGTTTTTCTCTCGTTTCTCTTTCAAGTTATTATACCGCCCAGGCACTCAGAATGTGAAAGCTGATGCTTTATCTCGTTCCATGCAAGACGATTCTGACCTGCAGGAGAATCGGCCCATTCTGGACCCCATCGCCTTTGCTCCCACACAAGTGTTGCCTGTGCCTCCTCCTGGTAAAATCTTCGTCCCCACTGAACTGCGTCAGAAGCTTCTCTCCTGGGCACACAAGTCGTTATTCTCTGGGCATCCTGGCGCCCAGGGAACATTAAAAATTCTTCAGAGATACTATTGGTGGCCGCAGATTGGCAAGGAAGTGAAGGAGTTTGTGAGCTCATGTCCAGAGTGTGCACAGCACAAAGTGTCCCGACAAGCTCCAGCCGGCCAGCTTCATCCTCTGTCCATCCCATCTCGTCCCTGGACTCACATTTCAATGGACTTTATCTGCGACTTACCCAAATCTCAAGAGTATAACACCATATGGGTAATAGTTGACAGATTTTCCAAGATGGCCCGATTCATCCCATTACCCGGGCTACCATCCGCTCCCACTCTGGCTCAGCTGTTTGTACAACATATCTTCAAAAGTCATGGCTTGCCTAATGAAATTGTGTCCGATCGTGGGGTACAATTTGTAGCACGATTTTGGAGAGCCCTGTCTGATGCATTCCAAATTAAATTAAAGTTTTCCTCAGGCTATCATCCCCAGTCCAACGGTCAGACAGAAAGAGTGAACCAGGATCTGGAGACCTTCCTACGTCTTTATATATCATCCTCTCAAGATGACTGGTGGAGACTCCTCCCGTGGGCAGAATTTGCTCATAACTTCAGGTACCACACTACCACTGGTCATTCCCCTTTCTTTATAGTCTACGGACAAAATCCCCGGGCCCCCAATTTTGAAGCTTTGCCCGCGGTAGATGTACCTGCAGCTGCAGCAGCCGTTAACCATTTCTCTCAAATCTGGCGAGAAGTTCATTCCAACATCAAGAAAGCTTCAACAAGGTACAAATTCTTTGCAGATCGTAAGAGAAGAGCTGTCCCTGAGTTGCGTCCAGGGGATAGAGTTTGGCTTTCCACACGAAATCTCAGATTAAGAGTCCCCTCTATGAAATTTGCTCCCAGATTCATCGGTCCTTACACTGTTCTACAAAGGATCAACCCTGTGGCATACAAATTGAAGTTACCCAAATCTTTACGCATTCCCAACTCATTCCACATCTCTTTGTTACGTCCTCTCATCCTGAATCGCTTCCATACTTCCTCACCATCATTACCCAAAGTTCGAACCAGCAGGGGAGTAGAATTCGAGATAAACAAAATTGTTGATTCTCGTCGGAGGTATGGGCGTCTCCAGTACCTCATTGATTGGAGAGGATATGGTCCTGAGGAGAGGAGTTGGGCAGATGCAGAAGATGTGCATGCCCCCCGTTTACTCAAAATGTTCCATGAAGAAAACCCGTCCAAGCCTAAAGGGTGTTCGGTGCCCACCCTAAAAGGGGGGGGGTACTGTCACAAACCGTGGGTCTCAGTCCCGTCTGAGACCACGTCCATTACCTTCCCGGTGGTCAGCGTTGAGAGTAAGGCCTCTGGTCGCTGTCAGTGTCTGGCGAGATGTCCCATGTTTGGCTGGTGCTGACCCGTGTAATCGACATGCCGGCACGCTGGACTCCGCGCGTCATGGGCGCCGCCATGACACATGCGCTCAGCTGACCAGAGGGTCCAATCCCGCTGCTCAGCCAGGGTAACCTCTGACCCACACACCTGCATACCTCTCAGGTATGCTCACTCTTTCCCTGTACTGATTGGTGCTGCTGCAGCTAGCCAATCAGTACTCAGCGAGGGGGATTTATTCCGGCCTCTAACTCTCAGTCATCGCCTTGAATATGTGTTCATCTGACCTCAGTACCTCCTGTGTTCAGCTGTTTCCAAAGGCTCCTGGTTATCCGGTCTCCCCGTGTACCTCTCGCAGTATCTACAGCTACTACCTGGTTTGTCATCTCCAGAAGACTCCTGCCATTCCACTCTGCAGTCGAGTAACTATTCCTGTTACCATTCTCACCTGGCATACCATCTCCAGAAGCCTCCTGCAAATTACCATCGTGCAGTTGAGTGATCCCATCGACCCTGCTGTCGACATCAGTGTTGACACTTTCCCACTGTGCCTCCCAGAGACTGTTTCACCTTCCCGTGTCCCTCAGCCTACGACCAGAGGGCCAGGGCAGAGGGCCACGACCTGCCTGTCAGACGCAGCGAAGTCCATATCCCCTTGCGGGGGTCCCTGGTGAATACCGCTGGCAGGTTAGACTCCGCGCCTCTGTTTGTGGTCTCCGCCAACACTCTGGTACGCAAGGCCTTGCTTCTGTGCATGTCATTCATCAGGCCTCCAGCCTTCCGATACACAGCGCCCTCCACTGGTCCACCACGGTCAGGGTCGGGAACACAACAGACCCCAGACCTGACAAATACTACCTACAGACAAGTTAGGACCTGGATCAGTGGGTACGGACTGCTCTCTTGGTCAAAGGCTTGATGTTAGGCAGTGCCCCCTATTGGTTGGCTCTGATAAAGTGCCCTCTATTTGTGGATTCTAGTATATGTTGACTGTTCATACTCCGCAGTGTCCTCTATTTGCCATCACTGGTATACATTGGCACAACCTGCCTTTCATTGGATGACAAATTACTGTGCACAGTTCAAACTTAATTCATCATTCTAATTGGAGGACGTCACCCTTTTGGGACAGATTAGATTCAGAGCAAACTGAATACAACAGTTATATCACCGCCCCGCGGATAGTATGCACACCATACCAGTTAAGTGATTATATGCATATTATTTGTTATTATTTGTCTGTGATGCCTTTATGGGGTGTTTGCCAGTATAATTAGTTTATACTAATATTCTTGATCTAAGTGTCTTTTTGATTGCATAACTTGTGTTTGTGAGACTACCCTAAAGCCGAGTGAAATTTTAATGTTCATTGCACTTATCTAACATTAACCACAATTGACTTACAGGAGTGACCAGTTAGTTCCTGAATAATAAATGATTGTCATTGCTAATTGGTGTAGTCTTATCATCTGTGGGGTCCTTCTTGGGGTGTTCAAGCTCCTAACGAGGTTGTGAAGGGTCCTGTATCCACCAAAGCCATCTTAAAACACTACTTCATCACGGTGGTGCTGTTACACACACTCACCACAGCTAACTCACCACAGCTGATTCATACTCACGAACCTCTCTGGGCTTCCTTCTCCTGTGACCGTGTAGTAAAGTGAGCTGCCTCTTTGCAGCGTCACTTTACTACACTGGAGGGCACAGAGCAGCAGCAAACCCGGAGACCGGCAGCCCTTACCACCAATCCCACCACCAATTTTTTTTTACATTGTAATCAACTAGTGTGTCCATCGAACACTCTGGCCCTTGTGATTTTTGTTTGATTATGCATGTGATTGGCACCAGAGCATGGACGTGCGGTGAGGTAAATGGCTCAAGAGTCCCTGGCAAGTACAAGAGCCAGATACGCACACAATATATGAGCCATGGGGAACATACCAGCATTATACACATTTGCAGCAGTGGGTACTGCTGGAGATTCACTGAGTTTTGATAAGAGATGCACAGAACAGGTAGCCAGGTGAGGCACTGCCTCACCTGCCATAGACTTTTTACTCCAGCGTTTTGACTATAAAAATGATTAGAATAATAAAAATAAGATTTTTGTATAAATTATTTGTATGTTTGACATACTTTATCAGTTCAAAATGCCAGCATATGCGCTAGTATGACAGGAAAGGCTGCCTCACCCCACTGCATGCCACTGCACCAGAGGGGCAATTACTGTCCATCAGGAGCCCCAAAATTAAAATCCACCACCAAAAGGGACTGTATGCCAGTGGCAGTGATTCCCACTGGAAGAGCTCCCTACTAATCACAGCTGGGCAGGCATTCCCAGGGGGAGGGTTTTGCTTCCTCTGGGAATGCCAGTACATTCTGTGACAGCAGAGAGCGCATCCCATGGGACAACACCCCTACACTGTTATGGTAGCCCTTACCATCACACTGATGCTATCCTAGGCAGATATCTGGCTTCAAGAAGCAAAAGAGTGGCAGAGCGCAATTCTAGATGATTGGGTCCGCTGCTGTCTCTGACAAGGGGACACCCCTACCCCGTGAATAAGGCCAAAAAAAGGAAGAAACATTTCAAAGGCAGCGCTGATCCGAGCTCTCTGTGTTCCTTGAATTATATTGGTTAGTAAGCAGATGTTAGAAATTAACAATGGGCTCTCTCACAGCTCAGTCCATGTTAGTATATTAAGTAGCATGCATGCTTTCAATATTAGTAGGGTACTCAGTCATTTGCAAAAAACACAGAAATATGCATAGTGCTCAATTGAGCTATAACCTGCCCGCCTCTGGCAGAGTCACTAGTTTTTGATGTGGGGATCTCCCGGCTGTTGATTCCCTGCTGTAAGCAAAACAGCCTTCGGGGTCGCCGCCCTTCTACCGTGGCCGCAGCCCTTCCTCACTGCGTTTTGTAGAGAACAGGATGCTCTCCTCCCTGGTCCGGACGGATTAAAGCAACACAGGTACTGTTCATTCTGTACCTGCACTGTCAGTGTGTACCTGGCTGTGCTATCAGTGTGTGTGTATGGGGGTAGGAGAGAGCACCAGATTTTTGGGGGGAATGGGGAGCTGCATTTCCAGTTACGCTGCTGTTCCCAACAACCATATAAAGAGAATTTATTGCAGTGAAATGTACAATAGCTTAAATGTGATACCATAAAAGTACACCAACTACAGTATATTGCTATTTACAGGCTTATCCTCTTAATAAAAAAATAATCATATTAATGTATGTACTATTCTCTCAGAAATCCTGCATACTGAGCCGATAGCATTTTTTTGATTTTTTACTTTTCTTGCAAACTTTCTTATGTTGTCAACCTACATTGTGTACTGCTTAATGTCTACATGAATGGGAATAAATACCTTTTCTGACTTACAGTTTACAATAGTCTTTCTTTATAAATGTCACTATGCAGCAGTTTAACACCCGCAGACACGATCAAATGACTTGAAGTGTGAAAGCATAACACTAATTGGATTTCCCTTTGTCCAGCCCTACAATGTGCTCGTAGTCAGTCTTCAGTAGCTATTGTGATGTACAGACGTCCGCTGGGGAACGTCAGTAGTTGTATGACTACAGTATGTGCTGGAAGGTGATTGGGGGCACATGGCTTTTCTTACATTACAGTATAACTATAAAAGGCGCAGACTCTTCATCCACAATTATATACTGTAGCATTGGTGAAATATTACCCATGCCGATCCAAGCATGGGCTTCAGAACCTTTTTTTCATCCTGATATCCTATATTGTACATCCACTTCATTAATAAAGTTCTATGTAGACACAATGAGCCTTATTCTGCTTGGTACGGTAATTTCCGAATTCTTTCGGAGGGCACTTTTTAGCCGTCTGCACATGCGTAGGCAACGGTATGCGCATGTGCCACGCATGGTCTCCGTACTCGTTCTCACTAATACCGTATAGAAATGTCCACCGAATTGACTCGGGAAATATGGGCGTTTTTGGGCGTCATTCGGACTTACACAAGGGCGTGGTTTCAAAGTGGGAAAAACTAGGCGTAAATATGGGCACACACGAGGGAGTGCACGAACTCTGGTAGGCGTGCATTCGGACACCACACCGACAACACACTGACTGCAAACTAACCAACACGCATGAAATATGCGGTCTTCATAAGCAAGTTTCACTTTGCGGAGACCACTTGTTCATGTGCTAGGCATTCGGTTCGCCCAATTAGTACGCCCGCACCTGAAGCACTGACACCTGAACACAATACAATCCACTCCTCTACTCATTACTCATTAATTACACTCTTTTCATTGCTTCAATTGGAAGCATTGCTGCCTAAAGGGACCATTACTTAAAGACACAAAGATAAGTTAAAACACCAATGCATGTTTGCTATTTTACCCGCCATTTACTAGTCGTGAGTTTTGCGGAAATAAACTGTATTGGTGCGTACGGCCTGCTTCTCGTCCGTTCTGACGCTGTAAGACCGTGCAGAATCTTTGTGTGGCCACCGCACACGCACGGTTTGGATGTTGTCCGAAAACACACCCTCTTCTTAGAGAGTGAGTCTGTATGAATGCGGAGGACCTGTGGGCATTTGTTCTTACAATGTCAGCACAGCGTGGCGTGCGGTCCGCTACGAAAGAATTCGGAAAGTTACGATCCAACCAGAATAACCTCCAATGTGTGCATGTGTATACACATATTCATGTCTGTGTATATATATATATATATATATATATATATATACTGTGTATATATATATATATATATATATATATATATAGTGCTGTGTGTAGACCGCACTCACACTTAATTCAAAGCAACACGGGGTGCCAGACAAAGGGTGCAGGTGTTAAACCTGCATCCAATTATAATCCAAGGGGTATCCACACCTAGTCCAGGTTGTGGAATGTCAGGCACTCGCCTAATAAATAGTCCAGAACAATCTGTGTAAAATCCATATACAGGAATTTTTATTCCAATCAGTTTAGCAGATTTTAGTTACATGTAGTTAGACATTGCCCCGACGTTTCGGTCCTGTGTGGACCTTTCTCGAAGAGCCTATAACATACAGTGCAAAAAATCTTTCAATAAATCTGTCCATAAATAGGTTGACAAAAACAAATATCATAAAGCAAAAAAATTTCTTACTTTGTCAGAAAAAGTTCATCGCAATCAGCGTTGTTGGGGTGGTAAAACCCTAAGGTACCTGGAGCAGCTGCTAAACTGTACTGCCCGGGCCCGGCTATTTATCCCTCTGGGAACCAATCAATGAGCGTGTGGCATTGGCGCCAAATTCACGCTCTAAACAATCTTACTTCCGGCGTCACCGGAAGTTCGGGACCCGGAAGTATCGGCAAAAGGAACGCAGTGGAACGCACGGCTTTCTATTAGCCTTTAGTGCGATGCGTGCTGTCTCCGGCATCACCGGAAGTTCGGGACCCGGAAGTGACGGCAGGTGACACGCATAGATGACACGCACCGCTTCCTGGTGCCGTGTGTGTGTAATATAGTATTGATGGAAAAACGCCCTATCTTATGGTTCCGGGCGCAATGTGATCTATCACTGCGCTGTGAGTTGCCTAAGGTGCATGGAGAAATACAGTTATTAATAGTGGGAAAAGCCGGGGCCGGTATTAGAAGCCAGTCTGTATTTTGAAAGGAGATATAATCTCTACATGTGGTAACTATTTTTTTTAGAGGGGTGATAAAAAAATCATCCATATTTCACTGGCTAAGAACGATTGATCTCTAATAAAGTGAAAAACACTGAAGAATAAATCTATATGTAGAAAAATAGAAAAATAGAAGAGAAATATCATAATTTAAAGTTGAAAAGGATCTCTTAATTTAAAGATGGAGATCTCAATGGTCATCAATACCACTTAAACAAATTCATCCCTTTTTATATATTTTTTTTTTAAAAAATATAATTTTTATTCTTTATATTTTATTCTTATTTTTATACTAAGTTTGGAATTTTTTGGGGAGTTTTTCTGGGAGACTATACATAGGACAACTAGTGCTAAAACACCCCAATAATGCTTAAGCTGCGATTACATACATGGTGAATACATACAAGAAAAAAGGAGAACAATTATATATACAGAGAAAGTCCAGATGGATCCATCAATCTACACTTTAAATGGTAATTTTTTGTTTGTTTGTTTGTTTGTTATTAAACGAGAGGTTACAAAAATGAGAAAAAAGAATAAAAAAAAAAGAAGAATCAAAAAAAGTTCAAAAAGAATTGGAGTATAGCCCAAACTGACCCTGAGCCGGACTCTGAGAGAAAAAAATAAGGGGAGTTTTGGTAGCTAATGGCGGGCTGTTGGGTGCCCTATTTCAAAAAGATTTATTGAAAGATTTTTTGCACTGTATGTTATAGGCTCCTTGAGAAAGGTCCACACAGGACCGAAACGTCGGGGCAATGTCTAACTACATGTAACTAAAATCTGCTAAACTGATTGGAATAAAAATTCCTGTATATGGATTTTACACAGATTGT
Source organism: Crinia signifera (assembly GCF_055691185.1). Lineage (NCBI taxonomy): Eukaryota > Metazoa > Chordata > Amphibia > Anura > Myobatrachidae > Crinia > Crinia signifera. Next base: position 375,741,397 of record NC_139218.1, read on the forward strand.
TCTAGACTATTTATTAGGCGAGTGCCTGACATTCCACAACCTGGACTAGGTGTGGATACCCCTTGGATTATATATATATATATATATATATATATATATATATAGAGGAAGAGGTGGGAATTCAAATGATGTGCCAGCTCAGGAGCCCCCTATTGGCTGCCGGGCCATGAGCTCCGATTGATTCTCAAGCCGCGAGCCAGCACGTCATTTGATATAGCCATGCCACGCATTGATGAACCTACTCTGAGACAGCCGGGTTTCCGACTGCTTTGCCTGGCTGTCTCTTTTAGCAATGCAGGCAGGGACAGACAGCAGGACAAGGTGAGCAGAACAGTGGTGGAACCGTTCCGCCTCCAAAAAGGAACTAACGGAATGCAGTTCTGCCCCATTTGGGCTCACTTTAACCTGGTGACCAGTGGTGCCAGCAATATATATATATATATATATATATATATATATATATATATATATATATATATATACAGAAACAATACCACTGCGCAAAACCTCAAGATGAATATAGGTATCTCCCACGTAGAGTGCAGCTAGGACTCTACCAGGGTCCAACGTAGAAATTGTATGCAAAGAAAGGAGAAGCGCACCATGAGCAAGATAAAATACAGTGCTTTTACTGACAATATATGCTCACATACATGCATACTTGCCAAGCTTGTAATGCGATGCTGGAACGGCCGAGTTTACAGGACACGGTCAGAGGAGATACTCCGTCTCAGACAGCCTCTCACGCTGGATTTTCGCCGGTCTCAACGCTCCATCTCGATCTCCGTCTCCAGTCAATCACACAGGGTGACGTTGCTGCGTCCACTGTATAGGCCACGCTCAACGCGTTTCGACAGCGGTCTTCGTCAGGGGGTGTGTCAAGTCCCATGTCTAGCAGTCTTATAAAGCCGGCTGATTACAAGTCACAGCTGATTCGGTTTATCACAATACAAAGCATGTGAGCCGCATCAAACTATTAAGTAAGCCGCAAATCATATACACAATACATTTACACAGTATTAAAATTACAAGCAGGTCTTAGAATGAATCTTACCTAAAATTAAACCAACCTTTACAGAAGTGTAGAAAGATATGCTTCCAATGTGTTTGAGGGCTGTGTGTGGCTTGCAGGTAGTGAAATCATGGTTTTCACTTAATAGCCTGCAGCATTGCTTATTACATTCAGGTGTCGTAATCAGCGTTAATTAGCAGACCCAGGCATCCGCTCTCATACGGTATCTCTAGGGGTGGTCTGGAGCTATCTTTGGCGTCCGCCTGTTTTTGGCCCAAAAATGCACGGGGTGTTTGCCGATCGAGCGGTTTTAGCACTGTACATTTTGTGTGCACACCCCCGTTTACGCCCAGTTTTCCTCATTATTCCGGCCGCTCCCATAAAAATGCCCACATGCCGCCCACAATGACGTACTCTTGCGGACAGGTTTTTTTCGCACGGAGAGACCCGCCGTGAGCGGTGTGAGGTCGCCGCACATGCGCATTGCGAAAGCTACGCATGCGCAGATGAAAAAAAACCCGATCCGCCTGTACCAAACAGAATAAACCCCAGTGTGTGTCTGTGCCAGGCTTTTCTGTTGGAATTATTGTGTAGGGCTGTTGTGTACCGTTAAAGGAGGTGGAAGTCCATTCCACTCTATCCCCTCGCCCCTTCCCCTTTAACCCCTGGCACAGATTGTGTCAGGAGGTGGATGTTCTTGTCATTCAGCTTATTTAGCTAATAGTCAGACTATTGAAAGTAACTACATAGGTACAAAAGAAAGTCAGATATTTTGTCACCTGATAAAAGTAATAAAGAATATGAGTCAGTTGTAATGCCGCCAGAGTTTTGCGCCGTGTGGTATGCTGCCCGAATTTGGCCATTTTTCTATAGTGGCAATATAGGTAACATTATGCCTTAGTGATGATAGGTTTTTTGGTTGTAGCGCTCTAATCCCTATTGTGTGGGGGCAGCTTAACGAGTTTTCTGTGCTCAAGAATTGAATAAATATTGGGTTGTAGTTAAGCGCTCACCTTTTGCTTAGTATTAGTATGCTGATTTAGTAAAGATTGTATTGGTATACAATAAATGTAAAACACACTTATTGTCGGCTGATAGCCTGGTGTCTGGGGTGTGCGTGGTGCGTGAGTACAATATGTGGCAGAATGCTGATATCTATAACAAAATGTGTTTATTGATATATACAATGTACATAAAAGTTTTGGGGTACAGGTGGATACAATATTGTATTTGGGGATGTGGATGTACCTGTGATGAGCCCCTTGGGGGATTAGGGTGCCAGCAGGCCCCTTTCTACCATATGCCTGTGAGGGCTTATGTCTCATGCAGGTGTGGGAGGTGATCAGCGTGCCTCAGATAAGCCCTTGCGGGTATAAGGGTGTCAGTGGAACCCTCTGCACCATAAACCCGTGGGCTTATGTCTTATGCAGGTAGCTGTAAGTCCAGAATGGGGTATATTGTTCCTGGGGTCGGGGGGGTGGGTGGAGGTTTGTCCGGTGCAGCTGTGCTGCAGAAAGAGTCAGTGGTGGGCAGTGGGTTGGAGATGGTGGGTTGCGGCGTCCCGCTCCCAGACCTCTTACCCTCTGTGTTGCACTGCAGAGTGTGCGCAGCGGTGATGCAGACGGGATCCGGTCCTGGTACTCTTGCGGAGGTGAGGGACCGTACGCCTGGCTGACTGTATGTGGAGACGCCGCTCCGATGTCTGTGGATAAGGTTCCCACAGTCCCCTGACTCGGATGCCGCTTCCGGGTTGGCGGGATGCCTTCACCGGGGCGGGGAGGGGGGCTGTGTGCTCGACCCTTCATGAGGAGACTTAGTGACCGGCGGGTGTGTGGCAGGTAGAGCTGGTGTGTTGGGCGAGTGTTCCAACGCGTTTCAGCCACTATGGGCCTTTGTCAAGGATATTATGCCTTGTAAATAATTGTCCCTTTACAAAAACATCCACGTTGTCCGTCATCCTGCACAGAATGGGGGGCGGGGAGGGGGGGTCAAGGGGGCAGCTAGCTCAACCAAGAATAATAGAGGCTCACTGAAGTAGCAGCGGAGTGGTGGGGGGTTCTGGACATGCAACTGCCTGCATGTGCCTGCCCCCCCCCCCCCAACACGGAAGCTGCCTGCCCCGTACTCTCCACCCCGCAAGTCAGTGAATTACTAGTTTTATACTCTGTGCTTTAGAACAAGAGATATACTATAAATTCATTTTTGAAAATAAGTAACAGACTCTGTAGCCAAAAATGAGCTGAATCTGCTGCTTCTTACAATATAAGTAATTGAAACCATATTTATTTATTAGAGTTATATAATCAGATTTACTTATTATAGAATATTTTCATTATAGTGTGTTTTTGATGTACCTGTTCTCTTTCACTACAGATACATATTCCTATTATCATCCTAATAGTTCTATCACGTACATCTGTAGCAGCATGCTGTGACATCTGCTTACCGTCAGAGGGTATTAGAACAGAGCAGAACTGTACGAAATAAAAAAAACTAAAATAATGAACACATTTAAGTGTCAATACTTTTAAAAAGATAAAGAAACCAATATATTAAGCCATGAATCAAGATTTTCTTTGAGATGTCAGATGTCAAATCTGTTATGTACTCATACTTCCCAACATCTCAATGTCCCAAAGAGGGACAGTATTGAAAATTGTGTAGCGTGGCCTAGTGGTAAATGGATGTGGACACTGCGAATACATACGAATTTGCCATGAATATGAATAAGAATTGACTATTTTCGGTGTATTTTCTTATATGAATACGCCTATTTTAGGCATATTTTCGTTAGTAAATTTTTCCCTCTGTATAGTACCAGAGACAGATTTATGCACAATGTATGAGGCCAAGATTTCATGTGAGCATTATACACAGGAGCAGTAGTATATACTGCTGGAAATTTGGGGAGTTTTGATATGTGTGGAAAAGGTAGCCATTTGAGGCACTGCCTCACCTGCCATAGACTATTTAGTCCAGAGTTTTGACTATAAAAATTATTAGAATCATACAAATAAGACATTTTTAATATACTGTATTATTTGTATTTTCCATATATTTTATATATTCAAAACTCCAGCATATACGTGTGTCAGTGGCGTAACTACTAAATTTATCTACATACCGTTGGGAGTTACAGTATCATCGCTTTCATGTAAATGAGCCCTAATGGTACTTACTGATTGCACATAATCCATTGAGACAACATGTAGGTAAATGATGATTAATTAAATCTTTTTATGCAGTATATACTCAGTTTTTTTTTTTTGTTTTTTTTACTACTAAAGAACAAATAAATATAAATGTAAAATCTACCAGTCTCACAAGGCATACATTCTTTTTTTATTTTATCCACTAATTTCTGGCCGAATAATTAATTTTCAAATGATGTGCCAATACACACAAAGAGACATTAACATGTTTGTTCCAATTAGATAATTTCCTGCCAAATAGTCCAATTTGTTTATTTCATCAAAGCAAATATATGTCCATTTGATAAGATTGTATTAGGCACCAGAAGCAGCAGTAAAAGCAATGGTCCGAAACGAGCGCAAGAGCTAGAAGACATAGAATTAGACTTTTAGGAAAAATATTATTCCAGACTACAAGAAGCTTAGTGAGTCTGTAGTGACTCTGAAATGATTTTAATGAGCAAATATTATTTGTGTACTTTTACCATTTTTTAATGAAATGCCAACTACGAAATCTTAATAGCTCTGTAGAAGAAAGTTAAAGGTAGACATACAGAGACAGACAGATGGATAGATAGATAGATAGATAGATAGATAGATAGATAGATAGATAGATAGATAGATAGATAGATAGATAGATAGATAGATAGATGTGCACGTGTGTGTTTTTCGTGTTTTGTATTCTTGCTTTGGATCTGGATTGGTTTTGCCAAGACCACCCTTTCGGGGTGGGGTGCGGTGCTCCTGGATTGGTGTGGCCGGATGGCTTTAAGTTAGCACACTATTACTTTCTTTCTAACATCCACTAATGTATCACTAATGAATCCACTGACACTATTTATTTATTTCAATTACATTCATAAATTTGTATCACTTTATGTACAGTGTATAGCACTGGCTTCAGGTAGCGGTAGAGTCTTTTGTAAAAATCAACATTTTTTATAAATCATAACAGAGCAAAAAAAGAAAACCGACGTTTCGGGGTAACAACCCCCATTTTCAAGGTGCAGAATGAAAATGTAAGACTCTTACCTTATAAAAAGAAGAGAAGGAAGTGAAGAACCCACTAACAGCGTGCTCATCTAAGGACCAGAAGCTGGAAGTCCGTCGCTTCCTGTCCGTCTGCCGGGATTTGAAAGTGCCCATTACACATTATGCCACACACCGTAATGCCCCTTACACAATATGCTGCACACCATAGTGCCTATATGACATTACGACACAAATGATGCTACACGTAATGCCCCGATTACTTCTGCATATGTCCACAGTAGCAGCACTGCTTATACATAATGGCCAAAGTTGCCGACAGTAGTAGCCATGCTTATAAGTAGATAACTTCCACAGTGATCGACAGTAGTATACATAATACACACACCAGTTGCCAATAACAGTAGCGCTGGTTATATATATGCTGCCTATGCATATGCCTACACCAGTTGCCGACAGCCGTATGACGCTCACATTTTACTCGAAAATGGGGACTATGAATTTAGAACTGATACCAATTTGGGACCAGCTAATTCACATTCCTGGCGCTCTAGTAAATAAAAAAATATGGTTTTATAGGGTACTTGTAATGTGCACCGAATTAATGTGTACTTAGCTGCTGCACGTGTTAAATGAGCTGGCCCAGCTCATGAAGGGTAAGAGAATTAGGGGTGGGGGGGGGGGGGTTTCAACACAATTGCGCTGCTAAGCAAAAAGGTCAACATATCTATACTCAGAGTTATACATATTTTTGCTTAGGAGCGCAATTGTGTTGAACCCCCCCCCCCCCAGCTCCCATTTTACTCACCTAGTTCAGGTTTCAGGCTTGCTCACCTGTAGCTCCGCCCCCTGTGTTCCATGTAGCCACACCCATCCATCTGAGTAGCCCCACCCCTTTTCTGTACCTGCCGCAGAACATGGAGATAGAAACGAGGAGGTATCTCTGTGCTGCCGGCACCACTAAAGGTGCATACCTCCCAACATGACCCATTCCAGGAGGGACACAATGCTCTGTTCCTGGACTTCCCTCTTAATGAATGATTGGCATCACCTGTTTTGAACAGTGATAAGAAAGGTGTTTCAACACAGGTGATGGCAATCATACATTACCAGGGATGTCTAGGAACAGAGCATTGTGTCCCTCCTGTAGAGGGTCATGTTGGGAGGCCACTGCCTGTCATTCAGTGTGACAGGCACAGCAGCAGCCGGCAGCCACAGATTACAGCAGGGGATGTAGAGCACGGGGTGCGCCTCTACTGCCCAGCGTGTATCCTCTGCTGAGCGGGTAGTGCCGGCCCTGTTCAAGGGAAATCATTACCGATATCAGTGTCTGCCTTTATCGCATAGTGTATGTAGCGCAGTGTTGCAAGTAAGGGGGTACTGTGTGGTACGGAGTACCTGTAAGAAATATGTTGCAGGTATGCAGTACCACTTACCCCCTGACCCACTGTCAATTCTATTTTTATTTTAAGTCTAAATATAATGCATCCGCAGCACGCCCACCCAGCGTTATGATTGGTGCTGTATGCAGCTACCGGTTACTGCTGATTTAGCCTGTCACACTGACAGGCATCAGCAGCGCCGACAGCATGAAGAGCAGGCTCCACTATTGTAAGCACAAGCTGCCCGGCTCTCCCCCAAGCAAGAGCCAACCCACCCCCAGCCATTCCCTGTTTCTCATTCCCTGTCTCCTGATGCCGCGCCACTATTGTCATTTAGTAACTCCTCTAGCTTTGTGTGACTACGCCCCCCTCATGACACATGGCCACGCCCATTTTTGGTGGAGGCTATCAGTACCACCAAGAAAAAAATTCTACTTGCACCACTGATGTAGCGTAAGGGATTCATTTTTTTTTTACTGTGGCAAACTTTTATTATAATGTAATCACAGTAAGTTCATATTTATGATAATAATAAACAGTATGTTGAGAGAGAAAAACTATGTCCATTTCCATTACTTGCAAAGTTAACAAAAAAAGATACTTTCAAATATATTACCAAACTACTACATCATCACTTAAAACTCAATATCACCTCTCCAGGCCACCATTAAATATATATATATATATATATATATATATATATATATATATATATATATATATATATATATATATTTTTTTTGGTACTTATGTAGTATCTGGGCTGCCGATTTCTAAATCGGGTCGGATCGGGAGATCGCATCGCATCGCATGCGACCATGCAATTCGATGCGATGCGATGCGATGCGATGACCCGATTTTTCCATAGGAATCAATGTTAAAATGGACTGAGTCCATTTTAACATGGAATTCAATGGGAAAAATGGGTCCTTTTCATACCCCTACTATCCAAGTGGGCATGGAGTTGGATATAAACCTGTGGCGAGCGTAGCGAGCCACCGAGCCCGAAGCGTGGCGAGCGAAGCGAGCCCCGCGAGGGGACGAATACCGTCCCCTCGCGGGGCTCGCTTCGCTCGCCACGCTTCGGGCTCGGTGGCTCGCTACGCTCGCCACAGGTTTATATCCAACTCCATGCCCACTTGGATAGTAGGGGTATGAAAAGGACCCATTTTTCCATAGGAATCATTTTAACATTGATTCCTATGGAAAAATCGGGTCATCGCATCCGATATCGGATGCGATATCGGATGCGATGCGATGCGATATCGCATCGCATCGCATCTGATTGTATGCCTTAACTTAAGGCATACAATCAAAAAATCGGCAGCCCAGATACTACATAAGTACCATTTTTTTTTATTATTATTTCAGATCATTCATATCAGCATTTTTGAAGGAAGTTTTCAAATAAGTGAAAATCCATTACTAACTGTAAAAATTTATAATAAAAAGTAACTTTTAATTGTACAGTCCTTATGGCTTCTTGCTTGTATTGCTCTTGAGTCTATAAAGACATTCCGTTTAGGATTTACTGGTAAATGTCAGCACTGACAAATGTTAGATAATAAAACTAGCAGCAGTGGAGAAACTGTTTTGCCTTGTAATCTACTTTAGTCTCGCAGAACAGGAAGCATTTAAATGTCCAGCTTGCACTGTGGGTAGCCGTAGTATTCAGACCCTACACTAAAAATCAATTCATTAGTGATATATGCCATGTTTTATGTATGACGGCTAAAAAAGAGCACGGATGGTATAATGGTTAGCATTACTGCCTCAAAGTACTGAGGTCATGGGTTCGATTCTCACCATGGCTCTAACTGTGTGGAGTTTGTATATTCTCCCCGTGCATGAGTGGGTTTCCTCTGGGTACTCCAGTTTCCTCCCAGTACTATGGTTTCCTACCAAAATTCAAAAATATACTGGCAGGTCAACTGGCTGCCAACAAAATTGGAATGGGATAATTAGATAGACAGTAACTAGGTCGACATGACTGAATGTTGATATGAGTTAGGTCAACAGGTCATTAGGTCGACACAAGCATTAGGCCGACACGGGGAAGGTTGACAGTCAAATAGGGTTTTTCACTTTTTTTTGTCCGAATTTCTCGACACAGGCGACATGCTATGCTCAGCACTCTATTTTATTCTCCCACCGCACCCTAGTGGATGGTAGGGTATGAAATACTGTCAGCACATGTCAGCTAAAAAAAAAAGTGAAAAACCCTATGTCGACCTTTTGACTGTCCACCTTCCCCATGTTGACCTAATGTTTGCGTTGACATAATGACCCATCGACCTAAACATGCATGTCGACTTCATGAATGTCAACCTTCATGCATGTCGATCTAGTGATGTTGACCTAATGCTTGTTGACCTAGTTACTGGAGACCTAGCGACCGTATCCCATAGAATGTATGTGTGTGCGTGTACACGTTACATCGTTACATAGTAGATAAGACTGAATAAAGACTTGCGTCCATCGCGTTCAACCTAGATATAGGGAATGTTATACCTATGTTATAAGGAATATACTGGGGCAGGGACTGATGTGAATGTTCAAATATTCTCTGTAAACTGCTGCGGAATATGTGTGCGCTATATAAGAAACTGTTCATAAATAATTATATATTACAGCATCCATTGATATTTAATAACTATTCCCATCATTGTACTGTACTTCATGCCAGTTGCGCCTAGTCAACCATACGAAACTCGATGCATATAAAATTGAAACGACATGAATACAGCGACTGTGTAGGTTAAATCCATTCTACATTGACATCTAATAATTACAGTACGGCCATGTAAGTATCTCATGTATGTCTAGTTTTAAATCTTTGTCCAATCAGCAGTTGGCTCTGCCTATAGAAGACATAGGTGGAGAGGTATCCAACCTTTAAAAGATTGGACAAGTGAAACGGTAAAAAAAAATGCCCTTAGCAAACGCATAGCCTTCAATATGACCCATTCCCAGGGCCGGTACTAGGGTTGAGCAAACCATCCCTGCCTTGTAGCAGTATCTAATGTAGACTGCTAGTTCGCATGGAATACAGCTGAAAATGTCCCTGCCAAAATGGCCGCTACCTGAGAGGAGACATGGGGGAAATAATACTGGAACTCACAACGATACCCAGAAGTATTAAGACTGTGCTGGTGGCTGAGAGAAGGAGGGGGGGGGGGATAATGGCAGCAACCCCTGACAACAAGCTGGAAGGTGCTGGTACCACCACCTGGCACCGAGCTGGGAGAAGGGAAGAAGATGTGGGGCCCAATCCCTCCCCATGCTAAATTACTTTAAAATTAGGTAGCATCATTTTGTGTGCCATCATTTGCAAGGGGCATTTCTGTGAAGGGTATATTATGGTGTCGGGCACAAATGTGTGCCATAATTTGTCTGGGGCAAATGTTTGTTTTGTCCTGGGGGTGCATATTCTTCTGTGCATACTCCTAGACATATTGTCTAGAACTGTCCCTGCCCATTATATTTGGTACAAAAGGATGTGTTCCTAGACTTCAGGGTTTTACTTGCCATTTTCAGTGCTGGGTTACTTTGCATGTCCCAGTCTGACCACCCCCCCCCCCCCCCCCCCTTCACACAGTTAAGCAAATTACCAGGTTTAAAATGTCTACCCGGTAATTTGATGAGTAACACAGGTATTTCTTCTGTGTGAAGGGATCAACCCGGGTCGTAATTCTTGTGTCTCCAACCCTGATTTTTTTTACGGGTCGTATTTACGACCCGGGTTGACCCTTTCCCACAGATAAAGGACCTGTGTTGAACAGGAAATTACCCAGAGATGTTTAACTTGGTAATTTGCTTTTCTGTGTGAAAGGGGTATAAATTACACTTTGAATGGGTTTCCAGATCTGCAGAATAAATTACAATTCCAGTTCAATTCCCAGTAAAACCAAATACACCCATGAGTTCATTCCTCTCCACGGTGATCATTCATGATATTAAACTTTTTTTCTTCATCCAAAGACCAAGGGCGGTATTCTTTCCCGGTCGGGAATAGAAGCCATCGCCTATTTAATGCAGCTGTTTCCGACAGCATTGAAGGCAGATTATGACAAGACAGAATCAACTTTAAAACAAGTCGGATCTGTTTTGTCAGAAACGGCAGCAGATTTTTGAATTCACAGATTAAATTCAACAATCCGTGGCCGTTTTCCGACACTCAACAGCTGGAACATTGTATTCAATCTGTCGAGTTACAGTCGGAATCACGGATTGAATACCCCCACGATTGAATACCTAAAATTAGTTTAGCGAGCAGTTTATTCATTATTTACTTTTTACAGTTTACAGCTTGAACAAAGCACTAAATTTTGCCTCCATCTATTATAAATGAAAGTGAAAGCAACCCTACGAAAAGGCCATGAAAATACTGTACAAAAGTTCCATAAACTTTTTCACTCAAAGCGAAAAATGCCAATACACTCTACAAACCTCTTAAAGAAACTATTGAACATGACATCAATTAAAACAAGCTTATAAAATATTTAGAACGTATCCAAACGAAATCCATTTCAGTGAACATCAGCTATTAAACCAGGTAATGGAAAAGTACAAGATTGTCGAAATACGACAATAACTTAATGAAATTTACTTTCTGCAAGGGTTTCATTACAAAAGAATAACCCTGAAGGTTAAAATGGTTGCTTCGGGTAGACTATTATTTTCTAGTAGCTGTTTACTTAATGTTTTCATTTTAAAATAACTTACAATACTTAGAACTAAGTCACTGAGGGGGTTATTCTAGTTCATTCTTTCTGACAAAATCCTTCTTAGATGGACAAAACCATGTGCACTGCGGGTGGGGCAGATGTAACTTGTGCAGAGAGAATTAGATTTGGGTGGGGTTTTTCTTCAAAGTGAGATCTATATTGCAGTGTAAAATAAAGCAGTCAGTATTTTCCCTGCACAGAAACAAAATAACTCACCCAAATCTAATTCTATCTGCACATGTTACATCTGCCCCACCTGCAGTGCACATGGTTTTGTCCATCTAAGAAGGATTTTGTCAGAAAGAATGAACTAGAATAAACCCCTGAATGAGAGTTAAATCATAGTGTTCTTTAGTCTAGAAAGCATGGCCCAGCATACAGCAGCACTGAAAAACAACAAAGCCAGAAAACAGTTTTGGCATGGATATAGCTACATGTTTGGCCAGGTACAGATAGAGCCGTCCTCATCTAGGGCCAGATTCTCTAAGCTTCAAAAGTGATAAAATGGAGAGTGATAAACAGCCAGCCAATCAGTTCCTACCTGTCATGTCACAGGCTGTGTTTGAAAAATGTCAGGTAAGAGCTGATTGGCTGGCTGTTTATCACTCTATATTTTATCACTTTTGATGCTTAGAGAATCTGGCCCCTAGCCCTTTAATAGGATTAAGTGAGTAATAGGGTTACTCTCAGTGGCAGCTCCTACCTCGACGGAGGAGAGGGGCAGCCGCAATGATGCCCCCCTTTGGTGCCGCCGCTGCCGGTCCCCACAGGTCATCACCACCACTGTCTCTTCAGTACTGCGCATGTGCTGGCCCCAGGCCTCTATGGGGCTGCTTTGGGAGCAGACCCGTACAATGGTATACGGCCCAGATCTGGCGCATGCACAGTATCATCAGCGTTACTGTGCATGCGCAGAACCCATTTTTAGGGGCAGCCCCACAGTTGCGCATAGAGAGGCATCCCGGAGGGAGGGAATACTGTGAAGGCATTTGGTTCACACAGTGGCGGATTCTGCCTGAGGGGGCTGCAGCCCTGCAGCCCATAGGTAAAAACCACCACTGATTACTCTGCTAATCCCCTACTGTATTGTTCTATGTATTGTATTGCATCTGTAAGTATGAGCCATAGACTGTCTGTCGTTTCAGGTCAAGAACTTCAGACTAACTATAGGTCTATAAGGATGGGATGTAGGCAGCACAGGTCCAAGCAAAGGAACACATTTTGCACCTACTGCAAATGCAAAGAAAATGGAAGCTGGAAGCTTTTTGTCAAATTATTTTTGAGTAAGTGTTGCTTTGTTGGCTCACACCTCAGCACTTTTTAGGTACTTCAAATATACAAAAGGGGTTAGGTGAGGAGCTAGAAAATATTAGTTGGATCAGTTGGATTATGTAAAAGAGGTCCTTCTAACGTCACCCGTCGGGCGTGCAAATGCACGTCACCCACCACGCTCTGAACATCCCTGCCACTTTGTGAATGGATGTTTTGCATGGGTGTGGTATAATTACCCGACAGTCGGGATTCCGACAGTCATTACTCAGACATCGGAATCCCAACTGCACAACGTGTGCATGGACATTCATTTGCAGGGTAGTGTACAGGAACAAAATCGTCTAATGATTTTTTCACTGCTCAAAAATGTAAGTCAGCCTGGGTGACCTAGACTTGCGGCATCCTGCCTGACAACAGGGTGGGCGGCTGACGTCCTGTGACATCAGCCACCCACACCTAGCAGGAAGCTACCCACCTGCATGTGCATGGGGACGCCCAGCAGTTTCCTGAGCACACCAATGGTTTTTGCAGGTACACCCAGGAAATGCAGGGCATTTGGATGTGAATGCCCCCTACCGGCCTCCATCACACCCCTCCCTGTGCGAGCGCCACAGCGACTATGCAGCCCTGCACATGTGCAGTAAGAAAACATTGTGTTTGTACCGGGGACCGAGTCAATCAGAAGTCCCCAGTTGGTACATTTGATGTGGGATCAGTCACAGTTGGAATCCGTATACCTGACTTGGCTTGGAGTAACCGCTGGAGGATGTTGAACTCAGAAGACTTGGTGCAACCTCACAATGATGCGGCTGTTGTTCGAATGTTAACAGACGGTGGTGTTACGTAAAATGTTGTGGTTGTGGAAGGCACTAACACTTTTTCTACAATATTTTTATTACTCCTCATTATTTTCACTTTCTGTATATACTGTAGATTCAGCTTCCTAACACTAATATTTATTATATTATTATTGACTGGTATGTTACCCTGGGTTTTCTGGCTCATGCTGATTTTTTGGGGTGCCGCACCCTGCACCTGGATATAGCGCTAGGGACCCCCAATACACGCAAATACATATATGTAACCAATACCTCTAAATTCTATTATCAGACTGGTTACTAATACCCTTCAGGGTGCTAAAGGAAACAATGTATTTTTGGTACTTGTGTATTTTGGCGGCGCCCATCACATCGCATACCATAACGCATGCGATGGTATGCGATGCGACGCGATATCGTACGATACTGCACGATGGCATACAATTTTGAAATTGTATGCCATTGTACATGGCATACGATGCCATACGATGCGATGCGATTAAACATTGTATAAGCACCCTAATGGGTGCTTATACAATGTTAAGCACCCAAATGGGTGCTTACAATGTTAAATGCACTCCCACGCCACCCCCCCACTATAAACGTGAACCCGAAGCGTGGCGAGCGCAGCGAGCCCGCGTGGGGCGGCGGTACGCGTCCTACGACCTTTTCATACCCCCACTATCCACGTTGGTGTGGAGTTGAGAATAGAATAGTGTGGCGAGCGCAGCGAGCCACCGAGCCCGAAGCGTGGCGAGGGGACGCGGATACCTGTGAAGCCCACGAAGGGACGCGTTTACCTGTGAAGGTATCCGCGCCCCCTCGCGGGGCTCGCTGCGCTCGCCACGCTTTGGGCTCGGTGGCTCGCTGCGCTAGCCACACTATTCTATTCTCAACTCCACGCCGACGTGGATAGTGGGGGTATGAAAAGGTCGTAGGACGCGTACCGCCACCCCTCGCGGGCTCGCTGCGCTCGCCACGCTTCGGGTTCACGTTTATAGTGAGGGGGTGGCGTGGGGGTGCATTTAACATTGTAAGCACCCATTTGGGTGCTCAAAAGCACCATTTAGGGTGCTTATACAATTTTTGATCGTATACGGGGTCAAAATCGCGTCGCATCGCATCGTATGCCATCGGGTGCATGGCATGCGATGCGATCTGTTCGTCGTACGACGGACATCGGGGGCGCCGCCAAAATACACAAGTACCATATTTTTTTTTAACAATCTCTGCATGACAGACAGGAAGATTCAGTGCCTGTAGTTTTTTAACATAAATGAATACGGGATAAATGTAGATAACAATTAACGATTTGAATCATGTTTTTGTAATTTATATGGTCATTGACAATATCACAAGAGTAATGACATTTTTACGATTTAGAACTCATTCATAGTTGAACTTTTATTTATGCAATTAGTTTTCATTTTAGTTTTCCACCTGAAAATTTTTTATTAGAAAATACATACAGTAGGGACTGCAAAAATTCACAGACCCAGACATGATTGGGAAAAATACACTGCTTATTGCGGCTTTGGTTTCACAAGCCTAAGGCAGGCAAAACAAAATCCCCGAACAGTACCGGGATCAGGTCTAAATGATGGCTATTTGGATACCACCTTTAGTATTTCTTTTTTGTTTTATATTATTATTACTGAAAAGTGCTGCGGAGTATGCTGGCACTATAAAAATAAATGTAAAATAATAAATAATAGTGAACTTTTTGTTTTATTTTGTTTATTTTTTACAAAACAATTATTAAAAAAGAAAATGTAATATAATGTATTATAAATAAATGACTTTTTTATTTCAATTTGATTGTAAATTCAAATTGAATAGAAATATATATCTGAAATGTTTTTGTTTTTATCTGTTGCATAACAGTAATACTTAAACCCTACCATGCAGAGGAAAATACTATTCTGGTGTATTCTCTTTTCCAGAGCGCTGACGAGATTTATTTTGTTGTAACTCTTTACACTACTTCAACATTCATAGACCATAAATTTTAACTTTTAAGTTTGTTCTGTCCCGGCATTTCCCTGTGTGACCTAAAAGATTTTTATAGTAAAGAATATAACATTTTTTACATAGGGTAGCCTTCACAGCAGGTATATTTTATGCCTTCCTTTCTACTACACACAAACATATAACAAAATATTCTAGCTAACTATAAATATTCAGATTAAATATATTCTATACATTTCTTGGGATTTAAAGAAACAGAGCAAATGTAGATGAGTCACATTTAATGGATTATATCGAACAAATGAACTATGCTCACTATAATATAAAAAAAATATTTTTGGTATACAAAAGTTGTCATATTTGTTTCTCAAATAATAAATATCATAAATTAGGAATCAAGAATGATAAATATCATAATTTAGTAATCAAGAATTTTTCTTGGTTAAAGAACCCATCTGAATTTGTTTTTAATGATCAAATGAGAAATGATTTGGCACGGCGATTTCTTATTAAACATCTGAAAAAGGACAGTGATAATTGATAAGATTAAGGGGGAAATTTACTAAATACGAATAAAAAAAATTGTATTCGTATTCTTGCTACGAATGAATACGACTGCATACGTTGTATGCAAAGTCGTGTTCCGGAGGGGAATTTACAAAGCAGTCAAATACGACTGCTTTGTAACCCTCCGATGTCGTATTAATTCGTATTAACGGCCGTATATACAGTACAGCCACTAATACGAATTCCTATAGGCAGTCTGCACGGATCAGTCAGATCCTTGCAGGCTGCAGAGTGTAAAAAAAAAAAGAAAAATAAATAAATAAATAAAAAAACGGCGTGGGGTTTCCCCAACAGCTGTAACCAGCATCAGGCTGAAAGAGGTTCCCCGATTTTTTAAAACCAGCCCCAGGCTCCAGGTCCGGGGCTGGTTCCCAAAATATGGGGGACAAAATGACTAGGGGTCCCCCGTATTTTAAGAACCATCCCCAGGCCAAACCAGTCAGCAGGGTAATGTCACAGCCGGGGGACACTTATTATATAAGGTCCCGCGGCCAAAACATCACCCTACTGACCAGTCAGCCTGGCCAGGGGCCCTGGGGGAGTGGGGACCCCCCCAATAAAGGGGTCCCCCCCTCCAGGACTTACCTGACTAGTCTGAAGCCTGGTGCTGTTCCCCAAAAAATCAATTGTTGCAGTATAGATCTACTATAGATTAGAATCCTGCAAAATGATGGGTCAGCCTCACTGCACGGTGATCTTTAAAACAGTTTACAGTAAAAAAAAAAAGAAATTAAATACAAAATATTTCCCCAGTTTGGTTCAATGAAGCAGTTTTCAATCATGAGGCTTGGGAATTTGCAAGGTCTAGCAAATTCACGGCTTTCAGCTCCATGGCCACATGGAGAAATCCCTGGTTGATGTACGTTCCCATAAATAAACCAGAGATGTGAAAGGGGTATAACCAATACCTACCTTCTCTCCCATATACTGTGGGAAACATCTGTTTTCTGGGTTGTCCCCCGCAGCCTCATAAGAGTGGGCACCCCTCCCACATTCTGCCCACTTCCTTGTGAAATGGGGAGAGTGATATAGTGAATATCGGGGTTCTCGGAAGGGAGCGGGGATAAGTGAAGTCTCTGTATGGAAAGATGCATTTTAGCCTGGCCTCTATGCAAATTTACACCAATCATGGCACTCTCCTTGTGAGGTGGGCAGGACTTAATTGCAAGACTAGCCCCGCCTCCATCACCATCCACCTTAATCTCCTCTCTAGGCTTCTCTAGAAAATAATTTTTTTAAGGTAGTTATGACCCTCATAAGCTTGGTACATGTTTGGTACAAATGTGGTGGTGGTGGTGGTGGTGGTGGTGGTGGTGGTGGTGGTGGTGGTAGTAGTAGTAGTAGTGGTGGTGGTGGTATTAGTAGTAGTGGTATTAGTAGTAGTAGTAGCAGCAGTGATACTACATTAATAGTGCTAGCAGTAGTCATAGTAACAGTAGCAGCAGTTGTTGTAGTAGTATTACATTAATAGTAGTAGTAGTAGTACATGGTAGCAAAAGTAGTAGTATCAGTAATTGTACAGTAATAGTACTAGCAGTAGCAGTAATCATAGCAACAGTAGTAGTAGTAGTAGTAGTAGTAGTAGTAGTAGTAGTAGTAGTAGTAGTAGGAGTATAGTAGGACTAGTAGCAACAGCAAATGTAGTGGTAGTTCAGTAGTACTAGTATTAGCAGCAGCAGTAGTAGTAGTAGTAGTAGTAGTAGTAGTAGTAATAGTAGTAGTGGTAGTAGTAGTATTAGTAGTAGTAGTAGTGGTAGTAGTAGTAGTAGTAGTAGTAGTAGTTGTGGATGTCTAGTTACACACACGCCATTTTAGGATAGTATGGCCGCCATTTTGGTTCGCAGAGTTGCGCAAATAAAGTTTCCATACCCGAGTATGTGTGACAAAGTGGACCAGAAGAGTAGCCATACTATCACACATAAATTCATAATAACATACTTACACTAAATGAAATATAGTTAAAGGTTTAGAACGCCACACATAGCTTAGTTAGCCCTGCACGCATCTGTCTGTATCATGTTTAGTACCGTTCCGTTCCGTTCATTATGCACAGTATTCCGGTCATTGCGAATATTTTGCAATATACACGGCCCGATAGTTATGAACATAATCCATATTCCAGAGACAGTTTCTGTTGAAAGTATGTAACAAAGAAATTTAGATGAAACTGGTTCTTATCACTGCTGACGCCGAAACCATCAAACAAAGGACTCTTAAAGTTCACTCCCCTGCACCTAGTCAAACCAGTTGTATCATCTTACCCCCCGATCACAGTGGACCTGACATACAAATCTCTGACCAATGGGAATGGCCTTTGACCTCCCCCTTCTGACCCTATAAGATAGGCGACCCAGAGCAGCCAAAGTCTCTTCGGCACATCTACCTTCCCATGACTTTTCTACCGGACTATAGTTCAGCCCTGAACGATAGTGAGCTCTGACCGGACTGCACTTCGCATATTTGATGAGACGGGTAACGGTTGCATTAACGGTATTTATACTTATTGTATAGTTGGCTGGTTGTGTCTTGTATCTGTATTCTTCCCCCTTAGCAGAACCTGTTTAGTATTCATTGTTAGCATCTTGTATTACTTGTTATACCTGCATCTTCTATTCCTGTAACCCCCTTTTGTCCATTAGGGACTTAAATACAACCTTTTTACGGAGTTCTTATCTCCTTATTTCTATACAGTGGTCGTGTCTGTTTATTCGCATAATAGCGATAAGGTATATTACGGACACTGTCCATAAAGGTATATTCGCAGATTAGAGACAAAGTACTGCGAAGGAATCTCTGATTAAGGTATTGGTTCTTGGTGTACATAATACAATAAAAGGTACGCTACGCTGCGCTACGCTTTGTTCGCACGTAGTTAGGTATAAAGGGTACGTTGGTTGCGGACTTATTACGTAACCAACGCTTTTCACTTATTGTCTCTCTGGTCATATTTAATCGCAGTTAACAATTGGGGGCATCGTCCGTCCGCTCCACATTCCAGAACTCAGTACCAGGCGTGCGACTCGACCTATACCAGCAAAAGGGTGGAAGTATTTATTTGTTTCCATTGCTGGATAGGCCGAGTCCACGGCGGTGCGGGGTTCGGGAAGTGCTAGCGCTGAACCCGGAGTACAATAAGTGAAAGCCACGTGTTTTAAAGCATATATTAAGTGTTTAGTAAACTGTACTTCTGCCTGCCACAAGTAGTTTAACGGGGTATAGTGTCTTGAGTTGCTTGTTCATTACAGTATATGTACCACGTGCGATAAGGTTCGCACACGTGGAGTCTGTGTTTATTATAGTACATAGAGGATCCCCTCTGTGCAAAACTATAACTTTTATTGTTAGTTACTGCAAAACCAGGGACTCCGCCACGTGGCGACAAGCCCTGGGCCTTTTGCAGTAACGTAAAGCGTCTATTGTGTATTACGCAAGGTGCGCGCGCATGTGCCCATATCGGGAAATTTTCGCATCTTTGTACGAGATTTACGGATTAAGTGCGGGATTTATTTCGCATCTTGATACGTAACTTTCGGACGGAGTTAAGGGATTTATTCCACATTTAGGCGCAATTACTGCGTATAGCGAAACCCGAGTGCAACCTTGCAAATATACTATAGAACACGTGGGTGGCCGATTCATCGGCGGCCTGTGAACAGCGCATGTACACACGTGGCTGTTCATTGGTACTGCACATGCAGCACACATAGGAACTCAAAGGTGAACAGTATTGAACCACTAGCTTTATTTAAACAGTATAGCAATATACTGTGGATAAGGTGGTGATTAAATAAAGAGAAAATAAGTTTTTTTCTTTTTGTTCATTTTCTCATTAAGCAAGCAACTCAAGCATTATTTTAATAGATTCCTATAGCGTATTATAAGGGATTTATACCTGCATAAGTATCTAGTGACAAGCTACCAGCCTGGGAAGATTTTCTGTACAGAAATATTTCAAATATATGCATAAGACCAAGGTGTAACCAGCGCCCAGTGTGAAAAATAACTGAGGCGAACGGGTGTGTGACGACACGACTCAAGCGCAGTGTAGCCAGTGTAGGACAGTCCAGTTAGGACCGGGTTCACGTGACGACGTGCCCATAGGAACTGCCCCTTCCGTGGAACTACCTATTTTGATCCACTGGGAGGGTACAAGAGATACATCGGAACCCAGTGATCCGATTAGCTACTTTAGAAATACCAGTTTTTGGGGGTACAGGAAAAACAAGTTTTGCTGTGCCCTGGAAAAACTGCCGCACCTTGCAAGTTGGCTAGCAGTTCGCTACTAGTTGAAAGACTTGGTGATTGAGTACATTACCTCGCATAGTGGGCTTCACGCTTGATTGCGGAATAGTGCCATTTTGTGGAGAAGGAGTGATTTGGGAGTGACTCACTGATAAACGGCCCTCCGGTTTCTGCTAGCTGTGAACGTTTATTCCTGTAATTATGGGTAATAACGGTTCACACAGGGATACCGAGTCAGTTAGGGAGGAATCTAGTCGACCCAAAGGGTCGGCGGCTTTCATTATGTGCAGGAAGCACGGTGAACTCGCAGTTGTTTACCAAAATAAATGGAGAAGAATGACACAAGGCAGCAAGTTAGAATTTCCCAGTGTTGGTAGCTTTGATCCAGAAATCTTATCTGCAGTAAAGGATGAAATATGTCTACTCTCCAGTCGTAAGAAGAGAGTGAAGCACATGGAAATTCTTAAATTGTGGCAGAAGGAAGGGCAGGAACAATGGGGAATCAAATGTCTGGCAATACAAGATACAATCAGCCACGATAAAAATGCAACCGTAGCCGCAACCGCTCCCCCACCCCCATATGTGCCGAAGGGGTTAATGACTCATAAGAAAGACATGAGTAATAATGTATCCATTGCTAACTTGTACCCTGTTTTTACCCCCTATAAGCAAGATACAGATCCACAAGGGAGATTCCTGACATCAGCCATCCCTTGCGAAGCTAGCGGAAAGGAGAGAGAGGCTGAGACAGCCCAAGCTGCTGCTGCCGTTCTGGTCGAGGAGATGGCTGATGCCAGGAACACGATTGGAGACACAGGTAAGTACACACAACACAGCACAGAGATAGTTGCTCCTGGGATGTTGTCCAATGGTGCAGGGGGGATACAGATCCACCCTCTGCACACAGTGGAACCTCCTTGTGGACGGGGAGGCGGGGATGAGGTAATGCCTGTAAAGGATAGTGACATGCACAATACATGGACACGATTGGAACGTCATTCAATCATCAAAAATTTCCCTGATCCCAGCAAAGATCTGGCAAAGTGTCAGAAATTTGTAAGGGAGCGAGGAAATTCAGATGAGCCCACCAATAAGGATTGGCGATACATGTTGAGAGCTTGCCTCCCTTCACACATAGATGTCCAGAAGTTCATTCGAGACAGTGGTGTGGAGGGCGATAAGATTTTAACTGAACAGGGCAACCAGGAAAATATACGCCTAATAAATATACAATTGGGTGTATATTTCCCAGCGACAGTTGAAAATACCCTAGGGTTCACCATCACACAGAAAGATGGTGAGTCCACCAGCGGATATTTCAACCGTGCTTTACAGGTGTTGCCAAAACACTCTGGTATCCCCAGCCCCAGGGACAACATACATCTTAAGGGAGGGATTGTCTCTGTGCTGATACAAGGTCTTAGGGAAAATCTGAGAACCAACATAGAAACCATTCACCCCAACTGCAGACAGATGTCAATACACACTTTAAAGAAATCTGCTGTTGATCTGGACAAACGATTTATGACAGAAAGACAAAACCAAATAGTATGTTTCAAATGTGGAAACAATGGACACATAGCCAGACATTGCAGGGTAAATAACCATAGAAAACATAACACATATGTAAGTAACTGAGAGACACAATGGGAGAAGACAGGTAGGTCTCAACACATAGCCATAGCCCCACCTAGTAGCCAACGCCGCCCTAAGCATGACACATATATGCAAACAGGGAGTAGGACACACATACACCCCACATCCAGGTAACATAAGACAATATCTGAGGGAGGAGCCTCAGATATGGGTAAGTGGAATAGTTTAAATATAAAGTTCTTTTTGTATCAAACCCGTTAACAACATTCCCTCCTGGTCTAGGTTGTGCCAAGCAATTAGTAGCAGCAATTGGGGTAACAGGAAAAATACAGCATTACCCACTGACGAAACCAGCAGATGTTACAAGCGGGCCTCTGCATACCAAACACTCTTTTCTGTTGGCTGCAGCGGCCCGACTAACCTCCTGGGTAGAGATTTACTATGTAAAATGGGATGTGTCATCTATTGCACCCCTGATGGGGTATTTCTGGACACTCCTAGAAATCTTACACAAGAAGTGCAAGATATGCTGGACAGTCCTCAGAGGCTAATGTTGTATTCCACTGTTATAGAGTCAAATCCATCTAAGGTAACTACAAACTACAGCACAAATACCGAGTTCCCTTTGAACTAAAGATGGGAAGGACACAGGATCAATGGCAACCATAGCTTCAATAGAAACCCTGTTAAAAACAGAAAGTATAGCGCCCCAAAGTACAGCCTCACCATTCGAAATCTGAGGTTGAGCTGGAAAAATACCCAGTGAAATAACAAGGTTCCCAAAAGAGAACTTTTAGCTAAATACCCCTAGACACAGCCCATAGTCACAACCACACTGGGAAACAGAAAGAAAGGGAGGGCTTACAAATCAGAACAGGAGTTGAAAAGGGTAAGAACCAAATAGTTGAGAGCCAATTCCCCCATAGTGCTAAATCCTGGTGTCATCAAAATAAAAGAAAAATTTTCGGTTGAAAATAAATGTACACATTACTGTCATTAATATTTTCTACCCTTTTTGAGTTTTTCTCTCTCTTTTTCCAATTTTTTTTTCTCCTTTCCCTACTTTTCTGTTCCAGAAACCTCAGAAAGCCACCAAGCCCCTCCCCCGGGTCTTGCAAGATCGCACACTGTCCTTACGGCCCACAAATGGGTAAATACCAATACAATGGGTTAATGATCTATTGTTATGTCCTTTCCTCATCCACAGCACCAGCAGTTGGCGATAGACAACTTCTGGTGTATCCTCCTGAGGCAGGACATAAGGTATCTCAGGACGGATTGCGGTTGCGCCTGAACAAGGGGGGGAGGGGGAGGGAAATCTGGGACACATTAGTAACCATAAACCCACAAATCATAGAAAAATAGTTCGAAAAATCTGTCGCACTCCCAGCAAAGAAAAATACCCATTGTGAATATGCGGTACCCTGTAAAGCGAGTAGTCACAATATATTTTTCAGTAAATCTTGAACAAAGTCCCAGTAACTTTAAGCATTGCTCCTAATGTTACCCAGGGCAACCACAGCCACCATCTTGTGAAAAGCAGTCCAAGTAATGCACAAAGCATTCCCCTTATACAAAGAATGAAAAGGGTTGTAAAACGCATTTACATATAAATAGGTGCAATCACAATACCCATGTCTTCACAGACAGATGTGGAAAAAGAAGGAGAAACAGGCCTGATTACAGCCTTTTGCCATGGGTAAAACTGACACAAGGGACCATGTGATTTAGAATATTAGACCTGCTGAGGGGGCGACAGATATAGTGACGTAAGAAACCTGGTGATGCCAGCCTGACCAATGTCGTACTGCAGTGTGCAATTAAACCCTATTATTTGAGCACTTCCTACTTGTCTACACAGTGTAGTTGCCATAGCACTACTGGTAAACAAAACTGAGAATGTGGTGTTGGGGTGTGTTTTAACTGTTTATGCTCCTCATATAGTCTGGACACTCCTAAAATTCTGCCTAAACATGTGAAAAATATTCATCAGCCAAGTTCACTAAATGGGAACTTGCATTGATGTTACCATGTAAAATGGGTAATATTGTAAACCCAGCAACACTCTTACCAGGTGTGCCCGCCAAAGGCACAAAGGGTGGATTGGTGCTGAGGTTGCTGGAATGGTGGAATTTAGTGGGAGCCGAGACGAATATGATTGCATGACATGTTTGAGTCAGACCTTTTGCAGCAGGCCCCCAAAGGGTGGTAACAACCCATTGGAAGAGGTAATTCATTTTTTTTCGTTCTTTCCACAACACCGAGAGGGAAAATTGTACACTGGCTATACCGTAATAGATGGAAAAGGCATAGTAGAGGCTGAACCCATTGGACGTCTCACTCAGCAACAGCAGTCTCATTAATAGTACTGCGAACTGAGAGAAAAACAGCCAATATTCATGCCGACTCCAAGTATGTTTGTTGGGGTAATACAGAAGATCTTAGGCCCTATGGCGCCTCAGATGTTTTGTTTCAGTAGCTGGCACTCCAGTGGCGCAAGCGTTGTAAGTTTAAAAGATTTCTGACAGTCACACAGCTGCCGGACAGAGTGGCTGTTATCAAGTGTAAAGGCCACATCTTCAATGAGGATTCAGTGTCACTTGATAATGAACATGCTGGCAAGGCAGCTGGGTGAGCCATGCGCTCTGCGGATAATGTTTGTGTCCCCCCCTGTAAATGTCAGTATATTCACATAGAAATACAAGATTTGTGTCCCCTGCAGGAGAAGCAGTCTGGAAGCCGAAGGGATGTGGACAGGAATAGAAAGATGGACAAGGAAAACCAGTGACTCTGAGAACATGCCAAACTGTCAGGACAGAGATAGCCCATGGCCTGACTTGTCTTGACAGGGGAGGTAGGTGAAAAAAAATTAGTCCGAAATTTCTGGCGTGCCCACAGACAGGTAAGACGACAGGATCATGCCTTACTTGTCTGGGGGGAAAGAAACTGCAACGGTTGTTCCCACAGAGCCATCTCCACATCCCTCCTCCAGCAGGATCCTCTGCAGGTAATACAAAATTGGCTTCGTACAGTCCACTCTAGAAGCATTTATTTATTTATTTATTTATTTTTTTTATATATATATATATGTTGACGTTTGTGTGTATAGATATGGCAGCCCAGAAGCACCCTTGAGTATGCAAATATATATATGAAAGGTTTAAGTCATATGTGAACCTTCAGGGACTGATGGTACACCCCATAATCTCTTTTTGTAGTAGTAAAATCACTCTCAGAACTCCACCTCATTGGTCCCCATCGAAACATTGCTTGGCGGGCAGCCACAGGTTATGGTAATCCCACAAGGAGATCCTAGACCACAAATGCAAGTGATGTATCCACACCTGGAAAACTGCAGCAAAAGGACTTTGTTGACACCTGTTGTGAACTGTCATAACCATGAACCAGGAGATGTTGTTGTTTCCCCTGCTTTGCCATATACAGGTTGCTTGATAGACCTTTGGAAAGAACCACCCCAAATCTTGTTGACAAGCACTACCTCAATAACAAAGTCGCAGAGAGAGAGATTCGGGTACGTTTGTCCTACTGCCAAAGGAACAGAAAACCAAAAGGTCCTTACACTCGAGGGCGAAAGAAAGAAATCGCTAAGAGGCACCATTTCGGGAGGACTGGAGAGCAGCTAAGGTCAAGCAACCTGTACAAGCTACAAAAGGGACTGTGACACACCCCACTGGTAACAGGTTGGAAGGATCACTAACAAAATTTTTCCTTTCTCAGTTTTCTCTATTGTTGTGGGTCCTATTCTTGTCTCCCCCCCACTACCCGTTATCTTCAAAATCAAGGATACCGCCGCCGCACTGCTGCCAGGCATTGGACGGACGATACAGAGTTCTGAGAGTGTGTTACCCATCCTAGTTTAGGTCAAGGCAGAATCTATAAACTTGACACATTACCCAGGACCGGATGTTTGATAGTGATAATACCATCATACTTAAAAGCATACCAAAAAGAGAGACAACAAAGAGTTCAAGGGTCTGTTGTCACAAACAATACCTACCAAAGGATGCCATATCTGAAAAACGTGTATATGTTGTAACCACCCCTGTTTTTATTTTTATCCCAAAACTGTACATTATCCTTCGTGACCCTGAGTAGATTGTTCGATAAATGCGGCCCATCGTTTATCCGTGATCCTGGATCGGCCAAGAGCAGATGGTTTACTCCCCTTATATGTTTATTTCATGGATCCCAATTTCTTTGTTAGGATTATGAATTTCTGTATTGTCGTGTAAAATGTATTGTATTGTAACAGTTTTATATTTACTGTTAAAGGGTGGACTGTGGATGTCTAGTTACACACACGCCATTTTAGGATAGTATGGCCGCCATTTTGGTTCGCAGAGTTGCGCAAATAAAGTTTCCATACCCGAGTATGTGTGACAAAGTGGACCAGAAGAGTAGCCATACTATCACACATAAAATCATAATAACATACTTACACTAAATGAAATATAGTTAAAGGTTTAGAACGCCACACATAGCTTAGTTAGCCCTGCACGCATCTGTCTGTATCATGTTTAGTACCGTTCCGTTCCGTTCATTATGCACAGTATTCCGGTCATTGCGAATATTTTGCAATATACACGGCCCGATAGTTATGAACATAATCCATATTCCAGAGACAGTTTCTGTTGAAAGTATGTAACAAAGGAATTTAGATGAAACTGGTTCTTATCACTGCTGACGCCGAAACCATCAAACAAAGGACTCTTAAAGTTCACTCCCCTGCACCTAGTCAAACCAGTTGTATCATCTTACCCCCCGATCACAGTGGACCTGACATACAAATCTCTGACCAATGGGAATGGCCTTTGACCTCCCCCTTCTGACCCTATAAGATAGGCGACCCAGAGCAGCCAAAGTCTCTTCGGCACATCTACCTTCCCATGACTTTTCTACCGGACTATAGTTCAGCCCTGAACGATAGTGAGCTCTGACCGGACTGCACTTCGCATATTTGATGAGACGGGTAACGGTTGCATTAACGGTATTTATACTTATTGTATAGTTGGCTGGTTGTGTCTTGTATCTGTATTCTTCCCCCTTAGCAGAACCTGTTTAGTATTCATTGTTAGCATCTTGTATTACTTGTTATACCTGCATCTTCTATTCCTGTAACCCCCTTTTGTCCATTAGGGACTTAAATACAACCTTTTTACGGAGTTCTTATCTCCTTATTTCTATACAGTGGTCGTGTCTGTTTATTCGCATAATAGCGATAAGGTATATTACGGACACTGTCCATAAAGGTATATTCGCAGATTAGAGACAAAGTACTGCGAAGGAATCTCTGATTAAGGTATTGGTTCTTGGTGTACATAATACAATAAAAGGTACGCTACGCTGCGCTACGCTTTGTTCGCACGTAGTTAGGTATAAAGGGTACGTTGGTTGCGGACTTATTACGTAACCAACGCTTTTCACTTATTGTCTCTCTGGTCATATTTAATCGCAGTTAACATAGTAGTAGTAGTAGTAGTGGTGGTATTAGTAGTATTAGTAGTAGTAGTAGTAGTAGTAGTGGTGGTAGTAGTAGTAGTGGTGGTAGTAGTAGTAGAAGTAGTAGTAGTAGTAGTAGTAGTAGTAGTAGTAGTAGTAGCAGCAGTGATACTACATTAATAGTGCTAGCAGCAGTCATAGTAACAGTAGCAGCAGTTGTAGTAGTAGTACATTAATAGTAGTAGTAGTACATGGTAGCAATAGTAGTAGTATCAGTAATTGTACAGTGATAGTACTAGCAGTAGCAGTAATCATAGCAACAGTAGTAGTAGTAGTAGTAGTAGTAGGAGTATAGTAGGACTAGTAGCAACAGCAAATGTAGTGGTAGTTCAGTAGTACTAGTATTAGCAGCAGCAGTAATAGTAGTAGTAGTAGTAATAGTAGTGGTAATAGTGGTATTAGTAGTAGTAGTAGTGGTAGTAGTAGTAGTAGTAGTGGTATTAGTAGTATTAGTAGTAGTAGTAGTAGTAGTAGTAGTAGTAGTAGTAGGTGTATAGTAGGATTAGTAGCAACAGCAAATGTAGTGGTAGTTCAGTAGTACTAGTATTAGAAGCAGTAGTAGTAGTAGTAGTAGTAGTAGTAGTAGTAGTAGTAGTAATAATAGTAGTGGTATTAGTAGTAGTAGTAGTAGTAGTAGTGGTAGTAGTAGTAGTAGTGGTATTAGTATTATTAGTAGTGGTATTAGCAGTAGTAGTAGTACTAGTAGTAGTAATAGTAGTAGTAGTAGTAGTAGTATTAGTAGTAGTAGTGGTATTAGTAGTGGTATTAGTAGTAGTGGTATTAGTAGTATTAGTAGTAGTAGTAGTAGGAGTATAGTAGGATTAGTAGCAACAGCAAATGTAGTGGTAGTTCAGTAGTACTAGTATTAGCAGCAGCAGCAGTAGTAGTAGTAGTAGCAGCAGTAGTAGTAATAGTAGTGGTAGTAGTGGTATTAGTAGTAGTAGTAGTAGTGGTAGTAGTAGTAATAGTAGTAGTAGTATTAGTAGTAGTATTGGTATTAGTAGTGGTATTAGTAGTAGTGGTATTAGTAGTATTATTATTATTAGTAGTAGTAGTAGTAGTAGGAGTAGGAGTATAGTAGGATTAGTAGCAACAGCAAATGTAGTGGTAGTTCAGTAGTACTAGTATTAGCAGCAGCAGCAGTAGTAGTAATAGTAGTAGTAGTAGTAGTAGTAGTAATAGTAGTGGTAGTAGTGGTATTAGTAGTAGTAGTAGTAGTAGTGGTGGTAGTAGTAGTATTAGTAGTAGTGGTATTAGCTGTAGTAGTAGTACTAGTAGTAGTAATAGTAGTAGTATTAGTAGTAGTAGTGGTATTAGTAGTGGTATTAGTAGTAGTGGTATTAGTAATAGTAGTAGTAGTAGTTGTAGTAGTAGTAGAAATAGGAGAAGTACAAGAAAAAGAAAGAAAAAGTAGCGCCATACACCAATGAGAATTAGGATATATTTAATATTTATACACATGAATAGAATCGACTAAAAACAATAATATGCACCTCTGACAAAATTGATTTTTGTTAGCATCCGTTCCTACAGTATATTACCGCCAATGAAGTCCCCAAGCAATCATCTCCAAAAGATAGTCACTTGTTGCAAAGAGTAGGTATAGTTACCACAGTTTGTGCACTTTGAGGAACTATTCCAGATTGAAAAGCATTGCAGCTGTATCCTCAATGTGTATGGAGTTAGAAGCTGTATGGATGAAATGGAGTATTGGTGATGGGCGGCTGGTCAAGATCTGCCACTGCAGAAGCCGCTGTGTCGTATTTCCATTGAGGGATTACTCTGCCCTCCCCAGTAGCTGCTTTTGAAATATTGGCTGAAGGACAGTTTAGTCATATAAGTGGTTAGGCATGTATATCATCACCGGTGCAAGTGGGTCCATGCACCACTTTATGATTGGCTGTCGTAATTATATGAATGGGACAGTTGGCCCAATTATTATTCCCGTAGGCAGCAGAGTAATCAGCTTTGCCATTTGTGCCGTGGTCAGGGATAGTGGCAGATGGCCGATCCCTGACCATTGATGGGTAGTGGGCCCAATTATTGGGGTGGAGAAAACAGCTCTGCCATTACCGATTGGGTCATGGTCAGGGATAGTGGCAGATGGTCGATCCCTGACCATTGTGGGGCAGTTGGCCCATTAGTAGATTGAATTTAATGTTGGTGTTATTTGCTCATTTGAAAAGGATAGTGGCAGAAGGCCGATCCTTAATTTTAAGGTGGCCAAGGATAGTGGCAGATGGCCAATCCTTGGTCATCAGGGCAGTTGCCCCCCCCCCCCCTTTTTCTTATTTCAATTATATAATTTTTTGCATATATTTTTGTCCATATTTTAACCATTCTTCTCACTGCCACCTTAGTTTAGAGCAGTGGTAGCCAACCCTAGCCCTCGAGAGCTACCAACAGTTCACATTTTCCAGACAACCTAGCTGCTGCACTCATTAATCACTGACACATTTTAAAAGATACACAGATGCTAGTAATGTTGGGGCCCGGCACTGACCTTCAAACCCCCCCCCCTGCGCGCGTGGTGCCGGCACCCCCCCCCCCCCCAATTACTTACCAGCTGTGGTGTCGGCGGCGCAGCAGCATCTTCTCCCAGGACTCGGGGCTCGGAGCATTCACTGCACAGTGCAGCCTGCAGAGCGCCGAGCCCCTCTGTATCCTAAGCTCGGCGCTCTGCAAGCTGCACTGTGTATTGCCAGCGCCGGGTAGGGGCATTTGTGCGGGTGCGGGAGGTGGGGGGGGGGTGCCGTGGCAGCTGCCTGGGCCCCTCCAGAGGCTGGTGGCCCGGGACAGTTGTACCCCTGGCACCCCCCCTGTCGGCGGCCCTGAGTATTAGTGTTACAGTAACCACATTGAGCATGCACCAAAAGTAGTAGTTTCTGGCAGGAGAGGGAGAGCCTGAGGCCACGGGGTGAGGCCATGCGATGGTAGGACCCTGCTGCCAAAATCTGGTGGTGCCAGGTTCAACTGAGTAGGTGTGAGGAACAGAGCTGCAGGGAGCTGAGCACACTTGTTGGTGGAAGACCTCTTTGAGTTGCAGCCAAGGATGGTGGAGGACCACAATTGATGCCATGTTTTCTGTCTCTCTCTCTGGACCATGGTGCCCTCTGATTCTTGGAGCCTGAGACTGGAGTACCATTTGTACCACCCTATTGCCGGGCCTGGTAGCAGTAGTAGTAGTAGTAGTAGTAGTAGTAGTACCACAGATTTCCACAAGACTCTACAATGAGAGAAAGGAGATTCATGCTTGTGACACGTATATTTCTACACAACGATATAATATTATATTTGGTTATTGTATGCTTTAAAACAATGGGTTAATGTTAAGATTGTAAAACCAACAAAAACGACAATTTAAATTCAAATAAAAAAAATAAACACTCATTTCTCGACACAGACATCAGACACCACTAGCAATATTGTGTATATTAAATTGTACATTCTTTTATTAAAAGGTTTTATAACACTATTTTCCTACTAGTAAATTATCCTTTTTTCTCCTCATTTGCTGAGCCAATTTTATCATATCCTCTGTGCTATAAAATCTATTTTTCTCCAGCTCTAATTTTATTCTTATTTCCGTCTGCTTTAGCAGATTGGCTCAGCAATTTTATATGCACTGTGTTATTCCCTGTCAATTTCAACTCTATATCAAAATTAGTTTATATGGTGAAAAATCTCCCCAGAGGTTCAAAATTGCAAAAATAGCATTATGAATATTCATGACCGGCTATAATGCCCATATTTTAAATATATCCAACAATTGAATATATTACAAGTCACACTAGGAATATTGGCTGTCTAAAGTTACTGAGCTATTTCACAGCAGAGACTAAAGTCTGACTTTTTGTCAGTGGGGATGTAACAGCAGTGCTGTTATCAGTCATAGAGAGGGAGAAACAGACTGCAAATATAATATTTATGTGGTTGATGAAGTATTGGCATCGATTTAACAATGTAAGTTATATTTAACTGCATCATAAAGTTGATCTGCAGTTGTCTGATATATTATATGAAGAATTTCATCATATTCCCAGTTCATATTCGACTCAAACATTTTAGCTATTTCAAGAATAACTTTTGAAATTCTAAATCTATCAAAGTGAACTTTATTCTGTATGTATTTTCGGGAAGCCATAACATGGGCCTAGTGTCCAAGACTCAAAGTAGGGAAACCAATCACCCAATGGCGTATGTTCGTTCCAGTTGCTTAATCAGTAAGGTGTCTGTCTGTAGTAAGGCAGGTCATGGGTTCTAATGCAGGGTAACACTTGCAAAAATTATGTTAGGAGGGGGAGTCAGGAACAGAAGTGATATTGACAGTTGAGGAGAGGTGCCCCCTTGCTAGCAGGAGCCCGGTGGGCAGATGAATCCATTGCTTTCCAGAGTTAGCCCTCTGCAATCACATATGCTCCTTTTACACCAAATTTTTGACCCAAGTTTTCACTGGGTTAACCTGGATCACGACCCAGATTAAAAGGATGGTACTTGTTTCCTAGAACGGCCACAATCGTGAGTGATCGTGGCTCTTAATTAAGGGACACGATCCTCACGATGTGGCCGATTTTTTACAATTTTTTCACTTTGATTGACAGAAATCGGGTCAATCGGTCGGTCGCGACCAATTAAAATCGGCCGCGATGCGACCGACCGATTGACCCGATTTTTCCATAGACTTCAATGTTAAAAAATCTTTTAACATTGAAATCGGTCGGTCTTGTGCCATTATAATGGCACAAGATGAGATGGACTTGATTAAGTCCATCTCACATAGGGAAAAATGATAAAAAAGGTGAAATGGGCCAATATGACCCATTTCACATTTTTTATGTGCCCGCCATGACCCCACGATAGACGTGAACCCGAAGCGTGGCGAGCGCAGCGAGCCCGCGAGGGGCGGCGGTGCGCGTCCTCCGACCTTTTCATTCCCCTACTATCCACTAGGGCGTGGAGTGAGAATATAATAGTGTGGCGAGCGCAGCGAGCCACCGAGCCCGAAGCGTGGCGAGCGCAGCGAGCCCCGCGAGGGGACGCGTATACCTGTGAAGTTAGACGCGTCCCCTCGCGGGGCTCGCTGCGCTCGCCACGCTTCGGGCTCGGTGGCTCGCTGCGCTCGCCACACTATTATATTCTCACTCCACGCCCTAGTGGATAGTAGGGAAATGAAAAGGTCGGAGGACGCGCACCGCCGCCCCTCGCGGGCTCGCTGCGCTCGCCACGCTTCGGGTTCACGTCTATCGTGGGGTCTAGCACACTTATTAACATTTGGGGGGGCAATTTAAACAAATCTGGTGTAAAAAAAAAAAAAATCGGGTGAAAAATCGGCAGATCGGATCGGTCGCATCGTATGCGACCAAATCGCATGCGATGCGATCGATCCGATTTTTTATCTTACGACCACAACGATCTAAATCGTTGTGGCCGTTCTAGGAAACAAGTACCAAAAGGATTAACCCAGGTCCAATGCCCCAGAAATTCAATCCAGGTACCTTGAAGTGCAGGTCCTGGAAACAACCTGGGTTATGTGGCTGTGCGGACGGCAACCTGGTTTCAGTTCATTTGAGGATGCTTCAAGCTTCGACAGAGTGCCGGGCATGACATGGTAATGGCCTAGCTTTGGGCGCTCATACCTGGGGCTATTCAGTATTGCATTCAATTGAATACCCCTCATATATATTGTTACCTGAGACAATGGGCCTTATTCTAGTTCACTCTTAGAGGCAAATTCCTTATCAAATGGACAAAACCATGTGCACTGCAGGTGGGCCAGATGTAACATGTGCAGAGAGAGTTACATTTGGGAGGGGTTTTTCTTCAAAGTGAGATATATATTGCAGTGTAAAAATAAAGCAGTCAGTGTTTTCCCTGCACCGAAACAAAATAACTCACCCAAATCTAATTCTATCTGCACCTGTTACATCTGCCCCCCTGCAGTGAACATGGTTTTGTCCATCTGAGAAGGAATTTGCCTCTAAGAGTGAACTAGATTAAGGCCCTATATCCAGAGTCCAGCCAGTTGTGTGATAAAGTATCGTTTGAAGCTTCTGAGACATGGCTTGAAACCCGTGTTCAATAAATGATACAAGAACTAGGATTTTGGTATAAAAGGGATATTACTCAACTGTTTAATTGGATCTTATATGTTAATTATGGTTCAAGACATTAAGCATATGAATAGGAAATTGCAAGAATAGTGATTTGATCATATCAATTGGGGGACACAGTTTAGTGGGATATTATTTTTTAAAGTGTAGTTCTAATTGGCAACAAAAATAAAGAAATACAGTAAAGACAAAATAAGGAGCACTGTACTGTACACTATCGTGTGATTGACACAGCTCTTGTCTGCTGCCGATTGTGAGTACTGTGTTCGCAAGTGCTAGTATTATCTCTTTCCCTGGTGTGGTAACCTGTGTGAATGTGCTGGGACTGAAGTTCAGTTTCAGTACTTTCAGCACATAGGAAAAAAAACATTATGGGGGAAATTTACTAAGAAAACGAATACAATTTATCGTATTCTTAATATGAATGAATATGAATGCATACGGCTGATATAGCCATATGCAAATTCGTATTCTGGAGGGGAATTTACAAAGCAGTCAAATATGACTGCTTTGTATTTTCCGATGGCATATTTTTATTCGTATTAGTGGCTGTATATACGGCCGCTAATACGAATTTGTATAGGCAGTCTGCACGGATCAGTCAGATCCGTGCAGGCTGCAGTGTATAAAAAAAAATGTAAAAAAAATAAATAAATGTAAATAACGGCCGGGGCTGGTTCTAAAAAATCAGGGAAAAATTTTAATAGTGTTCCCCTTATTTTTTACAACCAGCACCAGACCCAAGGGCCGGTCCAGTTTCCAAAATGATGGGGGACAAAATGACTAGGGGTTCCCCGTATTTTAAGAACCAGCACCAGACCCAACCAGCCAGCAGGGTAATGCCACGGCCAGGGGGAGACTTTTTATACAAGTCCCCCCGGCCAAAGCATTCACCCCCTGACCGGTCAGCATGGGCAGGGGTCCTGGGGAAGTGGGGACCCCCCAAAGAAGGGGTCCCCCTCCTCCAGAATTTACCTGCCCATGCTGAAGCCTGGCGCTATCCTCGATGCCCCTGGAGGGTGGGCATCGAGCTGATTAAATGTGTAAAAAAAATAGAAAAACCATTAGGTTCTGCTGTGGAACTATGAGTCCCAGCAAGCCTGGAACGCATACTGGGACTTGGAGAACCACAAATCCCAGCATGCGGCCCATTAATGGGCTAGCTGGGACTCTTAGTTCCACAGCATAACCAATAGTTAAATAAAATCACACTGACACCAGAAAAATAAAACTTTATTTCACACAGAGCCCATTCATACTGATACTTACCTTTCTTGATCCCGTAGGTAGGTCACCGTCAATCCATCCGTTCATCAATCTGTCCAACCATCAGCTGGTGGTCCCAAAGAAATACTTTGGTGTACCTGTGGAAGGAAACCATACTTACAAGGGTCCTCCGGCGTAGATCTGGTCCTCTTCTTTCCTGAAGTAATCCAGTGTACTTGGCAAAATCGCATAAAAAAAAATTGCATAAGCCGAACCATCACTAACAGTGAGACGTAAACTTTCAGTGCTTCTCATTCGGAATGCCGCAATTGGCCGCAAGGCGGCCAATCAGGAGCTGAGTATTGGAAACTCAGACTCAACAGCCCTAGAACTAGTAGCAGATAAGTTTTTTTTTATTACAATTAATTTCAACAGTTAAACCAGACTGAAGAGTGAAATAAAAAAAAATAAAAAATTTGATTGCAAAGGGTTAAAGCTTCCAAAATACTGAAATAGAATTTGTTCTATAGACAGTATGAGAACCTTTCATTTTGCAACCTTGCCAACACAGTAAAACACAGATTTTAGGTGAATATGTTGCATCAGAATTCATGAGATGTGTAAAGAAATTAAGTAAATAACCAACTGTTCTAACTGAAAAGAGAATGCAAACCATTTAAAAAATGTAGCCTCTGGCAACGCCTGTACTGATAAATACAACTGTTGTCAAATGAATAAATTAATTTGTTTCACTTTTTTTTAATTAGTTAAATTATGAACAAATAGTTTTGAACTAGATGCTCCCATGTATAACAGACTTTCCCTATGTAAGGTTTGTTACACATATTGCTGAGAGAACAGTTATTTATTTATTTATTTCCAGTTTGCTATATAGCGCAACAGATTCCGTTACAGTTTCTTATATAGCGCAGCAGATTCCGTTACAGTTTCTTATATAGCGCAGCAGATTCCGTTACAGTGTCTTATATAGTGCAGCAGATTCCGTTACAGTTTCTTATATAGCGCAGCAGATTCCGTTACAGTGTCTTATATAGCGCAGCAGATTCCGTTACAGTGTCTTATATAGCGCAGCAGATTCCGTTACAGTGTCTTATATAGCGCAGCAGATTCCGTTACAGTGTCTTATATAGCGCAGCAGATTCCATTACAGTGGCCCTTATTCTGGTTGGTGCGGATATTCCCGCATTCTTACGGAGCGGTCCGCACGCTACGGTGTTTTGCCGCATGCGGCCATCGTCCGTAGAAACGCCCGCGTGTCCTCCGCATTCGGACGGACTCACTCTTTAAGAACAGGGCGTGTTTACGGACGACATACAAACCATGCGTGTGCGGGAGAAACACTCCGATTCTGCACGGTATTACAGAGTATTACAGAGTATGCTCGGAAATACCGCATCCGACCGGGAGCCAAGCGGTGCTACCGCCCGTAAGCGGAGTATTTACGCCAAACAACCCACTATTAAGTATCTTCTGCAAGACATCACATGACCCACTTATTCAATTACCTATCCTCATAAAAAACTGCTTATTTGGAACATGTCGAATACACATGTGTATTGCTAGTATTAATATTCTGTCATGTCCATTGTTAGCAGTTTTAAAGTGTCTGACAAGTACAGGATATGTGGGTGTTTAGTAAGGGTTCCTTGAAGCAGCAATGGTTTCAATTAAAGCACTGACAAGCGGCCTATTAGTGAGTAATGAGTAAAGGAGTAGATTCTATTGGGTTCAGGTGTTAATGCTTGTAGTCATTAGGCGTACGTTCGCCTACCGCATGAACGAGTGGTGTCCGCAAAGCAATAGTACACTTGTGGACACCGCACATTTCTTCCCTTTTTGATCGCGTGCATTCGGAGTGCTATCCGAATGTACGCCCCCCAACATAAGTGTACTCCCCCGTGTCCGCCCATGTTTCCGCCCCGTTTTGCCCACTTTGAAACTACGCCCATGTGACATTCCGCATGACGCCCATAATACGCCCATATTTCCCGAATGATTGCGGGGAACAGTTTTGTACGGGATTTGGCCGAACTGGTACGGAGTCAAGGCGTGGCACATGCGCGTTGCGTTCGCCACGCATGCGCAGACGCCGTAAAGACGCGATCCGAAAGTATGCGGTAAAGTCCGCGTCAATCAGAATAAGGGCCAGTGTCTTATATAGCGCAGCAGATTCCGTTACAGTGTCTTATATAGCGCAGCAGATTCCGTTGCACTTTACAATAGTAGACAGTGATAAAACAAACTGGGTAACAACAGACAGATTTGGAGGTAGGAGAGCCCTGCTGCAATCTTACAATCTATAGTTCAACAATAAACTGGGAACTCAATTTAATGTGATATTAAATAGCATTGGGAATGAGTGACTGGTGCAATTCAGTTATACCCCGTTCTCGCTCCAGCCAAATTCCCGGGTTGACCTGGGAATTTGCCTTTTAACACAGGATTTTTGGCAGTGTGAACGGGTCGCCTACCCGGATCTTAGACACGGGTAAAACCCTTCTTTTTACCCGTGTCTGAGATCCGGATATGCAGACACGGGTTGACCCGTTCACACTGCCAAAAAACCCATGTTTAAAGGCAAATTCCCGGGTAGAACTTTTTCACCCGGGAATTTACCTTACAGTGAGAACGAAGGTCCAGCGCGGCAGTCCCCGGCATTTTAATGCCGGGTAAGAGGCCATGTCTTTCACACTCGCAGTGAGAACACGGCATTACCTGCATTACACCTGTCACTTAAATTGTGAGATGCAGGTTAATGGTATTATTTGACTTAAGTGCCTGGAGCACAGCTCACACCGCGGCACTAGTTTAGTTGGGTTTATGCTCGTACCCAAAACTGGTAGGTTACATCACCGCTAACTGAATAGCTTCAGACATTTATTTACAATGCTATTCAATAGTCTGTTTAATTAAACGTTCCTTAATACTGATTTTGTATAAACAAGTTTTGCATTAGGTCGAAAATGGTAATGTAGAAAGTCAAAAGGTCAACATGAGTTCATGTTTTTTTGGTCCGGAATGTCGACATAGCCAACATGGACACTGTCAAAGTGTACCGCGTCCCTTCTTAAGGCTCGCTGCGCTCGTCATGCTTTTGACTGTCGATCTTGCCATTGTCGACCTTCCAACCCTGTAGATCTTAGCCATGTTGACCTATTTCATGTGTCTACCTAAGGCCTGTCAACTTTTAGTGGTCGACCCAATGTTTGTCAACCTTATTATGGTAGACCTAATGACATATACCCTTCAGCCTTCTACAAACAGTCAACAAAAGCGAAAGAGATCTGTGATTGGCTTATCTTGGTCACTGTTATTCCACAGTTGCCTCTGACAGCAAAGAAGATGATGGTGCTTGTAATTCCAGAAGCCCTGATATTCCCGGACTACTGCACGTAGAGATACAATAAACCGCTACAACTATCCTGCCACAAACTCTCCCGGGAAGAGCACCATTGTTATTCAGTATAGGCCTGCTTACTGAGGCTCTCAGCCCTTGCTTATTTTCACCGGTACTAACACTGAAGGGGCAAGAGTTGTACCATTGAGGAACATTTATATTGGCTTTATTAGAAGCAGAGCAACTGGACAATTGTTTGCAGCCACTTTTATTATATTGGAGTTTATTGTGTATGTGTTGTGGTAAAACACTGACACTATATAAATAAAATAACATGGTAGCACTTTCTCCACCTTGCTCATATATATATATATATATATATATATATATATATATATATATATATATATATATATATATATATATATATATATATATATATATACATATACTGTATATACACAATATTCATATAATGACACCAGATAGCATGAATTTAAGAAAATAATGTGCTTAGAAATGCAGTTAATCATTCAAACAGTAAGGGTAGCTAGGGCTGTATAGTTGGTTTGGTGGTTGGGTTATTGGATGGATAGATGGGAGTATGGCTGAATGGGTGTATTGGTTGGTTGGTTGGTTGGTTGGTTGGTTGGTAGATAGATGGATGGATGGTTGACAGTGTGGGTGCAATGATGGATAGTCTTTTGGTTGGTTGGTTGGTTAGTAGGTGGATGGATGGTGGGGTAGGTGCCAGGATGGATAGATTGTTGGTTAATACATAGGTAGATTAATGGATGGCAGTGTGGTTGCAATTATGGACAGGCTTTTGGTTGGTTAGTAGATAGATGGTTGGTTGGTAGATGTGTAGATGAATGGATAGCAGCAGGTACGTGCAGTCAGGGGAGGCAGGGGAGGCAGAGCCTCCCCTGTCATAATGATGAAAATAATAAAAAGAAGATATTTATATATCTTTTTTTATTATTTTCATCATTTCTACCTCACCGGCTGCCTCCCACCCTCTTACACTGCTGCATGTGAGGGTGGGAGGCAGCGGGAGAGGTACCTCCTGCTGTTAACATTAAAACTCCAGGCAGCGTGGGGCGGGTAGGGGTGGGCAGGGGGCAGGGGGCAGCAATGGGCTGTAAAAGCCCATTTAAAATGAATGGGGAAGCGGCACTTATACTGATGCCGCAATGACAGGGGCACCAGTATAAACGCACGCCCCCAGATGTGATTGGGCCAGCAGATCCAGTGCTGGATCCGCTGTCAAATCACACACATGCAGGGCCCTGGAGAGGATGCAGCAGCGCGGCCAGCGGGGAGTTCGGCGCCGCTGGGAGAAAGCCAATGTCACTCACCGCCGCGGAGAGGACTGGCCGCCGCCACCGCCGAGGAGAGGACAGGTGAGTCCGCCGGGAGGTGGGAGGGGAGGGGGGCGCATGTACTGGCGGCCGCTGCATACCATGAAGCACCATGGTGTCCGGGCCTGGCCGCGCGGGGGGGGGTGAGGTCAGTGCCTCCCCAGGCAATGACCTCACCACACGTCACTGGATAGCAGGGTTGGTGCAATTATGGTCGGTAGTTGGTTGGTAGATGGATGGATGACAGGGTGGGTGCAATGATGGATAGGATGCTGAGTGGTTAGCTTGTTGGTTGATTGTTTGGTTGATTTGTTGCTAGATGGGTAGATTGATGGATGGATGGTAAGATGGGTACAATGATGGATAAGTGGTTGGTTGGTTGGTAGATGTGTAGATGAATGGATGTCAGTGTGAGTACAATGATGGATAGGTGGTTGTTTGGTAGATGGGTAAATGGATGGATGGATGACATAGTGTGTGCAGTGATTGATAGGCTGTTGAGTGTTTAGCTGGTTGGTTGGTAGATGGATAAATGGATGGTAGGGTAGGTGCAAAGATGGATAGGTGGTGGCTTACTTAGTAGATGTGTAGATGGATGGATGGTGGGTGCAATGATAGATAGGTGGTTGCTTGGTTAGTATATGTGTAGATGGATGGATGGCAGGGTGGGTACAGTCATGGATAGGTGGTAGGTTGGTTGGCATATAGGTAAATGAATGGATGGCAGGGTGGTTGCAATGTTTATTGTTTGGTGGTTGTTTGATGAGTAGATAGGTGATAGGATTGTTGGTTGGTTGACAGATGAGTAGATAGATGCCTGGCAGGGTGGTGCATTGACTGATATGATACCAAAGATTTAAGTAATCATTTTACAAATGAGCAGCAGTATAGGTCTATTGCTGGACATTTGATGAGTTTTGAACAGAAATGTGTGGAACAGGTAGGCACAATACAAATACAGATATATATATATATATATATATATATATATATATATATATATATATATATATATATATATAAAACCTTCTTTGTATTTGTCTTATCATTTTTATGAGTGTAGTATGGCGGTCTGACAATCGGGATCCTGAAGGTCAGTATTCCGACATCGGAATTCCGACTGCTGGTGGTCTGACAGGGGGTGAGCGCTTTGCTCGCCACAGGTTCTATTCTCCCTCTATGGCGGTCGTGGACCCGATTGTCAGGCATTTAAACAGTCGGGTTTCCAATGTCGGAGTACTGAAAGTCGGAATCCTGACTGTCGGCCAGTCAGCCGGCACTCCAGTTTTATAAGCCGGCCATGCATGGAGGCACAGGACATCAGCGCACAGCTGATACGATGTTTGCTCAAGAGGGATCACCGATTGTGGCCAGTTAGGGCTGCCATCCTGCTTCACACACTTATGTGTTGGAAATTTATGCTGAAGAGAGCTCTGCTCTGTGCCACAGTAGCTTTATTAACCCCTTCCCGACATTGCCTTTTTTGTTAATTTTTTTTTTTTCCTCCTTGCGTTCAAATAAGCGTAACTTTTTTAATTTTCCGGCTATATAGACACATGAGGGCTTTTTTTTTGCGGGACAAGTTGTACTTTGTAATGGTACCATTTACTTACTATACCGTATAATATTCTGGGGAATCAGGAAATAATTCAATGTGGGGTAAAAAAAAAAAAAAAGCCATTCCACAATTTTGCGCTGGTTACGCTTTTTTTGGAGTTCATAGTTCGTTTACAATGATGGGTTATCTTTATTCTATGGGTCGTTACGATTCTGGTGATACCAAACTTATATAGTTTTCGTTATGTTTTACCACTAAAAAAAAAAATAGCAACTTTTACGGTTTTTCGAATTTGCGTCGCGTCGCCATGTTCTGCGGCTTATAACTTTTTTATTTTTCCACCTACGGACCTGGGTGAGGGCTCATTTTTTGCGGGCTGAAGTGTACTTTTTAATTAATACCATTATGGGATATGGGCGACTTTCTGATCTCTTTTAGTTATTTTTTTTTGGGTAGGCGATGCGACCAAAAAACGTAGTTTTGGCGTTGGGAATTATTTTCCGTTTACGCCTTTAACCGTGCGGGATAACTAATGTTATATTTTAATAGATCGGACTTTTAGGAACGCGGCGATACCAAATATGTTTATTTTTTTTATTTTTTATTTATTTTTATTTGTGAAATGGGGAAAGGGGGGTGATTTGAACTTTTAATATTTTTTTTTTTTTTTAAACTTTATTTTTTTTTTTTTTTACTTTTACTACAAGGCCCCCTAGTGTACTTGACCACTAGGGGGCGCGATCGCCTGTACTAGGTTCAGCCATAGAGCTCTATGGCTGAACATAGTGATTTTCAGCATTTTCTATTACATCCTGCCTCAGGCAGGATGTAATAGGAATGCTGACACGGCCAGCACAGGGGTCTACATTAGACCCCTGGCTACCATGGCAACCGATCGGCACCCTCCGATCTCGCCGCGGGGGGCCGCGATCGGCGCCGGAGGGGGGCGCCCCCCCTCCGATCAGCTATTTAAGCACTGCGGGCGCTTTGCCCGCGGTGCTTAAAGGGTTAAACGGCCACGATCGGCGAACTCGCCGCTCGTGGCCGTGAGAGCAGGTGCCTGGCTGTAATATAC
Source organism: Crinia signifera (assembly GCF_055691185.1). NCBI lineage: Eukaryota > Metazoa > Chordata > Amphibia > Anura > Myobatrachidae > Crinia > Crinia signifera. Next base: position 375,783,350 of record NC_139218.1, read on the forward strand.
AGCCATTACCTGCTCTCTTTCAAGCCAGCTCACTCCGTGAGCTGGCTTGATTCCCCCGCAACCGACATATGACGTAAATGTACGTCATATGTCGGGAAGGGGTTAAAATCTATATTCCCTACCACATGTACACACACACACACACACACACATTCTAGGGTTAATTTTGTTGGGAGCCAATTAACCTACGAGTTTATTTTTGGATTGTGGGAGGAAACCGGAGTACCCGGAGGAAACCCCCGCACGCACGGGGAGAATATACAAACTCCGCACAGTTAGGGCCATGGTGGGAATCGAACCCATGATTTCAGTGCTGTGAGGCAGTAATGCCAACCATTACACCTTCTGTACTGCCCCATAACTATGAATTTTACCCACCTCCCACCTTCACTGGTAAAGGTGGCCGAACCCCCCCCCCCCCACACACACACACACACGCTAACCTGCCAACCCCCCTACCCCCACGATCATTGAAAGGTGTCGTGCTTGCGTGCATATCAAAAGTGACTGTCAGGTCACTCAGCTACAGAATGCGTGCACATTTGGGAGGAAATGGGTGGGCAGCTGACATCCAGTGATGTCAGCTGCCCACCCCCGACGCACACATCACCGGGCAATTTCCATGGGAACTCCCAGTGTTTTCATGGGAATGCCCATGGGCATTCCCGTGGGTGAGTACCCTGGCCCGCCAATCCCATGCCCCCCACCCGCATTGTTCACCGTGGTCGCATGCACCTGGCACACGCACCTGCGCAGGTCAACCGACCTGAATAAGGCCCTATATGCATTATATGGAATTTACCTTGTAAAAAGTACTTTATTTACGCCGTATCTCTCATCCCCCGATCGTCATGAATATACCATAGCTCCATAATAATAACAATTAGAACAAGTTTGGCTTCTAGCGGCCCTTTCACACCGGCGTTCCTTTCTGTCCCCTGAGAGACGTGATTTCCTGACAGTAAACACTAATGCACAGTGCATTAGCAGCACTTACTAACATGAGATTTAGCACTGCCGGAGCCAACAAGTCAATAACTGCATAATCTCACGTAAGACATTGAAGTGTGAAAAGTTTTGAAAACAAAAAGAAACCAATATATTGAGTTATGCAAAAAAGATTTTAATTTTAGACGTTGGGTTTCACAGCTGTCATGTTCCGGTTGTGTATTTGCAGCAAAATAACAACACAATTTAATATTTTTTTAGTGTATCTTTACAAAAAGTAATTAACTCATTCACATGTTTCCCCGGGTTCTAGCAGAACCCAGGGGATTGAGATAACAACAGTATATATGTGTGTGGATGTTTTTTTAATGATATACTGTAGAGTCGTCTAATGCTAGATACACACCGGAACGATGCAGATCGCGAGCTGACCACAAGACGATCGTACAATCATCTCACAATCCGTTGAAGCGCACGATCGGCATACGATCCAAAACCGATCCGATTCATACCCAGTAGCAGGGGTCATTTTCAAATCTTACCTGCTGCAGGTAGGATCTGAAAAATAACCAAATGACCAGCGGGGCCCGCATCAGATCGGAAACAGATCAGAAATTGCCCAAAATATGCCTAATTTACATACGATTGCTGAAGATTGTATAAAAAATCGGGTGTTTTGAGGCCAAATCGTTCTGGTGTGTACCCTACATAAGGGAATTCCTGGGGTTTTTTTTGTCTGAATTGCAAGCTTGGGCAGCCTTTACAAAACATGTATCTGACCCTCTGATAGAGTAACAATGTATCATTTGGGTGACATTAGAGCAAGGTGGGCTGTCAGGCAGCTGGGTCCACCAGGGATTTTCCCTGTCGTCCTGTGGCCAGCCCATCTCAAGTAACAAACTCCAATGTAATGGAATAATATTCTCTACTTTGCAGTAATAGGTATTTCCCAACACCTCTGTCAAATTTTAATAATAATAGGTTATGTCTCAGGCACCTGCCTTACTCCACCTGCCTTACTCCCATTTATAGAAGCAACTGGTTTATGCCCGAAATGTGACTTCACAGTGATTGCAGTAAATGCAGGAATTTGCTACAGTGTATACTGTACGTGCTTCTCGAGACCTAAAAATCATACTGTACTTACTGTATAGATGGAGCAGCTGCTTCTATCGCCATTCGCCAGCCGCCGCCAGAACGGGGCACGCGGGTACGAGATGCTTGCACGCCCCGTTCTGATGGAGCCCACTGCCACCCTCCGCCGGATACCTGCTGCTCCCCATATAGAAGCAACCTCCCTGACTCCCTGAAGAGTGCAGCAAACTCCCTCATTCCACCTTTCTCCTATTGTGCAGCTGTTGTATAATGTACTTGTAAGAAATAAAGTCATAGATATCAACCTTCAAATTGGGTCATTTTCCTACTTTGGTTTTAACTTAGGCACAATGGGCCAAAATGTATTGAACCGTAACGAGAGATAAAGGGCCTGATTCAGACGTATTTTCACTGGCTAGCGAGCAGGTAAACACCATCACACCGAATGCACCCCCTGCATTTCTGCACTAACATCTGAGCGGATGTGTACGCTTACACAAAATCGTCTCAGCCAGTCAGAATCGTGGAGGGTGATAAAGGACCAACCAAACCAGCCCCCCACTGTCATTTCTCAGCCACTGCCTGTAGCATGGCAGTTAGGAGCTGATTGGCTGGTCCTGTATCTCTCTTTATCACCCTCCACTTTGTCTCTTGTTAAGGTTTAATACATCTGCCCCAGTGATCCATATGGCTACAGTATTTGATTTTCTAAAGAGTTCCCAAGCTACTTTATAACATACAATACTGTATAACTGATAAGGGACTTTTTTAACATGTGGATGTAAGTCAATGTTATGGCACGCCTCTCTGACAGTGTGCGCCCACTGTCATACCTCCCAACCTTTTCAAGTTGAGAAGAGGGCCACTTGTGCTGAAAAGGGTGTGTGGCCTATTTAACTAGGGGCGTGTGTATGTTAATGAGGGTCACGTCCCAGGTTTCATCCTCTGCTATGCTGAATAGACGCTGTCAGGCTGGAGGGAATCCCAACTGCCCCCCCCCCCCACCGCGGGACACTGCCGGCCCCGGGCGGGGGGCGGGACTGTCCCACGAAAAACGGGACAGTTGGGAGGTATGCACTGTAATAGACACTGCGCTAATAGATGTTGTTTTCATAATCTCTCTAAGTACAGCAGGCAAGTATGCTGCAAATACATCATTAACATACTGTCCCCTTGCCTATACCCCTTTCAATTCACACTGACAAATATTTCCCGAGTTATTGCATATCAACCCAGAAATTTGCTGTGTGAAAAGGTCCTGAAAGAATATCCCGGGTTGAGCATCCCTGCATTTCAACCCTGGTTGCAGGGTTGAACCTGAGATTGATCCGGGATGCGATGCAGTATGAACGTGCCCTACCCGGGATTCTGTACATGGGACTGTAAAAATGCCTCTGATTGTAACTTTCTTGGCCTCAGAAAAGATGATGTTATCATCCAGAGCCCAGGAAAGCAGAGGAGACAGGCAGCATGGCGAACTGGACAGATCAAGAGATCAGAGAGCTGCTCAGCATAAGGGGGGGAGGGGAAATAAGGAGACAGATAATAGGCACAGTGAAAGAGGGTATTGTTTATAAGCAAAATGTAATTAAGCAAATATATTGTAATGACTTTTCTAATACTCAACTTTTGTAATAATGATGAAAGGGTTGTACCAGTGGCGGCTCGTACCTTCTTGGGCAAATGGTGATGCCTCTGGCCGAAGCTGCGGTGTGGGTACCACGATGCAGGCACCCCCCCTGTCACTGGACCTGGAGGGTCTCCCCATACCAGTGGCAGAGGTTGGAGATCACCAGCTGGAAGCCCCGACACAGGCAGCAGTTTAAAGTGGGCTGTTTTATTGGAAATACCTTCTCCGTACCAGTGGCAGGGGTCACAGACTCTCCCTAAAACCAATCACCTTAGGAAGTCCTTTCTCCAAAAAAAAAAAGAAAACGGAGACCTGTTATATAGGTTTAACATCAACAGGAGGTTACCAGTGGTGAGTCCCAGGAATAGACATCATCCCGATGGGTGTTATCCTGAGATATACCCTGAAGGTCCGCTAAGCTCTGTCCATTTCCTTTCTTCAAGTTTGTTGATTATTATTTTTTGAGGATTTTTTAGACTGTGAAAAATAAATACCATTTTTTTTAAAAATGTAACCAAAAAAATGGTGCGTCTCTATTGTGGAACTCATTTTTTTGTTTCTGGCTGTGGAATTTTTTGTGTTCTTTTTTTGTGTGGTATACACATTTCTATATCTGTGGATTGCAAGAATTTCTCACTTTACAAACAGAGTATTTAACTTAGGATCATATGACATTACGCTGTGTTACATCTTTGTATAATTGTACGTGACATTCCCAGGTGTGTCCTGGCTCTGTCAGTGTGAAAGAGGTACCCAAGGGGGTTCTTCTGGTTCACTCCTCCTGGCAAATTCCTTTTTAGATGGACAAAACCATGTGCATTGCAGGGGGGCAGATGTAACATGTGCAGAGAGAGTTCGATTTGGGTGGGTTTTTACTTCAAATTGAGGTCTACTGTATATTGTAGTGTAAACATAAAGCAGTCAGTATTTTCCCTTCACAGAAACAAAATAACTCACCCACATCTAACTCCCTCTGCACAATTTACATCTGCCCCCCTGCAGTGCACGTGGTTTTGTCCATCTAAGATGGAATTTGCCAGAAGGAGTGAACCAGAATAACCCCTAAATGCTTTTTTAACCTCTGTTCCATCTAAGTGCAAGTAGTAATTATCTATGGGGATAGAAGTAAAACCACACCCAAATCTAACTCTCTCTGCACAAGTAACATCTACCCCACCTGCAGTGCACATGGTTTTGTCCATCTAAGAAGGAATTTGCCAGAAGGAGTGAACCAGAATAACCCCCTATGTGCAAAAAATTCCCTAGTCGCCATAGTAATGAATTGGATAAGAACTCTCGGTGCACATGTGCAAAAAACATTGCAGTGAGAAAAGCACAAAATCAGTATGTGTCTCATTCTACATGGTCCCTTAATGCACAGTAGAATGTTACTGCATATTAGTATACCCATGAAGGCAGAGGCATGTGTTCCACATAAACTGAGGATTGTGTATTTTACAAGTGCATCATTTTACTTTACCTAGCAATCTATAAATTGAATGGCAGCAGTTTGCATCTCTGTGTGATATCCCCGGAACTATCTCACTCGGATCAAAGTAAAAGAGCAGGGCCGGCGCCACCACTAGGCAAATCTAGGCATTTGCCTAGGGCGCTAGCCACTGGAGGGCGGCACTTCACCCCTCGCCTCTCGCATGGAGGCTGCAGGGGTGTCCGTGCCGGGTACCTGCGGCACTGTGTGATCTGGCGGCGGGGTCCCTGCAGTGATGCACGCTATCCGGCAGCCAGGCGGCGGCGCGGGAAGCGCTGCTGGGTTTGAAAACATTCCGCATGCTGATTTGCTGAGATTCAGCCAATCAGCGTGCGGCTAGTTTTCGAACCCATCAGCGCTTCCCGCGCCGCCTGGCTGCCGGATTGCGCGCATCACTGCAGGGACCCCGCCGCCAGATCACACAGCGCTGCAGGTACCCCCCCCCCCCCGTAGGCACCAGGGGGCGCCCCACCTCCCCTCGCCTGGTCCTGTAAAAGAGCAACTAGTAGGAAAGATAAATACCATCACAATTACAGATACTGTATATGAGGCATTATCGACTTCCCGAGAAACACAGCTTTAAATCGTTGACTCTTTAATTTGAGAACATATCGCACTGGGTGACAATAATTACTTTATTTCAATATCAATGGTACTTAAGTAGTATCTGGACGCCCGATTATAGCATCGCATCCGACCAAATCGCATGCGATGCGATGGACCCGATTTTCCATAGGATTCTATGGGAAAAAGGGTCCTTTTCATTTCCCCACTATCCAACTATGCATGGAGTTGGATATAAACCTGTGGTGAGCGCAGCGAGCCACCGAGCCCGAAGCGTGGCGAGCGGATGGGGATTTGTTAAAAAGTATTCCGCATCCCCTCACGGGGCTCGCTGCGCTCGCCACAGGTTTATATCTAACTCCATGCGTAGTTGGATAGTGGGGAAATGAAAAGGACCCTTTTTCCCATAGAATCCTATGTTAAAATGGACTCCATCGCATCGCGTCGCATGCGATGTGATGCGATGGACCTGATTTTTTAATCGGGCGTCCAGATACTACATAAGTACCGGATGTATTAATATATATCGCCGCCCTTTGCCGCCCGCCGCGATGCCAGCACCTATGTACTAACATATTGCGGCTGGCATCGCGGTGAGGTGACGGAGACCCCCCGCGATACGTGTAGTGTGGTGTGCGGGGTTCTCCGTCATCTCCCTGCCGCCTACTGCTCCCCCCCTTATGCCAGGGACAGCTAAGCAGGCTGTCCCCGGCGCCTCATCCTCCCCCCTGCAGCCGGAAGGATGTCTGGCTGCTTTACTAGGGGGAGGAAGGGTTTACTTCCGGGTCCAGGAGGACCTGGACTAAGGTAAGCCAGAGGGGGGGAACAAGGGGGTCAGCGGGTTTGCAGCGGAGGCGTCGAGCGGCGAAAATAAGCCCGTAGGCTTCTATAGGGTATCGCCACCCAAAGGTGGCCTTACCACTACAAACCCTACCACTGGCCCTGTCTCTGCCTAATGGGGGGAGGGGATGGGGTGTAATTAGGTGGCATAAAGAAATGAGTTCCCCCACCTCTGCATGACCATTTTATGCCCTGCTGAGGTCCTAAATAGACAGTCAATAGGTCTATCCAAAAAGGTCCACATGGAATAGGTCAACAGGGTCAAAAAGTCCACAGACCCAAAAGGTTGACAAGGTCAAAATGTTGACATGAAAAAAAAGTAATGCCCCGTTCCGTCTAAGCCCACCGCTGCCCTCCGTCGCCTCCCCGACACTCCCCCATCACTGTCCCCCCCCCCCTACATCCCCCTCCTACATCCCCCGCCCTGAAGCAGAGACGGACAGGATTCCGCTCCCTGCCTCTGAGTGACGTGGATGCGCGAGCGTGTTCCCCGTCAGATGGAGCCCTCTCCGCCAGCTCTCACCAGTGTAGGGAATCTGGCGATTCCCAGCGCTGACTGAGAGGCGCTCCATCTGTATGTTCAACACTGTTCTAGCTCAACCTTCTAACCAAAAAATACCTTTCTGTATTTATTTTAGAACCTATTTTTTATATATTTGGTGCAGCACGGATGGTGTAATGGTTAGCATTACTGCCTCACAGCACTGAGGTCATGGGTTCGATTCCTACCCTGGCCCTAACTGTGCGGAGTTTGTATATTCTCCCCGTGCTTGTGTGGGTTCACTCCGGGTACTCTGGTTTCCTCCCACAATCCAAAAATATACTGGTAGGTTAATTGGCTTCCAACAAAAAATGAACCCTAGAATGTCTGTGTGTGCATGTACATGTGGTAGGGAATATAGATTGTAAGCTCCACTGGGGCAGGGACTGATGTGAAGGTTCAAATACTCTCTGTACAGCACTGCGGAATGTGTGTGCCAGCGGCGTAACTTTAGCACCGCAGCCCCCGCCACCGCGGGGGGGGGGTGTGCGCTGTGCATGTGGGGGCGCCGGGGGCTGCGGTGCTATAGTTAAACCCCCCCCCCCCCCCCAATCCCCCGCAGACTTACCTATCGCGCTGGTCCCGGCGGCTCCGTTCTTCTGCTGAGGACCACCACAAAATGGCCGCCCCCATATAGCACACAGTTCTCTGAAACTGTCTGCTGTATGGGGGCGGCCATTTTGTTGTGGTCCTCAGCAGAAGAACGGAGCCGCCGGGACCAACGCGATAGGTAAGGCTGTGGGGGATTGGGGGGAGTTGCATAGGCGGCGGGGCGGCAGGGCAGGGGGGTAGGGGTGCTTGGCGGGGCGGCGGCGAGGGGGGGCGCCCAAAACGTAGCTACGCCACTGGTGTGTGCGCTCTATAAGAAACTGTTAATAAATAAATATAACATATTAGACATAACAGAGGATTATTCCAAACCGTTCTAACAGAAGTTCTCGGATATAATAGATGTTTTACTTGCTTCTAGGAAGTAGTTAATGTCCATCCATCATAGTAGGGCGATCTACTTAAATATAGAACCCTGAGCGATGCTTTAAAAATCAAATAACACATTCCAGTGGGACATCTCATCAGTTATAAATCTTTTGAAATGTCTTTGATGTTTGTATCCATTTGACCTGATCACAAGAGTATTTCAAGTCAAATACAACAACAAAGTCTCACATGTGATTCAGTATACAACCCCTCGGTGGCTGCCGAGTTGGCTTATAGGTTCCCATGGCCGTCAGCGAGAAATTGTCCGGTTGTGATGGCAGGTCTCTGATGAGGTTAAATTCCGTCTCTGCGGCCGAGATCCTCTAGGCAGTCCCTCTGAGTTAAAGAAAGGCTTAAATGTATCAAGCTGTTAGTATGTTTCAAAACCTCCAGGTGCAAATAACAAATTATCGGGAACTATTTTCTGGGAGAGCGTAATGTATTTCTGAGACCTAATGTCACCATTTTTCTTTACAAATGTGAATTTTGAACGGGTTTTTCTGAGACAGAAAAGATTAATATCACATGCTGTACAATGAGTTGCTTCCAAAATACAATGGTTAATACTGATTTACAGGTATAATACGCAATATGCAGGTGACAGGTAAGATATCAATTCCTTGTGTTTCTACGCTGAAGACAGTGACTGATAGGGAGACAGGCAAACGTTTGAAGAGTGATATATCAAACCTTGCAGAAAGATAAAATAGAGAAAATGCCTATAGCAACCAATCAGATTCTGTCATTTTATAGACTGTGTCAGATATATAACCAAGTCTGATTGGCTGACTTGGGTAACTTCTTTACTTTATATCTCTCTATGGCTTGATGTGTGCAATCTACGTTTCACAAAGCGATCAGCGTCCCCTAATATATACTGAAGCCGTACTTGACCTATTTTTCTTTGGAACCCTATCTCCTCGCGCTATTGGCCTGTTCCGGTGAGTTTTTGGGTGACATTCTATGGGTTGAGAATATTAGACTTTTGCGAGTTTTTTTTCGCAAAAACGGCCGAAATCGCATTTTTTTTCCATTTTCGCATATTTAATGAGCTGCGTAAATGTGAAAAAAGTGTGATTTTGGCCAACAAGTTGGACACACTGGAAATGCGATGGCTGCTTTTCGCAGCACATCGCATTCAGATGTTTTCACATGAAAAAGTATACAAATCGCATATTTAATGGTATGCGATTTGTATAAAGTGTGTCTATAATTCGCCCAAAAATCAGACCAGGTTCTGATGGGCGAATTAGCCAGAACCCTGCACAGATCGTAATGATCTGTGCAGGGTTCTGGTGTAAAAATAAGTTTAAACAGTTAAAATAAAAAAATCCTACTCACCTGGTCCCCGGCGACGACATCGGCATCCTCTCCGGCAGACGCGCTGCTCCCGGCTGGTACCTGCTCTCGGACTGAAGAGGCGCAGAGATGTTTCATCTTCCGCGCCTCTTCTCAGAATTATTCCATTGACCGCCTAGCGGCCAATCAGGAGCCGAGAAAGTCGGAAGATGAAACATCTCTGCGCCTCTTCAGTCCGAGAGCGGGTACCAGCCGGGAGCAGCGCGTCTGCCGGAGAGGATGCCGATGTCGTCGCCGGGGACCAGGTGAGTAGGATTTCCTTCCTTAGGAACCCCTTTTGGACTTCTTCGGATCCTGGACCCCGGAGACATCAGCCCTGGAGCCCATGACCCCGGATCAGCCCCGGAACCAGGACCAAGGCCCCGGAACCGGACTCTTCTGTCCAGGAGCCCCGGACCCCGGACCCAGGATCCAGGGACCGACCTACGGGCTCAAGGTAGGTAAGTATCAGTGTGTGTGTTATGTGTGTATTAAACTTTTATTTTTCAGGGTGTCAGTGTGTTTTATTTAACTATTTTTTGTACTGTAGAACTACAAGTGCCAGCGGCCCTTTAATGCCCCGCATGCTGGGACTTGTGGTTCTCCAAGTCCCAGCATGCGGGGTAGGCTTGCTGGGACTCATAGTTCTACAGTAGAAAACCATAGTTTTTCTTCTATTTTTTACACTATCCATCAGCCCGATGCCCACCGCCCAGGGGCATCGGGGACAGCCCCGGACTTTCAGCATGGGCTGGTAAGTCCTGGAGGGGGGGGACCCCTTCATTGGGGGGGTCCCCACTTCCCAGGACCCCTGCCCATGCTGACCAGCCAGGGGGATAATGCTTTGGCCGCGGGACCTTATATAATAAGTGTCCCCCGGCTGTGGCATTACCCTGCTGGCTGGTTCTTAAAATACGGGGGACCCCTAGTCATTTTGTCCCCCGTATTTCGGGAACCAGCGCCGGACCTTGAGCCTGGTGCTGGTTTCATTAAATCAAGGGGACCCCTATTTGTCGGGGACCCTGATTTTATGTCACCAGCACCGGCTCAATGAGCCCGGGGCTGGTTATGCTCTGGCGGGGGACCCCGCGCTGGTTTTTTTTTATTTCAATTTGCGATTTCCTGCAAACGTGCGATTTTCAGACATGAAAATCGCACATTTTCAGGTCTAAACACATCGCACCAACTCGCACCTATTCGCAGTATTTGGCCCATTTTTCGCATCTCATTAAATATGCGAAAAACAGGCCAATCTTGCGATTTTTAAAAGTGCGAAGTGGTGCGATAAAAAAAATGCGGATTTATCACAATCCATAGAATATCACCCTTTGTTTGAAGCTTACCAAAGCCCAACACATCAACTTTAATACTTTCCTGGGTACTCTTTACCTAGCACGGCGCCACCGATCAAAATCGTGGTCATCGCGGGTAAAAATCGCGGTGATCGCGGTAATCGCGGGCATCGCGGGTAAAATTGGATGGTCGCGATGCCCGCGATTACCGCGATTTTCCCATAGGGAACAATGTTAAAAAAGGCTGATTGACCGCGATTTCACTGTTAAATGGCTCAATTGACCCAATTTGGCCATATTAACCCTGAATTAGGCCCAATTAACCCTTAAATGTCCCCAAAAATTTTTAACGCCACCCCACGATCCACGCCAACCCGAAGCGTGGCGAGCGCAGCGAGCCCGCGAGGGGCAGCGGTACGCGTCCTCCGACCTTTTCATGCCCTACTATCCACGTCGGCGTGGTGTGGGAATATAATAGTGTGGCGAGCGCAGCGAGCCACCGAGCCCGAAGCGTGGCGAGCGCAGCGAGCCCCGCGAGGGGACGCGGATACCTTCACAGGTAGACGCGTCCCCTCGCGGGCTTCACAGGTGTCCGGGTCGCCACGGACACCTGTGAAGCCCGCGAGGGGACGCGTATAACTGTGAAGGTATCCGCGTCCCCTCGCGGGGCTCGCTGCGCTCGCCACGCTTCGGGCTCGGTGGCTCGCTGCGCTCGCCACACTATTATATTCTCACACCACGCCGACGTGGATAGTAGGGCATGAAAAGGTCGGAGGACGCGTACCGCCGCCCCTCGCGGGCTCGCTGCGCTCGCCACGCTTCGGGTTCGCGTGGATCGTGGGGTGGCGTTAAAAATTTTTGGGGACATTTAAGGGTTAATGGGCTCTGTGGCCCATTTAACATTGATTCCTATGGCCAAATCGGGTTGATTGAGCCATTTAACACTAAAATCGGGTCCATCGCGACTTTTAACATTGTTCCCTATGGGAAATCGTGAGCATCGCGTCGCGGGCATCGCGGATACGTTTATGGCCGGCCGCGACGCGACCGACACGATTTTTAAGTTTTACATTGATTTCAATGGCAAATCGCGGGCATCGCGTCGGTCGCGTCGCGGCCATACATTAATGTACTCGCGATGCCCGCGACGGGCGCCGCACTAAGTAAAGAGTACCCTTTCCTGCATCACATTAGAAACCAGCTATCCGATTTTATTTAGCAGATTTAGTCATATGATTTTTGCATTGGGGAGACTAAGGGGGGTATTCAATCGCCGGCAACCATCTCCACACGGGGGAGATGTCCGCTGTGCCCTATTCAATGCTGTCTTCCCTGGCAGCATTGAGCAGGGTTTCTCGGCAGAACGAGCCTGACTTCACAAGCTGTCGGGCTCATTCTGCAGCTCGCCTCTTCCCGGCTGCAACTCACGGCCACGCCCCCTTCTTGACCCACTGCAGGAGAGAATATTGAATCCCACCTGCATGTTCTCGGTCGAGCTGACCGAGAATGGTACAGGGTCACATCAGTCGAGAAAGCTTGACCACCGTGACCTATACATTGAATACCCCCCTAAAGGTGTGTACACCCTGGGTGTTTTTTTGGCCAGCATGTATGCAGAGCGATAAACTGAAAATCGCTGAACTGAAAATCACTCAGTGCATACACACTGAGCGATTTTCACCCGGCCCATCGATTTTTACGTGGGGGGTGGAGGTGGTAAATTACTTTTCACATTAGGAGACTGTGAAAAGTGGTTTACTCGGCTGGGAAAACTATCAGCGCTCAGCGTTCATTGCCGGGCAATGAGCGGTACAAGGTTTTGAGCACAAAGTAGCTCAAAATGGTAAAACTGAGCTACTTTGAGCTCAAAATCTATGAGTGTGTATGGGTCTATAGGGTTAAGCTGCAAGGGTAAGGGGAGGTTGAGGTAAGGCTGGGGAGAGGGGGGTAGGTTAGGCACTTAGAAGAGGGGGATAGGCTTAGACTGTGGACAGTGGGTTTGGTTAAGGCGGCAGGGTACGTGGTTAGAGTTAGGCACTAGTGAGTAGGGTTAAGCTGGGAGGGAGGGTTAAGCTGCAAGCTGGAAGGATTAGGGGGGAGGTGGAGAGGGTTAGGCCACTGGCAGAGCCCCTGTTGCATTGCTCTGTATTGGGATGCCAGTATTGGTCTTTTGACTCCAACACCAGGATCACGTATGCATTCCCTTTTCAGCCCCCCATTACTTCCCAGTCACTGTCCAGGAATGCCCCTCACATTTTTGCTATTGTCCATCTAAATTGAATCTGTGACTCTATATTAACAAAATCAGGATGCATGCACTGTGCTATGGAGAAAAATACGCAGAAGAAAAAACATGGACTGTTTGCGTGACTATTGGCATAGGGTTATGAATCAGGCCCAATGTGTTTCTTTCTGTCCGTAATAATTTGATATCGTCATGAGAATATTAAGAGGATAAGATTGAATAGGCTTGAAGAAGTAGAAGATGGAGTTAATGATGAAGACTCATGATAGTGATTACTGGAAGCATATTTGACCCAAGGGAGTTATTCTGCCAATTCAACCATTTATTCTGATTGAAACAGACATACTGCCCACTGCCCAGCTCCTTGTTTCTGGGAGGTGGGATCAGGACCCGGGACACTCCAGCAGACCCGGGTCCGGGAAAAAAGTACCACCACCCCTTCCGACGCCAATGGTCTCATGTATATATTCCCTATGTCTGATCCATCCAACTATGTCCACATTTGGATAATGCCACTTTGTAAAAAGCCCCACTAGTTTTAATTCCAACAGTCACAGAAACAAAAAAAAAAATACAAAGTACTGTATGCTGGGATGTTGTCCTACAGCCTACTTTATAATGACAAGCCATCGTTGGTCTCATTGTTGCTCTTAGTAAAAATGGAATTAGGCCATTATGTATCAATGCTTACCGCTGCGCTGACATCACGTTTTCGAGGCTTTTGTCCTCCTTCCTATTGTATCAATAATGTTCTGCGTCTTTGTAAAAAATTAATTTCCGCATTTTTTAAGTATCACAGTGCTCCCGCCGTGAAGTATACTTACATTGGTCTGACTGTGAGCTGACACCCTGTGGAATGTATTAACATTTGTGATGTCCTTCGTTGTTTCGCCAAGGTGTAAAGCCCTTTGAGTGTCTGGAGAGGAGGCGGTATACAGTCCCTGGGTGTAAGTGGGGTGTGTGTGTTGGGAAACACATCACCCGGGTGCCTGAGCCAAGGGACAGTTACTTTGACCGTCGCTGGGTGTCTGACCAGGGGCGGGAGGTCAGGATGCAAGACCTCCGCTGCCGGGAGCCTGAGCAGGTAGTGAGGCGGACAGTGTGGGAATGCTGCTGCATGCTGCAAGAGGTGGGGAATGTGGGACCGGCGCCGGGTGTCAGACAGGGGTTGGAACACAAAACTCATGCCAGCTGGATGAGGGGGGGGGGGGGGGGGGGAGTGCTGGACTGCTGCCAGGTGCCTGAGGGAGAATGCACACAGCCTCTGGGGGCCAAACACATACAAACAAAAAAACAATGAGATCTCGCGCATAACAAACAAAAAAAAATGAAGTTGTAATGCAGGACAGTGCAGTGACCGCAAACCCTGCAAGCGAAACAAAAAAATGATACATTGCACGATAATAGGAAAGGGGGAAAGAGTGCGAAACAGGCACGAAACAAAACAAATATCCAACATATCACCAACGATAATTGATATGGCCTTAGAGAGTTGTGCAATTGTAAGTGTGATTTATGTAATACTATTTAATACCACTGTTTAGTGTTTTTAATGTGTGACATTTTAGGGACACTTGAATAAATCTAACAGCTTGGTAATGCTGAGAAAACGTAAGTAAGCCTCCAGTTTTTATCCCTTGTTTTGTCTCCCTATGTATCTGTTAGCAGCCATATGCCAATCTTCATAAATGTGTATTCCTTTTAATGAGCCTATGAATAATAAAAGCACACGTTGTGCCAGTTTTCTGACCCAGTGGGTATATCCCATCTGGATTGTGGTCCTAAATGGAGGGTATCATTTGCAAGTATCTTTTACATATATTAATCATTATTTTATATTTCCATTTTGAAATTGCTTTCTGATTCTCCCATACTGTACACATCTTCCCTTCTCCTTGGGTAATTTTAAGACATTAGACAAACAGATGTGTCCAGGTTGTACACCACTAAATCATAGCTAAAGTTCTGGGAGGAAATTCTGGCTTAACACTTAACCTTTTGATTGCCAAAATCTTTGCGAGCCGTGTGAAAAATATCTGCTAAAATTGCCGGCGTCGCTCACATTTGTTAAATAAAGTCAAATACAAAATGTGCAAAAAAAGATTGTATTTCCTATATAAGGTGAACATTACAGGTCGTTATGATGAATACAAATGGTGATTTGGCAATTTTTACATCTATTTTGACAAATTTGCTTGGCACTTAAAGGGTTAAAGGACTACATTTAACCAAAATCAAATTTTACTGAAATACTGACGCAGATATATGTAAAACTGGGTATACACTATAAGATAATGGATGTCGATCTAGTAAGGGTCCGATCGGACAGAATGATTATCAGATCAGTGTCAATCACTGTGACTGGTTGTCAGATCTGCGTGCACGTACTGGATAAATATCATCTTTCTATTACTCATATAATCTTTGTATTATTCTTATCGGTACTTGTTTCCTAGCACGGCCACACCGATTTACATCGGGGTGGTCGTGTCGGAAAAATCGGGTCGATCGCATCGCATGCGATTTGGTCGCATGCGATGCGATCGTCGCGACCGACCGATTTTGGACCCGATTTTTTTTTTTTAATTAAATGTAAATCGGGTCCCTGGGACCCGATTTTACATTGGATTCAATGTAAAATATTCCCAACCCCCCCAAATGTCACGGCGTACACCCCACCCCACGATAGACGCCAACCCGAAGCGTGGCGAGCGCAGCGAGCCCGCGAGGGGCGGCGGTGCGCGTCCTCCGACCTTTTCATTCCCCTACTATCCACGTCGGCGTGGAGTTGAGAATAGAATAGTGTGGCGAGCGCAGCGAGCCACCGAGCCCGAAGCGCGGTGAGCGCAGCGAGCCCCGCGAGGGGACGCGGATACCTTCACAGGTAAACGCGTCCCTTCGCGGACTTCACAGGTGTCCGCGTCGCCACAGACACCTGTGAAGCCCGCGAGGGGACGCGTATAACTGTGAAGGTATCCGCGTCCCCTCGCGGGGCTCGCTGCGCTCGCCACGCTTCGGGCTCGGTGGCTCGCTGCGCTCGCCACACTATTCTATTCTCAACTCCACGCCGACGTGGATAGTAGGGGAATGAAAAGGTCGGAGGACGCGCACCGCCGCCCCTCGCGGGCTCGCTGCGCTCGCCACGCTTCGGGTTGGCGTCTATCGTGGGGTGACGACGGGGACATCTAAAATGTGAAATGGGTCATATTGGCCCATATCACATTTTTCACATTTTTTTAGGATTTCAATGTTAAAAAATCTTTTAACATTGAAGCCTATGTAAAAATCGGGGGCATCGCGTCGGGACCTATGTTAATGGTCCCGACCGACGCGATGCCCCCGATATTTTACCTTTCCCGACACGATTTCAATGTTAAAATATTTTTTAACATTGAAGCCTATGGGGAAATCGCGGGCATCGCGTCGGTCGCGTCGGGACCATTGTTAACGGTCCCGACCGACGCGATGCCCCCGATATTTTGTCCTAGCCGGCCAAATGGACCTGATTTCAAAGGAAATCGGGTCCATCGTATGGATCGTGTACCTTAACTAAAGGTACACGATCCATAAGATATGTGGCCGTGCTAGGAAACAAGTACCTTCTTATCATTTTTTTATATAGTCAAAACTCACCATTTAATTCATTTATGTGATTGTGTTTTAAATCTAGTTGGGATAAAAGCCACAGCCAATAATCTCCTTGCATGTCACGGCAAGAGAGAGCGTGTTCTAAGTCATAATGGGAAATTTCACATGGGATGTTGCCATGGGTAACCAATCAGAAGGTACTTCTTACAGTGGCGGATTAGCCATGGGGCAACAGGGACGGATGCCCCGGGGAACCCACACATCTGGAGCCCCCACACCAGCCACCCCACTGCTGTGGTGGGGGGTGGGTGGCAGGCAGCGGGGTCCGGCAGCGCGGGGTTGGGTAGCGCTAGTGGGCAGGTATGTGACGTCAGTGGCGGATGGGAACTAATAGCGGAGGATGATATGCCTCAGTCGGGGGGGGGGGGGGGAGAGATGATGCGTCAGTCTGGGGGGGGGGGGGCACAGACCTTTTTGTCTAGGGCCCCCAGAGACCTTAGCCGGCCCTGACTTCTTTTTTATTTAGCATATTCTAGAAGATAATAGATAGCATCTGATTGGTTGCCTATAGCAACATACCATGTGAAATAGAACTCCCACCATAGGCATTTCTATAATGGATGCAATATGTGCAGTGTACACAGGCCTCTGAACCCAGGGGGGCCTACACTACACCCATGTTTTATTACTCACCTCTTTGGAGTCCAACGCTGTCCGTTGCAGTTGTGGACATAATTGCACCAAAATGGTCACCGCACATGCACAGTAGTGATTTCAGTCTCCTGAACATGGTGGGCGCCATGTTGCCGGAGCCTTGCACATGTGCAGTAGACTCTGCAATGCCAGAGCCCACTGTAGTGTGGAATGGAGGGAGACCACCCCGATACTGCACATGGCCTCCTCTATTAAAGTGCCACTGAACTAAGTAGTATATACAGGAAGACAAACACATGCCTAGAGCCCTGTACACACTAGACAACCTGCACGGCAGCTAAACAAATAAATTGAGCACACACACTGAATGCTATCAGTAAAGAATATCGTTCAGTGACATTACGAGACCCACTAAACCTGGAGGACACTAGATTAGTGGTTCCCAAATGTTTTGATTCACTGCTCTCCTGAGTATCACAATTATTTTACGGCACACCCAGGCCAACAGTTTCTCATTGAGAAAATCACAAAAAAATATTATTAAATTGAGTAAATTGTCTTTTTTTATTTAATTCTTATGGTCAGATAAGCGGTAATGGACATTATTCATTTCTGTTTGTCCACAATGTGCCTATTACATCGGTCATATATAATTTGAATTTGCCATGGACTAACAATCCAGTGCACCCCTACAAGTCTGCAAGGCACCCAGGGGTGCCACGGGACACAGTTTTGGGGACCAATGCAGTAGACCTTTAAAAAAAATATATTGCTCAGAAGAGCCCTTCTGATTGATATATTAAAAAAAAAAATCATCTATTGTGCATGGGGTTTTATTGTTCTGTTCTGATCCGTGCTTCGCTGTCTTCTTTGTGTATCATCACACAGTATTTGTTTCCTTTGTCCTTGGACATGACACATGGTCTCTTACTATTGGCACTCAAGAGCTGTTTTTCTTGTATCTCAGGGCCCTGAATATAAACAACATTATCTAATGATCTAAACACAATGATAAAAACTAATGCATTACGGAATTAAAGACGTCGGAAACTCTCCAAATCCTTAAAGGGAAAAGCAGATCATTGGTAACTTATCCTGACGGAAGAGAAATAAGTAACTGGCTCAGCTCACAATATCCTTAGAGAAATAACCTTCTGTTCTTAAGAAACGAGCATCGAAATTAGATTGCAAGCTCAGATGGAGAAGGGAAATAGGTTTACACGTAGCATTTCATGCACAATAGATATAAATATAAATGCTATTACAGAACCCTTGCCCGGTGCACAAGGACTGAGGCAGCCACTGTTAGCGTTAATAGACACCAGTGGCGGATCCAGAGGTGGGTGCACAGTCCAAAATTCAAACAGGTCAGTTATACCAACTGCCACTACAAATGCTACCAATTATCGTTGCACTGGACTCACTGGCAGTTGGTGTGGATCCCTTATTTGTATTTTGGACACACCATTGTTAACGCTATCCAAACTGCACCTGCTCTCTGGCATCTGGCTATGGCCCCCAATGTGGGCTGTTCTGCACAACCGGTTTCAGCAACACACTTGCACCACTCCGATAAGATGCGATAAGTTTGTACATCCGTTTTCCACCTCCCTGTTACATCCAGTCATCGTCCAGGAACGCCTCACTTACTGTATTTGGAACATTCCACATTGTTAGAATTATGAGATACCAATTACAGTTATGCAGAATGGGGATTATTCTGGTTCACTCGCAAAAGCACAATCACTCTCTAATGGACAAAACCATATGCACTGCAGGTGGGGCAGAGAGAGTTAGATTTGGGTGTCTTCTTGTTTCTGTGCAGGGTAAATAATGGCTGCTTTATTTTTACATTGCAATATAGATATCAGTTTGAAGTACAAACCCCACCCAAAATGTAACTCTCTCTGCACATGTTACATCAGCCCCACCTCCAGTGCACATGGTTTTGTCCCATTAGAGAGAGATTGTGCCTTTATGAGTGGACCAGAATAATTTCGTTTGGGGTTGAGTTGGATTGGCACAGGTAAGGTTTTTCTATTAATTTGAAATGTAAACCAACATGTGTGCCGTTGCTCGGTAGTGAGATTAAACGGCAAGGGCTAACGGTTGGTGGTGCTCCCAAATGGAGTTCAAATATTGAACTGAAAAGGAAAGTCAAAGGTGACTTGAAGGGAACCCGACAAGGTTTTTTGGGGCACGCTTGTAAGTAATAATATATGTTTGGTATGGTGTCTATTAGTTAAAACATAACTTTTAATTTTTGAAACACTTAAAAAACAGATTTAGCATAAGAGGGGTTACACATTTACTGAGGAAATTCAGATTGTTAGGTTAATTCTTCCTCCTCCAAGCAATAAATCAAAGTAATGCTGACTAGGTCAGGTACTTAATTATAAACTTAGCGAAAATTAGTCACACATATAGCTATTTCTTATATTGGCAGTTATAACAGAAAATGATGTCTGCTTATCATCTAGGTTTGAAATAGCAAATCTGATGGCGCAGGACACACCACCCCTCAGTAATCAATTGAAATTGTTTTATGTGATATCAGACGAGGAAAAGGAATTAGAGTCACAACTTGACAGGAGTAAATCAGGATAGAAGTAAAGAGGTGTGGATGAAGCGTCACTCTCACAGCTGTTGGCTTCTGCTGTTATGGCGGATTACGGCACCGGCTATTCCCTGTTAGTTCCCCAGACAGGTACTTGGCCGGCCCTTCACTGCTTAGCTTCTGGGTTCGGGTGGTACCAGGCGATTCAGTGAGGTATGGCCGTATGGTTAAAATGCGAGAGCCCTGCTGGTGGAAAGTGAGCTCAAGCGTGCTTCTGCTGTTGGTCCTGCAGTAATAGGATCCTCCCTGTTACCATCGGGGCCTTGCAGGGTGAATAATTTGCAGGAGGGCCAATGAGAGAGTCACTAAAAGGTGAGATATAGGGTAGTCAGAAAGAGGGGGAATCTTGTGCCTGAGCCCAACTTCTGCTGTCCCCAATCTTACAATGTATAGGATTGGGGATGAGAGAGAAGGGGTGAGGCGATCCTCCCTGGAGTGGGAAACACGAGGGCAGTTTGCCCTGGATGGAGAATGAAAGTGAGTGACAACTCAGTGGATGTCTGAATGACAAAATGGAGGGATGTTAGATGAGAGTAGAATGGTGAATGTACCCTCAGTCCAGAAAGCTGGCTAGTGTTCTAGGTGTCAGAATATGGGTTTGTCTGATCACCCAGTTCACCCAGGGGTTTGTTTAGTACTGTTTAGTGAACAGGGGAAACAGTGACAAATACTGTCATTTAGCCAAATTGGCAGATTTTTGTCGCTGTAGTGTTACAAGATAGCAGTTCTTGTGGTTAGATACAATTAATAGCGTTTTTCAGTAAATAAACAACACACAGACAGGCTATGGTCACAGTTGGCAAAAATCTTCCTGACAACACGGTTTGATAGCCACGGAAATGATTTTAGAGTACACCGTGTATTAAATATATCCTGACTGTTTTTTACAGTACAAAATTAGTAGATTGTGAATGACATGTCCCGGTCATGGGCCAGGTCTACAGGTCAGAGTACATACAAGGTATACTGTGCAGTAGGTATAACCTGTCTGTTTTTAAAAGGCAGGTTGGTAAATAGGGTCTGACAGATCCTGGCCCTTAGCCAAATCAGCAGATCCTGGTGTGTGTTAAATACAGCACAGATTGAATGTAATATCACCTATAGGTCCTCTAAGCACATATGGTAATACTATACATTAGGTAATCCTGTAGAGATAAAGTTACTTGCATGTGCATCCTGTGCTTTGAGCAGTGTAAGGTAAAAAAGCTCTGGTGTGTATGCGCTGCCGTTCAATATGCCGCACAATCTACAATAGGAGATCACCTTACGTTTTCCAAGCACAACAACAATCTAATACTGAGCCAATGCATACAGGTGGTCCCGTTAGAGCAACGCTGCTACACGCGCGCGTCTGTACTGTAAACAGAGCTGCGTTAGGTAGGGCGGCTCTGGAGTGTGGATGCTGCCGAGTAAATTGCTTGCAGGCACAGCCTGCTTTACCTTGCTGCCCAGATGCAGCGAAGAAGGCGGGAGGTAGCCGGACGCCGGAGCGGGGTGTCCGTGGAGAACACGGTCGAGGGAGTCCTGAGGGGGGTGTGTCCTGCGCGTCAGAGGACACGTGTTTCGCTGTAAAGCTTGTTCACTGACGCGTAGAGGACAAGGGGGGATACCCCTCTTATGACGGAAATGTCAGCCAACCAGGAGAGGCGCCGCTGATTGACATAGGGAGCAGCCAATCAAACGGGCCTGTGACGTACCTCTCAGCTGTGGAGACTAGCTAGTAAGTCCCGTGAACTGTAGTGAGAAGCGTCAGATCGTTCTGACGTTAGTGTGTTTACATGGTGTGACCCATGATACGTGCAGCCAGGGAGGTGGTGCCGCAGAAAAGCCGGCATAATTGAATATAAAGCATGATATATATGCGCCCATTGTGTAATGAATAATTTGGCTTGTAGAAAAGAGGATCTATCAGGCTGGCCTTACAATAATGTGGTTTCCACAAAGCGGCATATGTAAGTGGAGGCTTAAAAACAATTGCCTATTTAAATACCGGTGACAATGACATTTTTAAATGGTGCAGCTGCAGGATTAATATGTATAGGGGGGGGGGGGGAAGAAAAATGTTGTCGGAGATTACATAATTAAGATGAAAATAATACATAAATTACTAATGATATTAATAAAAATAAAATGAAATAAATGGAAAAATGGGAGAAAGAGGCTTGGTAAGGTAAGTGCCAGGTATAGCGACTTCTATTGTTGATAAGTGTATGGGGGAAGCCAGTGGAGGGAGGCGTGTTGGTACGGATATTTTATAGTCCCACGTCACTGGGATATATCTTCCTGCTGGAGGTAGAAAGTAAAATTAGAATCAGAGACAGTATGAGAATGACATAAAAGCTGCTGCTGTAAAATTCAACCATTTATAAGTGGTACATAGGATGGTGATTGTAGTTGCCACATATACTGGCGTGATTGAACTAATATAATGTTGAGAGTAGTGTCTCACAGTCACCTATGGTCAGGAAATAAAGCATGGTGTTTAAGGGGGACAGCCAATTATACATGGGATTAAAGAGTGATGGTGGTTATTACCAATCATGCAGTGCGTCGTCGGAACTGGTATGGTGCTAAGAGCGTTGTCTCAAAAAACCTTGATATAATAAATATGCACACTGTATAATGGACTGGGGTATTTTGGAAGAAAATGGGAAATAGGGGATTCAATGCAGGAAAGCACTGAAGTTGATACCCTCATTGAGGCCGTTTGGTGCCAGGGTCATAAGTTGAAAGATCCACCAGCTTTCTCTTCTTAAAAGGGCATTGTTGATATCTCCACCTCTTCTGCCTAGGTGAATTTGTTCCAGTCCAAAGAAAGAGAGGGTATCCGTATTCGAGTTATGGGCTTGTAGGAAATGGCGGGCAACTGTAGTGATGGTTTTAAATTTCTTCCGGTCATTTGCAGCATTCCTTACATTGCTTATATGCTCCAAGATTCTCTGCTTCAGGGGTCTTGATGTCATCCCTACGTATTTAATTTGACAGGGGCAGGTGATGCAGTAAATCATATTGGGGCATTTGCAGTTGTAGAATCCCCGGATGTTTATGGTATCACCATATCTGTTTTTCATGGTGGTGATGTTGGTGACGTGAGTGCATGCTTTGCACCCTCCACATGGGTAACTGCCTGTAGTTGTGGGTTTGCTCGGCTGTCTGGCCACATAGTGACTGTGGACCAGGTTATCCCTAAGGTTTGGAGCCCGTCACCAACTCATGTCTACTTTTTTGTTAAGAGTGGTTGCTAGGTCGTCATCTGATAGTAACACATGCCAGTGTCTTTGGATGATATTAGTGATATCTTTCCACTCATTGCAGAAGTCGCCCACCATCCTTATGGTTTTGGTATCTTCAGGGTTGGATTTGGTACGGAATAGCATCTCATCCCTTTCTATGGATTGGGTGTCCCTTTTGGCTTTCTTGATGGTCCTTTTTGAATAACCCCGTTCTTGTAACCTGATGGAAAGGTCCTTACACTTGTCTTCATACACTGCGTCTTCCGAGCAATTACGGCGTAGTCGCAAAAATTCTCCTTTTGGGATGTTGGTCTTAGTGGGTGGAAAGTGGGCACTGGTATTATGCAGCAAACTGTTCGTTGAGGTCGATTTCCTGTATATTTCTGTTGATAGGACATTATTGATTCCCCGATAGATGCGAAGGTCAAGGAAAGTGATGCTGTTCTTGCTCCATTCGTAGGTGAATTTCAGATTCAGATTGTTGGTATTAAGTTTTTGGATGAAATCTGTTAAGTGTTGATGTGTGCCCTTCCAAATGATCAGAATGTCATCAATATAACGCATCCAGCTGTGTATACAATCAATGTCCATCTCCTCTTGGAAAACGACTTCTCTTTCCCACCAACCAAGGAAGAGGTTTGCGTAGGTGGGGGCACATGCTGCCCCCATCGCTGTCCCTCTTCCCTGGATATAGTAGTGATTATTGAAGACAAAGTAATTTTTGCGCAGGACAAAGTCTAACAGATCGAGGAGAAAACCATGGAATTCAGTGATGCCTTCCATTTCCATGAAGTATTTGACAGCCTGTATTCCAAGATCGTGTTTTATGCAGTTATACAGGGATTCCACATCTAGGGATACCAGGAGGTGGTCATCCTCCAGTTGGACATCATGGAGTTTTCTTAGGACGTCAGCTGTGTCCTTCGTGTAGGACGGTAGGCTTGTGACATGATGTCTGAGGTGAACATCTAGGAAGGTGCATGCATTTTCAATCAAGGATCCGTTGCCGGAGACAATGGGTCTCCCTGGTGGTTCTTTGAGATTTTTATGCACCGTGGGTAGTAAATAGAAGGTGGCTACTCTTGGGTTTGGGTTTTTGAGAAACAGATGTTCAGATTTTGTGATGATCCCTTTTGTAAGGGCTCCATTGATTATTCTATCGTAAGTTGTTTGGAAGTTGGTTGTGGGGTCAAATAAAGTTTTGGAGTAACATGATTCGTCATCCAATTGTTTATGTACCTCTTTCAGATACATTAGGGTCGGCCATAGCACGATGTTGCCACCCTTGTCAGAAGGTTTGATTAGTACGTCCTGCCATTTTTGGATTTCCTTGATGGCTTGGGTTTCAGAATGTGTGAGGTTGGTGTTGGGTCTGTATTTCTTCTTTTTTTGGTGAAGATTGTCCAGGTCTCGGGATACCAGTTTTGTGAAGATCTTAACCTCGGGACAGATGGTATCATTCGGAAAGAATGTTGATTTTTTCTTGCAGATAAACCTATTGGGGGGTGTCAGGTCATCATTGTTTTGCAGTTCTTCTAGGTCTTGGATGGCCTGTAGTTCCCTTGTTGACCATTCGGTGGAGGTGCCCTCTGTCTGGTCCTTGTCACGTTGAGCATGGAACTTGGCAAGTAGTAGTTTCCTTCCGAAAAGATTTATGTTGGTTTCCCATTTGAAACGGTTAAAGGTCTTTGATGGAGAGAAAGAGAGGCCCTTTTCCAGGACTCCAATTTGAGTGGGGGTTAGGTTGTGTTCTGAGAGATTGATGATCTGGAGTTTCATTGTCTGTAAGTCTGTGGTTGTCTGTTCCTTTGGGATTGTCTGCTCGGTTGCCTGGGCTCCCATCTCGACCAATCCCTTCTTCTGTTTCTTCCTCCCTCTTCTCGTCTTCCTCTTCCTCTGTATTGGCCTCTCCCGTTTCCAAAATCTAAAAAATCTTCCGAACCTCTGATGTTGGTATTGGCGTACGTGCTGTCACTGTTCTCATCAGCGCTCGAATATTCTGATTCCGAGGGCGATGGCGTGCCTCTTGGTCCGTAATTGGTGTCTTTTCTCTGTGTTCTTTGGAATCTTGCCCAATTGAAGATTCTGCCAGATGCGAAGTCCTGCTGGTCCCTGAGAAATTTGCTTCTCTTGCGCTCTATTATGGTTTCTTCGTATTTTTCTAGGTCTTTTTTGTTTTTTTCAAAGTTGTTCTGGAAAGCTGGATCGGTCTCCCACTTTTCTAATTTTTTCCCCAATGCCTCGATTTTCTGAGTGCACTCTTCCAGTATAAGGTGGTTATGACGTATTAGGATTGACATCAAGTCATGTGAGCATTTGAGTAAGCTCGCTTCCCATTCTTTCCTAAGGTTTTCAGTATGTAGGTCAAATGCTGGGAAGGTTTTAGGTCTAAGGCCTCTTGGTGTTATTTTTTGTTTACAATAGTTCTCGAGACTCGAGAGATCCCAGCTTGACCTGGTTTGTTTCTGTAGGATTTTTTTGAGGGTAGTTAGGTCATCATCCCAGCCTTGGTCTCCTTCTACTTTCATTCTCCATCCAGGGCAAACTGCCCTCGTGTTTCCCACTCCAGGGAGGATCGCCTCACCCCTTCTCTCTCATCCCCAATCCTATACATTGTAAGATTGGGGACAGCAGAAGTTGGGCTCAGGCACAAGATTCCCCCTCTTTCTGACTACCCTATATCTCACCTTTTAGTGACTCTCTCATTGGCCCTCCTGCAAATTATTCACCCTGCAAGGCCCCGATGGTAACAGGGAGGATCCTATTACTGCAGGACCAACAGCAGAAGCACGCTTGAGCTCACTTTCCACCAGCAGGGCTCTCGCATTTTAACCATACGGCCATACCTCACTGAATCGCCTGGTACCACCCGAACCCAGAAGCTAAGCAGTGAAGGGTCGGCCAAGTACCTGTCTGGGGAACTAACAGGGAATAGCCGGTGCCGTAATCCACCATAAAAGCAGAAGCCAACAGCTGTGAGAGTGACGCTTCATCCACACCTCTTTACTTCTATCCTGATTTACTCCTGTCAAGTTGTGACTCTAATTCCTTTTCCTCGTCTGATATCACATAAAACAATTTCAATTGATTACTGAGGGGTGGTGTGTCCTGCGCCATCAGATTTGCTATTTCAAACCTAGATGATAAGCAGACATCATTTTCTGTTATAACTGCCAATATAAGAAATAGCTATATGTGTGACTAATTTTCGCTAAGTTTATAATTAAGTACCTGACCTAGTCAGCATTACTTTGATTTATTGCTTGGAGGAGGAAGAATTAACCTAACAATCTGAATTTCCTCAGTAAATGTGTAACCCCTCTTATGCTAAATCTGTTTTTTAAGTGTTTCAAAAATTAAAAGTTATGTTTTAACTAATAGACACCATACCAAACATATATTATTACTTACAAGCGTGCCCCAAAAAACCTTGTCGGGTTCCCTTCAAGTCACCTTTGACTTTCCTTTTCTGGACCAGAATAATCTCCAATGTCTGTGGAATATGTGTATTTATTAATTCAGAGAGACAGCAGAAGGGTAGGTCTGGTACAAAGGGGTACAGGGGAAAACCCCAGAAGGTCCTATTGCCTGTGGACCACTCCTCTCCTCTAGGGATCAAATTCCAAACTGTGTATAGAAATGATATATTAATTACAATATAAAAGATTCAGTTACATGTTCTACATCAAGCAGGACCACTTATAAACCAGACCATCATTTGTCTATTGCAGAGGTTCCCAAACGCGGTCCTCAAGGCACCCCAACGGTCCAGGTTTTAGGTATATCCATGGCTCAGCGCAGATGGTTAAATCAGATTGACTGAGTTACTAATTAATTCACCTGTGGCCAAGCATGGATATACTTAATACCTGGACCGTTGGGGTGCCTTGAGGACCACGTTTGGGAACCTATGGTCTAATGGTTATCCAAGTGTCTATGAAGGCTGACCACACCCCCTCAGGTGGTTGGC
The DNA here is from genome assembly GCF_055691185.1 of Crinia signifera. Taxonomy (NCBI): domain Eukaryota; kingdom Metazoa; phylum Chordata; class Amphibia; order Anura; family Myobatrachidae; genus Crinia; species Crinia signifera. Next base: position 375,810,372 of record NC_139218.1, read on the forward strand.
CACACCCCTCATCCTGATGCCTACTACTGCATTCCACCGATAGACTCTTCATGTCACCAGTGTAGTTTCTACATACTGAAATATGTGTATTGAAGACTGACCAAGAAAAGTACAGTGTTGTAATGTTCTGCTGAGAAAGGTAGAATCAGACGCTATCAATTATAGGATTTTATATTAAAATATTCAGATCCAGACCCCTGTTATTGCTTATAAATGGGATGTAGTACAAACCCACCACACTAAACCGTAACAGAAAACAAATAAAATGGAAGCGCTATAGGCAGTCTTCAATCAAAAAAATATATCAACTGAATATTTTCATTAGTAAACATGGAATTCATAGCATGAGGAATGGACAGACATACAGTATGGGTGGGACTCGTGTTAGCATTTGCTCTGTAATTTGATGGTACTCTCCCAGTGCCGCACTATAGGGCTGATGCTGGGTCAGTGGCAAGTCCAAATGCGGTTGGGTCTGTTGGAAATCTGCAAACTGCGCATCCACTACAGAGAGCAATCACAGGCCCACACCATTCACATTGTAAGAAGGAGAGGTCGGACCTGCGCATTGATCTCTCCCGTGAAATGGGCTTCTATGGGAGGCAACCCTGTGATTGCTTGGATCCGTGGGAGTGGCATGTCAATGCTAACTTTTGTGCTAACTTATGGCATGCGAGCAGAAACAGCATGTGGTTTTTTGAGAAAGCTGATATGTTGGCTGTGAAATGCGTCATGTACAGGGATATTGCCATATATGCCTTTGAATGCATTTCAGTTACATTTCAGCTGCTCATTTGAAGGTGCTTTGTATTGCCAGAAACTAGTAGCCAACTAATGTGTCTGGGCGGATTCTGGCAGCACTATCCAGATGCAGACGCCTATTTGCTTTACTTTGACCATCGGACATGTCCCCGCTGGCTGAATGTACCGACTTCCTGTATCTGGCCTCCAGCGTGGGGGGCTCCAGCCGACTCACTGACCGGGATATGTGTTGTATACTATCTCTCTAGCCCGCTGGTAGTTGTACTACATTGCTTCACTCCCTGCTCATCGGTACGGAGAAGTCGATAAAATAGTAAGAGATAAAGCACCAGCCAATCAGCTCCTGTCATTTTTAAACACAGCCTGTAAATTGTAAGGCAGAAGCGAATTGTCTGGTACTTTATCGCTCTCAATTGCATTTCTCCCCTTTGATAAATACCCCACTTAACATACAGTACTCTCTGTACAGGTCACTACACCTGTCTTGGTATTTTCATTACAGGCTGGCCGACTGTATTGAAGCACTTTACCAACTTGCCTGTCATGGTTGTGTCGTACTGACCATACCAACCAGTGCGCTGATCTAGAAGAAACACAAGGGGGTACACTGCGCTAATAAATAAAATGGTAATAAACAAATTTGTGCCAATGAAATGCAAAAAGTGGTAAATATTTAATTAAAAAACATGTAGTAGGACATGGTATATGACATAAAAATGTGGATAAAAATTGACCAAGTAAAATAGAAGAGGGGTACTATAAAAATTGTCCAGTTGATACGTAACCGTATTTAATGTAGCCACTGATGGGTAAGTCCGTTCCTATGTTGTCTCCTGGTAGATGGCTGGGTCATGTGGTAACCAATATAACCAGAGTTACCCGCGGTAGGTGTTAATGTGGAGTGTTGTTCTCCTACTTGGAATAAATATCCTCCGTTCGAGTTAGATCCTGGGTGGGCCCTTGTTAGGGATCCCAATTGGTATCCGTGGATCGAATTATTGGAGAGGAGACTGGTCCGGGTCAAAACAGTGGTGAATATCAAGGTCCAAAACTGGATAGAGACACCCTCTTAGTTCACCAATGCGCTGATCTAGTCTCACATGATGCCACCAGTTAGATACAGATTGGCTGGATGCTTCAAACAGCTGCAGCTCTCAAAGGGACCTCCCGGACCCTCTTCTTCCTGATAGACCCCCCACCACCAGCACCACCCCGGTGTCTGCGTGCTGCCAATCACTGCTGATCACCCAACAACTGTATAGAGGAGCAGCAGTCCTGGAAACGCACCCAGTGTGTACCTGGCACTCAAAGGTCAAATAGGAACATTTACTAATGTGAAGTCTATAGGATGTTGCTCATGGCAACCAGTCAGATTCTACTTATTTATTTAGCACCTTCTAAACGTTATTCAATAGAATCTGATTGATTGCTATGGGAAACATCCCATCTCCAAAACAATTCTCAGTAAATTTACCCCAAAGTCACTATGAATGCAATGCTTGCGGATGTTTCAATGTTCCAATGATGATGATGATCAGTTATTTATGACGTTGTTGTGTTTTTTTAAACAATACTTGGCAAATATTCGCCAGTTAAGTGGTTAAACATCTGAGTGTGGGCACTACGGCTGATTACAGCTACTCCGTGTCTGTGCTTGAGATACGGCACCTTGGCATCATAGCCTGCTATAATTAAACCACAAAGGAACACCTGATCCACTTGTTGATAATATGCCAGTTGCAGCTCTGGCTTTTGAATATTGCATTCCTTTGACATACGGAATTCCCAGCAACAGCGTTGTTTCATTTTGTGCTGAATTTCTGGTTTGCTGCCACTGTGCTGCCCGCAGTGAACCTATTTACTGACACAGATTGCTAAGTGTGGGGGAATGATTCATAATATTATATATTCTTGTTGTTTTATTCTCCTGGGAGAAAGGCATACCAAATGTATTCACTTGTTTGATATTAAAGAATATCCGTAATATACATATATCATTTGTTCTGTTTGGGGTACTAATGATCTATTATACAGCACTGACCATACACCGCTAAGCACATGTAAACATACATGTTATCATGTATGTAATATATGTGCTGGCTGGTTCCTCCAAGCATCGTGTCACTGGAGCCGAGCGGTGCCCAGGAAACAGCAAAACGTTTCGTGTATGCCTTCTGAGCCCGCCCCTAGACTCCCATTGGGTAGTTACTAAGTAGTTTGGGGGTGGGCTTAGGCGCGTGTGAAGCGGTGCGGGTCCAAATACAGTATACGGGCCGTCTGCGAGCCGCGCTCGCGAGTTTCCAGCTTTGTTCAGAAACCAGAGCGTGGCCGAACAGCAAAGTCCCGCATTGGATTGTCGCGAGACATAGAGTCTTTAAAGGTTCAGCATCTCGCATATTTGGAACCATTTATTCCACACTTCCAAACAGCGCACAGCTCTGTTGGGTGTGGTGCGGGGTGTTGTGCTGGGTGTTGTGCTGGGTCCCTCTTGTGCTGCTGGGTTACTCGTGCTGGGTCACACACTCTTGTGCTGGGTCACTCTTGTGAGTCTTGTGCTGGGTCACTTTTGTGAGTCTTGTGCTGGGTCTTGTGCTGAGTCTTGTGGGTCTTGTGCTAGCCTGGTGTTCGGGTTGTGTGTCAGGCTGTTAGTCAGTAATCATCAGTATAGTGGGCAGAGGCTGTGTCAGTCAGTGTAGTGTAGTGTACAGGCAGACTGTGTCAGTCAGTGTAGTGTAGTGTACAGCCAGGCTGTGTCAGTCAGTGTAGTGTAGTGTACAGCCAGGCTGTGTCAGTCAGTGTAGTGTAGTGTACAGGTAGGCTGTGTCAGTCAGTGTAGTGTAGTGTACAGGCAGGCTGTGTCAGTCAATGTAGTGTAGTGTACAGGCAAGCTGTGTCAGTCAGTGTGTCATATTAAAATGATAAGGGGCTGTGTGTCACTGTCTGTCAGTACTGAGTGTCAATCAGTGTAGTGTACTCTAAAGAAATATATAGATATTTTTCTCCTTTTTTTTACCATGTTTGTGGTGTCTGGTGTGCTGCACTGCACTGCACCCCAATACACTGATACTCAGTCAGAAGTTCAGTGTGTGATTGTTCTGCCTCCACGCAGTGTTGGACCACTGAAATGACTGGTTTGTGTTCAAGTGTGCAATGTGCATGTCCTATTTTTTTATAAGCTAAGGGTGGGTTGGTGGTCCCAGGGACAATTCCACCTTGTGCCTCTTCTTTTTTCTTGTTATTCTTCTTTTATTGTGGGGCTCAAACGAACCAGTCATTTCAGTCACAGGTTTGGCATTCCTTCTGACTGAAATGACTTGTTTGTGTTCAAGTGTGCAATGTGCATGTCCTCTTTTACAAGCTAAGGGTGGGTGCAGGGGCGGATTGGGTCCTGAATCCGGCCCGGGAGCGGGCGGGAAGGGGGGGGGTGGCAGCATGTACGATGGTATGTACACCCGGGGGGGGGGGGGTGGCGTTATGCAATAATGCTGCTGCTTCTTCAGTGCTGGCTGGGCGGAGGGGGAATGGGAACTGGGAGCCTGGGAGGTGCTGTGCGCGCATGCACAGCAGCCCTCCTGTGGCCATTTCGGAAGTGTGCAAAGTGCTGCGGCCGCTGCCCACGGCCCAGCCAGCCCAGGGGGGAGGGAGCGCGGCCGGACCCTTTTTAATGACTTTTGAATATTATTACCTGCGCTATTATACAGTGCAACACAATATGAGCGCTTTTTCTACAAGTAGTGATAATGAAATCCCGAAGCTTGTTTTTTCCATGCTAGATCTTTTAAATGAAGTCATATCAGCAGTTCAGGGACGATTGCAGCTAATTTTACGCTTGATTAATCATGTGCTGATTTTCCTTCAGTCAAACAGACGATTCTAAATGAGTTTAGTCTAGCGGAAAGGCAGATATCCAAATTAGGATTTTTCACCCCAAAAAACCTGACAATTAAAATATCAATTACAAACAAATAAAACTCTAATTGTTTTCATTCAGGTGTATGTTATTTATTTGTATATTTTAAGTATTTTTGTTACTTATTTCGTTTTTGTTATCTTTAACAAATATGCCTTTACACACATGTCACGATCCGAGCTCTCAGACAGACTTTCTTACCGGCTAAGTGCCTCCGCAGGTTCAGCTTGCGGTCCAGACGTCACCCCTGCCGGCGTCCTGTCTGCCGTGCGCCATCACCGCTGCCATCCTCCAGTCTGCTCAGCGCTGCTGAGTCCGCGGCTGCGCGGCGCACCGCTCTCCTTGTCCCCAGTGACAGTGCTCAGTGCACGGCAATCCACCTGTCCGCCGCCATTGCTCCCAGTATCCAGCATGGTGTACGCAAACATACTTTCCCGCCATAGCCTGACATGGGGGCTGCCATGTTTTCCCAGTCACATGTCATTCCCGTCCAATCCTGTGTGATCTGATCTCCCAGTCATACCTGCCCGGCCAATCCTGGCCACCCAGTGGGTATAAGTATGCTGGGAGCTCTCAGATCAATGCTAGTGCTTCAGTTGTCTCCTGTATATGGTCAGCTGTCCTTGTCTCCGTGCAAGTGTCTTTCTCTGCTGGTGTTGTCTTCCATGATGCAGTGTATTCCAGGTTATTCCATCTCCTGTTGAAGTCCAGGTTATTCCATCACCTGTGAGCCTGCCTCGTCAGCCCAGCGATCCAGCCTAGCTCCAGGACTCTGGTCCTCCGATGCTCCAGCATCATCCATCTCCGATGTTCCACCATCGATAGTCCGACACTCCGGACCCACAGTCAAGCTTCCGTCCGTCATTCCGGACCCACAGTCAAGCTCCTATCTTCCGTCCGTCATTCCGGACCCACAGTCTCCATATTCGTTACCCATCCGATGTTCCACCATCGATACTTCATTCATCATACCTGTAAAGTATTGCAATCTGCATGAACTGTCATTACTCCTGCATACTTTACTGCCTGTATCATTACAACCTTCTGCATAATAAATCTGGTTGTATTTTTACCTCTGACTACTTATTGGCTCTGGGTGCACTGTCGCGCAGTTCATGCGCAGGGGTCCTCTCCAACCTCCCCGGTTCAGGTACCGGTCCAGGTCCCCACCAGAGGTCTCAGTCTCGTCAACTGAGTCCCCTGGTGTGACAGTAAGCACTAGCCAAATGGATCCAGCCGCAAACCAAGCTTCTCCACCCAGCCCTGTACAGCAACTGGCTGTTCGCTTGGATCAGCAAGAGGCTGCGCAGAGCCAAGTGATTCATTGCCTGCAAGATCTGTCTTCCCGGCTGGATAAGTTACAGACCACTCTCAGTGGCCCTGAGCCTGTCAGAGAACTTCCGAGTCCCGTTCATCCTCCTGTAATGGCTGCTGCACCTCGCCTTCATCTGTCTGTCCCCACCAAGTATGATGGGAACCCCAAGACCTGTCGAGGCTTTCTCAATCAGTGTGAGATTCATTTTGAGCTGCAACCCAGTAACTTCCCTACTGAAAGGGTCAAGATCGCCTACATCATCTCCCTCCTGTGTGGAGCGGCACTAGAGTGGGCGTCTCCCTTATGGGAAAGATCTGATGCCATCCTGTCCAATTACAAGGACTTCGTGTCAACATTCCGGCGTATCTTCGATGAGCCTGGGCGATCAGCATCTGCCTCCACTGAACTCCTCCGTCTCAGACAAGGATCCCGCTCCGTCGGGCAATATCTGGTCCAGTTCCATATTCTGGCGTCTGAACTCTCCTGGTGTGATGGGGCCTTATACGCAGCTTTCTGGCATGGCCTATCCGATCGTATCAAGGATGAACTCGCTACAAGAGACTTACCCTCAGGTCTAAGCGACCTTATTTCATTGTGTGTTAAAGTAGACCTACGCTTCCGAGAAAGGGCTATAGAACGTCACAAGAGCGCTCCAGTTAAAGTGCCAACTCCTCCGCCTTCTTTACCCACTGCTCCTGCGGTCCACTCCAAAGAAGAACCAATGGAGATAAACCGTTTCCGCTTGTCTCCAGGAGAACGTCGACGTCGACGGTTGGCACAGCTCTGCCTGTATTGTGCCGATCCTGCACATCAAATTTCTGCATGCCCAAAGCGTCAGGAAAACTCCTCCTCCTAGCCCGTCAAGGAGAGGGTAGGCTAGGAGTAATTAAGTCCTCTCCATCAGCAACCGATTGTGTCCTTCCAGTTTCCCTACAAGTTGGTCAGCATTTCAAGACTGTCTCCGCGCTTCTTGATTCCGGTGCCGCTGGCAACTTTGTTACTGCAGAACTGGTCCGCAAGTGGGGGTTGCCCACTGAAAGTCTTTCCAAGACTGTCTTCCTTACTGCTGTGGATGGCAGTAGGATTCCTGATGCGACAGTCTCCCGCAGAACTTTGCCACTTACAGTAAAAGTGGGAGTCCTGCACACTGAACTTTTGTCCTTCCTGGTTTTACCCCGAGCCACTCATGCTCTGGTTCTGGGTTTACCCTGGCTCCGTCTTCACAATCCTCGTCTTGATTGGAAGACATCTGAAATCCTTTCCTGGGATCCTTCCTGCTCCGGTACCTGTCTCCAAAAGGTACTCCCAGCTCGTCATTCTTCAGCCGATGCAGCAGACCTTCCGCCTCTTCCCTACCAAGAGTACTCAGATGTATTCAGCAAGTCTGGCGCTGATGTCCTACCTCCTCACAGACCGTGGGATTGCCCTATTGAACTTATCCCAGGCAAAGAACCACCCAGAGGTAGAACCTATCCTCTCTCTCTTCCAGAGACTCAAGCCATGACCAGTTACATCAAGGAAAATCTGGCAAAGGGATTCATCCGTCCTTCGACTTCTCCTGCTGGCGCAGGATTCTTCTTCGTCAAAAAGAAGGATGGAGGCCTACGTCCCTGCATTGATTATCGCGGCCTCAATGACATTACAGTAAAGAACCGATATCCGTTGCCTCTCATCACCGAGCTGTTTGACCGTGTCAGCGGTGCAACCATCTTTACAAAACTCGATCTGAGAGGTGCATACAATCTCATCCGCATACGAGAGGGCGACGAGTGGAAGACGGCGTTTAATACCAGAGACGGCCACTATGAGTACCTCGTCATGCCCTTTGGGCTCAGCAATGCCCCAGCCGTGTTCCAGCACTATGTCAATGAGATCTTTCGGGACATTCTGTACAGTCATGTAGTTGTATATCTCGATGACATTTTAATCTACGCCAATAACATCACAGAACATCGTTATTGGGTCAAAGAGGTTCTGTCCCGGCTGCGAGCTAATCATCTCTACTGTAAACTGGAGAAGTGTGTCTTCGAGGTGAAGTCTATACCCTTCCTAGGGTACATTGTCTCCGGTTCCGGTCTTCAAATGGATCCAGGAAAACTGCAGGCCATCCAAGATTGGCCAATTCCCTCTTCGCTGAAAGGTATTCAACGTTTCCTGGGTTTTGCCAATTATTACAGAAAATTCATTCGTAACTTCTCTTCTATTGTGGCTCCCATCACTGCCTTGACTAAAAAGGGGTCTAATCCAGCGAAGTGGCCGGCAGAAGCCATCGAAGCCTTCCATCTGTTGAAACAGAGGTTCACTTCCGCTCCTGTTTTAAGACAACCTGATACCACCTTGCCCTTTATTCTCGAGGTTGATGCCTCCTCCGTGGGTGTTGGGGCAGTCCTCTCGCAGAAAGCGCCCGATGGTCGTCTTCATCCCTGTGGGTTCTACTCCCGTAAGTTCCTGCCTGCAGAGCGTAACTATGCCATCGGTGACCAAGAGCTTCTCGCCATCAAGTTGGCATTAGAAGAGTGGAGATATCTTCTAGAGGGCGCTGTTCATGAGATCACAATTATCACAGACCACAAGAATCTTCTGTATCTCAAGTCTGCTCAATGTTTAAATCCCCGTCAAGCCAGATGGACACTTTTCTTTTCCAGGTTCCGTTTCAAGCTGTCGTTCTGTCCAGGGACACAAAACCGAAAAGCTGATGCCCTTTCCCGCTCATGGGAGCAAGAAAGTGAGTCAAAGTCCACACATCAACATTTTATTATTGATCCAGTGGCCTTCTCCGCAACGAGAGTTTCAAATCTCACGCCCCCTACAGGGAAAAGATATGTAAAGCCAGCTCTAAGAAAGAAGTTGCTCTGTTGGGCGCATGCTTCAAAATTCGCTGGCCATGCAGGCATTCAGAAAACTTACGAGTTTATCACCAGGTCCTACTGGTGGCCGTCCCTCAAACAGGATGTACAGGACTTTGTTTCCTCTTGTGCTAAATGTGCTCAGCACAAGACCAGTCGTCAGTCTCCTCCTGGGCAATTGATGCCACTGTCAGTGCCACATCGTCCTTGGACGCATATTTCTATGGACTTTGTAACTGATCTTCCAGAGTCTGACAAATTCACCACCATCTGGGTGATTGTTGATCGGTTCACCAAGATGGCTCACTTCGTTCCCCTCACCGGTCTTCCGTCAGCTTCCAAGCTGTCCCAGCTCTTCATCAAAGAGATATTCAAGCTTCATGGACTGCCTCTCGAAATCATCTCCGATAGAGGAGTCCAATTCGTAGCCAAATTCTGGCGAAGCCTGTGCTCCCTGCTTCAAATCAAGCTAAAGTTTTCCACAGCCTACCACCCTCAAACCAATGGCCAAACGGAGAGGGTGAATCAGGACCTTGAAGCATTTCTCCGCACATATGTCTCTTCTTCCCAAGATGACTGGGCTCAACTCCTTCCATGGGCAGAGTTCTGCCATAATAACCAATATCATTCTTCATCTAATGTCACTCCATTCCTTGCCAACTATGGGTTTCATCCTCGAGTTCCTGACTTCACTCTGCAACCTGTGTCCTCTGTTCCAGCGGTCGACACGACCATCCGGCAATTCGTCAAATCCTGGAAGCTTATTCGTTCTTCACTCCTGAAAGCTTCAAGCAGGTACAAAAAATTTGCCGACAGGAAACGCAGAGCTGTGCCAGCCCTCCGTCCCGGAGATCGTGTCTGGTTGTCAACCAAGAATCTTCGATTGAGAGTGCCATCGATGAAGTTCGCTCCCCGATATATTGGTCCTTTCCCAGTTGAGCGAGTCGTCAATCCAGTAGCTTACAAGCTCAAGTTGCCGCCCTATTTGAAAGTGCCAGCTACATTCCACATTTCGCTGCTCAAGCCGCTGGTTCTGAATCGCTTTCATTCCAAGCTCCCCAAGGCTCCTAAGGTTTGCACCCAGCGTGGAACAGAATATGAGGTCAGTAAGATCTTGGACTCTCGCATCCGATATGGTCGTCTGCAATATCTGATCGATTGGAAGGGCTACGGCCCCGAAGAGCGATCATGGACCAATGCCATCGATGTCCATGCTCCCAGACTCATCCGGGCGTTCCACTCCAAGTTTCCCCGCAAGCCTAAAAGGTGTCCTGGGGCCACCCTTAAAGGGGGGGGTGCTGTCACGATCCGAGCTCTCAGACAGACTTTCTTACCGGCTAAGTGCCTCCGCAGGTTCAGCTTGCGGTCCAGACGTCACCCCTGCCGGCGTCCTGTCTGCCGTGCGCCATCACCGCTGCCATCCTCCAGTCTGCTCAGCGCTGCTGAGTCCGCGGCTGCGCGGCGCACCGCTCTCCTTGTCCCCAGTGACAGTGCTCAGTGCACGGCAATCCACCTGTCCGCCGCCATTGCTCCCAGTATCCAGCATGGTGTGCGCAAACATACTTTCCCGCCATAGCCTGACATGGGGGCTGCCATGTTTTCCCAGTCACATGTCATTCCCGTCCAATCCTGTGTGATCTGATCTCCCAGTCATACCTGCCCGGCCAATCCTGGCCACCCAGTGGGTATAAGTATGCTGGGAGCTCTCAGATCAATGCTAGTGCTTCAGTTGTCTCCTGTATATGGTCAGCTGTCCTTGTCTCCGTGCAAGTGTCTTTCTCTGCTGGTGTTGTCTTCCATGCTGCAGTGTATTCCAGGTTATTCCATCTCCTGTTGAAGTCCAGGTTATTCCATCACCTGTGAGCCTGCCTCGTCAGCCCAGCGATCCAGCCTAGCTCCAGGACTCTGGTCCTCCGATGCTCCAGCATCATCCATCTCCGATGTTCCACCATCGATAGTCCGACACTCCGGACCCACAGTCAAGCTTCCGTCCGTCATTCCGGACCCACAGTCAAGCTCCTATCTTCCGTCCGTCATTCCGGACCCACAGTCTCCATATTCGTTACCCATCCGATGTTCCACCATCGATACTTCATTCATCATACCTGTAAAGTATTGCAATCTGCATGAACTGTCATTACTCCTGCATACTTTACTGCCTGTATCATTACAACCTTCTGCATAATAAATCTGGTTGTATTTTTACCTCTGACTACTTATTGGCTCTGGGTGCACTGTCGCGCAGTTCATGCGCAGGGGTCCTCTCCAACCTCCCCGGTTCAGGTACCGGTCCAGGTCCCCACCAGAGGTCTCAGTCTCGTCGACTGAGTCCCCTGGTGTGACAACACATTTATTACCGCTCAGTTTCACAGGCCAATAGAAGTTTTATTTTGGCAACCAATCAGATTTCACTTCTTATTTATTTAATAAGAGTTTGGCAGGTGTCTCGCACGGCCACCAGGTTCGCATCACAATACATCCGGGCCATGGTCTCTAATGGCTGTACAATCTTCTCTATGGGCAGGTCTAACCCCATGGTAACTGGCCACACCCCTAAAACATGGGCCCCTACCACTGTATTCCCCTGGTGGGCCCTTTATGCCCAGTCCGACACTGGTGGGGTAAAACAAATGATTGATGATCTAGGTAGATTAGAGGAATGGTCAAGAGCATGGCAACTACAGTTTAATGCCAAAAAATGTAAAATCATGCACTTGGGTCTCAAAAATCCAAAGACTAAATATAGTTTAAATGGCACTATAATGGAAACTACTGAGGAGGAGAGGGATCTAGGTGTCACTATTTCAGGGGACTTAAAGGCAGGTAGGCAATGTAACAAAGCAATGAAGAAGGCAAGTCAGATGCTTGATTGCATAGGGAGAGGTATCAGCAGTAGAAAGAAAGAAGTAATAATGCCACTGTATAGGTCATTGGTACGACCTCATCTAGAGTATTGTGTTCAGTTCTGGAGGCCATATCTCCAGAAGGATATAAATACATTAGAGACTGTACAAAGAAGGGCAACGGAAATGGTGCATGGCCTACATCACAAAACGTACCAGGAAAGACTAAAAGATCTTAATATGTATACTTTAGAGCAGAGAAGGGAAAGGGGGAACATGATAGAAACTTTCAAATATAGGGGCTTTAACAAGGTACAGGTGGGAGACATTCTTCACAGGAAGAGGAGCAGCAGAACACGAGGACATGCACTGAAACTAGAGGGAGGAAGATTCAGGGGAAACGTGAGGAAGAATTACTTCACAGAAAGAGTAGTAGATAAGTGGAATAGCCTACCATCAGAGGTGGTAGAGGCAAATACAGTAGTACAATTTAAACATGCTTGGGATAGGCATATTGATATCCTTACAAAGAAATAAGGATCAAATATGGGTTGAGGTAACATGTTTAAAAAAAGGGGCAGACTAGATGGGTCAAGTGGTTCTTATCTGCCGTCAAATTCTATGTTTCTATGGTGCTTACTTACCATGTAGTCCCAAGAGTGGGCAATTGTACATGTACTGACAATAGTTGAGTAACTCAAGCTGATGTACCACCTACTGTAAGTGTTCTATGTCACACATTTGCAGAGGCAGGACTACCACTGGTGCAGCAGGTGCAGTATACCTGTCACCCTCTTCCTGTCAGTGTCTTTCCACACTCTGCCCCCCCTTCCCCTGCCTCTCCCTCTTAGACTGCCTCTCCTTGTCACCCACTGCCATGTTGCAAATTGTAAACTTGGGTTGAGGTGGAGGAAATGGGCCCAAATTATATTTCTGCACCTGGGTTCTCCCCCACAAGTTCTGCCACTGCGTGTGCACCTTCTCCTTGTACCAACGTAGATACAGTAAATGGAGAATAATAAATGCATAGAAATAGCATATTAAAATGACATGATGAGAGATTCATAAAGTGAGAGATTTGGTAAGAAATCTCTAGTCTTTTTTTTTTTTTAAAGCGGCAATCATTTACACTGCAAAACAGGTTTTGCATGGTAAATGATTGCCGCTTTAAAAAAAAACCTAGAGATTTCTTACCAAATCTCTCACTTTCTGATTCTGTCATCCTATTAATTTCCCCCCTTGTGTGTGTTATGTGTTAAGTGTTTTTTTTTTCCCAACATATTTCACTGAAGGAAATAATCACCTGGAAATAATCATATGACATCTGTTGTAATGACTCCATTTAGATTCATGCAATCATCCAAGCGTGACTGCTCCATAAAGATTGTCTCAGCAGCCACGTGTTCTTCACATTATGGTCATGAGTTCTCACAATACGTATTCACTTTTTAAATAGAAAATGATCTTGTATGGCAAATTACTATACATTTCCCATAACCATAATAATAATTGTAATTCCTTATTTGTATTATTTTTAACTTGATAATGATCATCCATTTAGTGACCACCACCCTAAGCGGCCGATTCAGGATCACTTGTTGCAGTCCGAATTCGGCCTCAGCCCTGATGGCCGGAGGTTTGCGCATTTCTCTGCATGTGCAAACCCCAGCAGCCAATGGCATTGCGAGTTACACACTCATCGGGCCGTTCGCAGCGGTGAGGCAGGGCTGGGGGCGTGCAGGGGGCAGCGGCATGGGAATGCCCAGTGTTTTATGGACGTCCCCAGGAAAATGCTGGTCGTTCCCCTGTAGAAGGAGGCGTGGTGATGCAACGAGTGCGGCTTACGTCACATGATGTCAGCGCCCGCCCCGTCAGCGACCATAGAATGTCTACTCTCTCCTTCAGTTGCATGCATATCCCCTTGCATGGTACCGGGGGGATTCGATGGTGGCGGGAGGCGTTTGGCGGGCGGAATTTATAGGCTTGCGAGCATAACCTGCTTGCTAGGCTCTAAATAAACGCAGTCTGGTGAGCAGTTCTGAATAACCCCCACAGTTTTTTGATGCAAATAAGCAATAATAATAATAATAATAATAATAATAAAAATATGCACTTAATTATAACATAGGGGGTTATTCTAGTCCATTCTTTCTGACAAAATCCTTCTTAGATGGACAAAACCATGTGCACTGCGGGTGGGGCAGATGTAACTTGTGCAGAGAGAATTAGATTTGGGTGGGGTTTTTCTTCAAAGTGAGATCTATATTGAAGTGTAAAATCATGCAGTCAGTATTTTCCCTGCACAGAAACAAAATAACTCACCCAAATCTAATTCTATCTGCACATGTTACATCTGCCCCCCTGCAGTGCACATGGTTTTGTCCATCTAAGAATGATTTTGTCAGAAAGAATGAACTAGAATAAACCCCATAGTCATCTTTGCGTTTCAGTGTCCAGTATGTCCTTTACTGTTTCTTCCCATGGAGGTCATGCTGATTGAGCGCAGCTTTGCGGTCAGCTAAATGCCGCTCACCAACCCGCATGAACGCCGGCCCACTGCCCACATGCAGATTTCATTCCATGGTCGTCGACAAACAAAGTATTTCTAATGTGCTCACAAATCTAAGACTCTCTCGTCCGCTGGCGTCAGCTGGCCGCCCCCGGCACCTGCGTCACCGGTGAAATACCATGGGAACGCCCAGCGGTTTCATGAGAACGCTGTTGGTTCTCCTGGGCGCGACTGCAGTCTGTGGCCACGCCCCCCCCACCACCCGCACTGCTCTGTGAGAACGGGCCCGTGCCTACACAAGTTGTCCCGTCTGCTCGCACAGATGTGCTGCACTTGCGCATATGCAAATATGCGCATTCGCAGTCCTGCAACATTGCTGACCGTTGTGTATTCGCAATGGCGAGGATGAACCAGAATGACCCCCCCATGTGTGATGGTGGTGGCCCTACATCACCCTCTATTGGATGTCTTTTTTGTGTAGACCCTGATGTGTTCCTCGCAGCTCAGTCTAGCAGAGGGCACTGAACAAAGAAGTGACTCTAACCTATACAGTATAACCTCTTGCAGAGACAGATCTAACCAGCTCCCACAGCATACAGTACAGTTCCGTACCTGGTACACATCATTTTAACAACTGCAGTCTCCCACAGCTAGCAAGGAGACTTAGTGCTCAGCATGACCCTGACGAAGTCTCTGCACAGCTTGTATGAATGTGGAAACCATCATTTTATAGTCACATAAATCTGCACAAAATCAAAGTATTTCCTCCTAGTACATAAAAAACTCTAACCCATATACCCAGAGCCAGATTAAGGTCTAAATGGGCCTGGAGCTGAAAATTATCAAGGGCCTATTATGCTCAATAATAGGGGTTGCGGCCAGCACCTAATAATGTGGGGGGCGTGACCAGTGTTCTGGTTGAGTGGTCTGCTCATGGGTGTGTCTCTATTTGTGTAAATACTTTCAACTAATTATATATATATATATATATAAGTAAAAGCAATCCAGAGCACTCACCACTTTTTGTAAATTCAAAGATTCTTTATTTCTCCATCAGTGCCAATGCCGACGTTTCGGACCTATGGAGGCCCTTACTCATGGCTCTGCTTACACTTCCTGCAACAGACAGCATCTGACTACTGGTCTCCACCATACCATTCTTATACCCCCAGTGATCATCAATCTATATCACCTGTGTCACACTAAAAGTATATTTATATCTTGTATGTTCTTATATGTTTGTACGTTTTGATGTATTGATTTATTGAGTGGTGTATATAAATTTTTGATGTATAATGTTATCTGCACGGGGCAGCGTCTGGGGTGCTGGCTCCACTATTCATTCACATAGATCTAGTTATCTAAGAATGATGGCTGTGCGTTCCAGCGTAAATAGCTGGACCGCAAACAGATACTATGGAAGTTGACAGGACTACTAACAGATTCAGTCATAAAAGGAATATGGCGATGCGTTCCAGCGTAAACAGCTGGACCGCAAGTAGATAATATAGGCGTTGATATAGCAACAAGAAGACGCCGGGCAACGAGGAAGTGCGTCAGCACCCTCGAGTACCCGATACGTCACTTCCGCCGCACAGTCAGGAAGCGGAAGTGGAGACGCCATGATGCGTTCCACAGCAGTGGAACGCACGGCGGTATTCTGTGCTGTTACAGCAGAACCACGAGCGCTGGGCTTGTATACACAAAGTATTACATGCAGATATTGGCGGTGAGTAGAATGATGTTTTTAAAATTTTGATACAGCATGTTTATAGCGTCAATTGCAGTTTGAGTAGTGTGACACAGGTGATATAGATTGATGATCACTGGGGGTATAAGAATGGTATGGTGGAGACCAGTAGTCAGATGCTGTCTGTTGCAGGAAGTGTAAGCAGAGCCATGAGTAAGGGCCTCCATAGGTCCGAAACGTCGGCATTGGCACTGATGGAGAAATAAAGAATCTTTGAATTTACAAAAAGTGGTGAGTGCTCTGGATTGCTTTTACTTGGATTTTGTACCACGGAAATTTTTCTCTGGGAGAATGGAGCACCCCATGACATAAATTGGATGAACTGTGAGTGCAATATAACTGGTTGTGGATATATATATATATATATATATTAATTACAAATTCTGACGCTCCCAGGATGCAGGGAGATATATTGGCGGGTGCCCTCCAAAGGTGCACCCGCAGGATGCCGATGCCCTAAGATACTTGCGGGGTGAGGCGGAATTCCAGTCCTAAAAAAATACTAAATGCCAAAACTTGGTAGACAACATTTCAGCATCTTTTATGTTGTCAACTAAGTTTACCACACCATATACCCCTTACACAATTCAGGCAACACAATAGTAACCCTCTTATATTGTACTTGCCTCTTACACATTATGCCACATGGAATGAGTCAAAATTCACGTTATGCCACACAGATTAAGGCAAAATTCATATTTTTCCACATGGATTGAGCCAAAATACACACTATACCAAAACCAATTGAGCCAAAATTTACAATATGCTTCTCAAACAGGGACATTGCACGCCGAAGGTGCGCATTAAAAATGTACACCATAATGCCCATTACATGTTAAGCCACACACCATAATGCCAATTAAAATTGAAGCTACATAAATGCTGCTTACCTACATGCTCATTGCCAGGGGTTCCATGCTCATTGCCATATGGGATTACATGTTCATTGCCAAGGGGGAATACATGCTCGCAGTAACTGGGGGACAGCCGCTGCCAGGCAGAAGTGACAGCCATTGACAGCCGGACAGAGTGCGGGGAGGCTGCCCGGCTGTATTCAGAGCACTGCAGGTACCGGCTATTTGTAATAATACCCCTTTCACACCAGAAAATGCAGCAGGGATTTACCCGGGAATATGGTCCCAAGATCATGCAGGGACATGAGCCTAGTCCCTGCATTTTCTGAAGTGAAGGGGAGAGAACCCCCCCCCCCCCTCTTTTACCAGCTATATCGTTTAACCAGCTATATCTTCGGAACCAACAGACCCATTTACATGAGACCAGTATCATATTTAAGAACTTTTAAGTGGGATTGAAATTAGTCCCATGAAACTGGGCCATTTGGTTCCAGAGAAATCTGCCCTCAAAGAACATGAGCAGCCATGAAATTACATTTCAAAAATAAAAAAAATCGATTTACCCGCAATATCTCTGGAACCAATTAACCCATATGAACCAGCCTGGTATCAAATTGAAGGACCAGCGATTTGTTTTAGAATGAGATTGAACTTTGAACTTCTGTGGTTCCAGGGGGGGAACTGGCAGTCGTCGGAAATGGGTGGGGGTGGCGGAATTAGCGGGTTCTATGTTATCCTATGGGGAAAATGTTCCAGCTTTGCTTTGCGGTATCTCCGGTTCCCGGGGGGCTAGCGACGCGGGGCTGGACTCGTTGGAAAGCCCCAGTCCTCCTCTACAAAATGGCCCTATTTGGAGAGTGGGCCTGGAGCTGTAGCTCCATCAGGCCCATTGTTAATCCGGCCCTGCATATACCTATTGTTCTCCGCAGCACTGTCTTATTTATCTACTTCCCAATTACAGTATTTGCATTTCTAACCATTAATTGATGACATTCCACCTTAGCAACTTTAGTCATTGGGACAAATATATTTAAAGACTGTAATTGGACTTCTTCAATCGATGACACAAAAAGAAAACAGTGGATCCTCACAAAGTACGTGTGTTACACTATGACACAGACAATTTGTCAATCATTGTTATCTTAATTGACAACAAATTAGCCAATTAGAAAATACTTATTATTTAAGACCGATTTTTTAAATGGCAGTTAGGGAGTATGGTCTGAACATCCCTGAAGAGTCCGTTTTACTTTAGGTCTGAAATGCGATGATTCAAATTATTTAAATCACAAAATCTTTAACTGCTACTATACTGTACATCCTGCCCAACTGTAGTCCAAGAAAGTGATGCACGTATCCCGTTGTACATTGGAGCTGATTCCGGTGTGATTGGAGGTGCTGTTGCTGCGGGTTACTGGCAGATACAGTAGCAGCAGTGCACTAGCATGGTAATGCCGCAGGAGGCATCGGATACAAGTAGACTCCTCCCACTAGCATTAGCAATCAGATCAGCTGCGACGCTATTGGCCAGCTATGTGACCAGTGGCTGCTGCAGTTATTATATAGAGGCCAGGATATCTCCATCTTCCGTCAGATATCCTGGCCTTGTTACTATACTACAACAGAGATGACATGCCTCCAATTTGGGAAACAGCTGCATTTTTGGATGGGCCATATTGGTCCATCCGAGCCCCCAATCTGCTTCAGACTGTCAAATATTGACTGTCAATCACTGGCAGTCTGCAGCCGTAGTGCATCCAAACACTAGGTCAACACCTAAGAATGTTTGACATAGACTGGGCTGACATGCACGTGGTCGACACATTAAAAGGATGACAGAGGTTTTTGGGGTTTTAGTTTACTGTGTCGATATATGTAGACATGGGCAGTGTATACGTGTAGCGCTGCACTCGCCACTCTTCAGGTACGGTGCCTCGCTACGGTGCTCGGCTCATTATTCCTCTGCCATTACCACTGGGTGGTAAAGTACGGACAAGTTGCTTAAAAAATAATTATATAAACCTTGCGTCGACCATGTTTATGTTGACAGTTTGTTTGTGTCAATGTCAACCTAGTGTATGTTGGCCATTCTTAGGTCTCGACACACTCACTGTCGACCATTAGTGGTTGACTATAGTGACTGTCGACCTAGGCATTGTCAACATGCCAACCAGATACCAAATTCAGGACCCATGCACAGTAAGGGTCTGGTGCAAGGGTAAAATACTGTATTGGGCCGAACAACTTAGACAGCAACTGGACATCGATCTTACAGCAAGAGTTTCACCCAGCGGACTGACATTTAGGGGGACATTTACAAAGACGAATGGCTACGAATGGTCGTATTCTTACCCGTTACGTATTTCGCGTACCGACAAATCTACGAAGTACGAATGCGTGCGATTCATATTTTTGCTATGCAGATTTTTTCGAGTTTCTAAAAAATAGGTATGAATACACCATCGATAGAATACCGCCGTAAAAGCCTATTCTTTTGTATGGTACCGACAATTGTACTAATGATTTGTATTGGTAAATATGAATACGAATATGAATCGCTAGTAAATACGAATGGCAAATGTTTTACATTCGTATTTCAGGGAAGCCTGTGTGGATCAGTCAGATCCATGCAGGCTTTAATTATTGATCAATTTAATTGATTTTTAATTCTATACTGATGTAGAGCAGACTACGTATACAGTATCCTCTGTCTACAGTATGTATGTATGTATGTATGTATGTACAGTATGTATGTATGTATGTACAGTATGTATGTATGTACAGTATGTACAGTACAGTATGTATGTATGTATGTATGTATGTACAGTATGTATGTATGTACTGTATGTATGTACAGTACAGTATGTATGTATAGTATGTATGTATGTATGTACTGTATGTATGTACAGTACAGTATGTATGCATAGTATGTATGTATGTACTGTATGTATGTATGTACAGTACAGTACAGTACAGTATGTATGTATAGTATGTATGTATGTATGTACTGTATGTATGTATGTACAGTACAGTATGTATGTATAGTATGTATGTATGTACTGTATGTATGTATGTATGTATGTACAGTACAGTACAGTATGTATGTATAGTCAGGGCCGGTGCGAGGCACCGGAGCGCCCCAGGCGAGTCGGGGTGGGGGCGCCCCGGTGCCGGGGGGGGGGGTACCTGTCCTGCGGCGCTGTGTATTTAAATCTGGCCGCGGAGGCAGCGGGGGTCCCTGCAGTCCATTAGAAATCACGAGCGCTATACGCCGGGCTATGCGGAAGCGCTTCTAGTGTGAAAACACTGGCAGCACGCTGATTGGCTGAGATCAGCGTGCGCCGTGCTGCCAGAGTTTTCACACTAGAAGCGCTTCCGCATAGCCCGGCGGATAGCGCTCATGATTTTTAATGGACTGCAGGGACCCCCGCTGCCTCCGCCACCAGATTTAAATACACAGCGCCGTAGGACAGGTAACCGGGCGGCACAAAATGCCGCCCTCCAGTGGCCGGCGTCCTAGGCAAATGCCTAGATTTGCCTAGTGGTGGCGCCGGCCCTGTGTATAGTATGTATGTACTGTATGTATGTATGTATGTATGTATGTATGTATGTATGTACAGTACAGTATGTATGTATGTATTAGTGAGATACATTTTTGGTGACTTTGTGACTTGTGTGATAGATTTTAAGAGCAGAAAATAGAATTACCTTTTCCCCATTTTGCTGTAAGCGCAATGTGCTGCTTAATAGCCAAATAAGTAATTCTCAGGCCTCCTGTTGAATATACTCCATGGTGTTGCTCAGCAATTTCCTGCATTACATTTTTGGAATAGCTTCTTTTAGGGATGTGAAATGATTTTCAAGAGAAAAATAACTGTATTTATGATTAGTTGGGCTGTAAAATATAGACCCGCTGAGTGCAGATGTGCTAAAAGTAGGGTGCCTGGAGCTGGCGAAGGTGCTAAGCGACTATTATATTTACGGCAAACACAGCATCTTTCCCCAGAAAAATGAAGTCATTTTCATCGCTGACAAACCTGCATTACTATCCCTCATAATGGCTTTTGTCAGTGTTTATTGTCCATATTGTCATAGTATTTAATGTAAATGATTAGATCCAGCCACACAATTATACCAGGCCTATTTACAGCGCGATTCTATAGACACACACCAAAGAGGACGAAACAATGCAATTGTTCCTTGTGAATGCTCCTATTTTAGTATTACCTCATATTTCCGCATTTTTAAATGACAAATATCCTCATTAAGAGCAAGTGTGCGGAATAAGACATAAATAAATGCTGGATGTATTTGGGTAAGGAAAAGAAAAAACATTGTGTAATTACAGTTGTTTATTGATGTATTTTTTGTACCAGGTACGGTATAGGATGGTTACAAGTGAGCGATGATGATGGCAGCTGTGAAAGCAAGGGCCTGTTTCAGCACGGCTCCCTACGCAGCGGTTGTTCACTACTTAGCGAGCCCTGAAACACTGCATGACCCACGGCCAAATGTCCAACCGCCTGCCACCGAATCACCTTGCATGTGGCCGAATGGGAGAGAAATCATTAGAATGGTTTCTCTCCTCTTCGGAAATAAAAGCCAGTCTAAACTGACTTTTATTTCCCTGGGAGTCCGATGAAGAAGGTGCGGGCACTGATGACATGTGACGCCAGCCGTCCGCCCCCACCAGGCATTGGCCCGCCTGCATTCCCAGGGCATTCCCCTGCTCCAGCCCTCCGGAGGGGTGCTCCTGGGGTCAGTGGATAGAGGTATCATGATGACAGTGATGCACACAGCTCTACATAGGTGGCCGCACTGCAGGAGTAAATGTATCCAATGTGTCTCAACTCTGCATCATCTCTGTTGTATACAATGGAGAGTACCAGCACCGGAGGAGGACTCTGTGCAGTCCTGCCCTGGCCCCCGTTCCCAAACATGTGATATCATTCTGTCATACCAAGGGGGCAGGGCTATGGGCATAAAGCATTTAGCATCCTTACAGGCTGCGTGGAACATGCCCAGAGTGTCTTTCGCTGCAGGGCTACAGGCTGAATGGTTCTATTCCAGAAACTATCAGCGGTGGTTTCAGTGGGGGGTAACGGGATGGAACGGAGTTCCACCACCTGTAATTGTAGGTGGAAGTAGTTCCTCCTGCACCACAGCCATGCACAGTATCCCACAGAAAAGCTTGCCCCACCACCCATGTCAATGATCAGGGGCGTAGCTAAGGGTTCATGGGCCCTGGTGCGAAAGGTCACCTTGGGGCCCCCCTACATACAACAAAATTAAAATCTCGGTCTGTTTATATTTTAATACATCATTGCCAAGGGGGGTTAATGTCCGTTGCCATGGGTTCTTGCTCATTGCCAAGGGGTTAATATGTGTTGCCAGGGGTTATTGGATGTTGCCAAGTGGTTAAATTTTTTTTTATCAGGGGTTAATGCTCGTTGCCAAGGGGGGTTTATTCCCGTTGCCAGGGGTTCTAGCTCATTGCCAAGGGGTTAATACGTATGTGCCCACCCCAGCCACCCGCCCGTACGCTGCTGTTGCTGCCCCTGCCTTACCCTGCGCAGAGAGAGACAGACGCTAGAGTCATTTTTCACTTCCAGCGTCTCTGACAGGGAGCACAGCTCTGCAGCCGCGTTACCAGGAAGTGCAGAGCTGCGCTTCCTGTCAGACGCTAGAGGTGAATTATGACTTCTAGCGTCTGTCTCTGTGTGCAGGGGAAGGCTGGGTCAGCCGTAGCTGACGGGCTGGTGGCCGGAAACATAGGCGCACCGGCAGCTATTGCAGTGCTGCCGGCAGCCTAGTGAGAGCTGAGATGAGGACTCGGAGCGGAGGTATGACCTCTGAGTAACCAGGCCGGACAGTGGCGGGGGCTGGGCCCCCTGGCTCAGGGGCCCGGTCGCAGGTGCGACCGCTGCGACCCCTGTAGCTACGCCACTGTCAATGATGATGATGCAGGTGGCACTGGTATCACTAAAAAGCTGTAGCAACTTCCTCCTCCTCAGGTCCTGGTGGCTTTATGGTTCTCCACCACATGCGGTCTGTCCCTCCTGGTAGTCCTGACTATCAGGGAGAAGTTCCATCCCTCCTTTTAACTTGGCTTATCTTGTTCACTATTAAAGAAGTAAATAGATTTCATTAGTTACATTTCAAGGTGTCCTCTTTTTTAACACAATAGCTTTTTAAGACCAGGAACTGGCTGTGTAAAATGGTATATGTACAAATCACTGTGACTCTGGGGAGCTGCAGAAATGCGAGACCTACCACCCTTTAATCTGGCAAAGCAATGGACGCCCTTTGTCCACCCGCAGGGGAAGGGCACACCCGCCGTTCTTACAAAATAGGGTGCCCCACGATGACAACTTATACAAGGCTTTGACCGTTGGCTGGTAGCGACTTCCCACCCATCTGGCTTTTATTAGAGACTATAAGAATGCAATATCAAATCGAAATAGAGAAGCTCAAAAGAAAAGCAAAAAATATAGGGCAGGCGGGTGGGAGGGGCATCCATAATGGCCAGAGGATGGGTACCACCTGACCTGATATACCCCATTATTGGCTACACCCCTTACACTCCCCATCGGTCACTAACCACATGGCTAAATAGAACAAACCTACTTTTTAGCTGAGCTAGCACCGACACTACTTCTAACAACGTGTCACAAAATATAGGGTTCTTAGATGGCTTCTGGCTTATACAGCCCTCAGCCAGTTTAATCAATGTAAGATTTTGAAAGAGGTAAAGCTGCCATAGAGCACAATGCTAGGAGGATAATTGCACCGATCACCCCCCACTGGATCTGCTCATGGTTCATCCACCTTTTTTCAATGTAAATAAGAAGCAACAGGTTGGACAAGTATTGGATGCTACAAACAACCGACCAGGGCAGGTTTGTCCTGCCCCAGAAATACTCACCACTCAAGCTCCAGCCGCTGGTCTCATGTAGCAGCCTTTGCTCCCCTGGGGCTGCTGCTGCCAGCTTCGTCTGTTTCCAGCTACATAGTCCAGAGCCATTCGGGGGGGGGGGGGGGGGGGCTCGGGCGCACTCGGGTGTTCGGCCGACTCATTCATGTGTTCAGGTGCCCGATCACATGAATACCTGTGGGCTCTCGAGCAGGGCCTGGCATCGGCGCTCAGTGGGGGGCAATGCCAGGAGAACGGTGGCAGGAGAGCCCCGGTGATCCAGCGTACGATCGCCGTGGGTGGGGAGCATCACAGGAGTCGTGTGTGCCTCTAGAGGTAGTGCGCCAGTGGTGCACAGCTGGAGGCACCACTGGTGCACACCTACTTATCAGTGGCATGCCTGGAAATATCTCGGAAGAGCACGCTCCTGAAGCAACTCGAGAAATTTCCGGGCATACCACCGAAGTGGTTACACCTGGAGAGGTGATAAAGAGGAAGGTGATAACACAGCAGCCAATCACGTCCTTTTAAACTCTTGCCTGAAACATGACATTCAGGAGCTGATTGTCTGGTGCGTTATTACCTACCATGTTATCAGACTTAATACATCTGCCCCATAGTACTGAAATTTAGCCTGGATTATCTACCAGGCCTGGTGAAAGGAAAGGGGTTGTGTGACATGAATAGACTTGGTGCGACATGAATAGACTTGATTCTAGGTAAGGGCATGCAGTAGGATTTTCATGCACCACTATGGTGCTTCTTCAGAGGCACATGAAAAGGAATAAACTCCACACAGACATAGGCGTTCATCCACACTCACACCACTTATCTAAGAAATAAAGACGCGTACAACTGAATGGGCTTAAAGGGGACGGCTTATTTATTTTGAGCAGGGGCGGCCTATTTGAATCTAACTAAAATTTATGTCCCTGCTCTAACTAAGGTGGCGGGCAAAGAACGGCATGCAAGATAAATAACATTGCTGGAAAATAACAAAGTAATAAAAATAACAAACTCCGGATCTAAGGGCCACCTGCCCTTAATTGCCAAGGACCGGCCACCTGCCAGCGTCCAAGACAACGGCTCAATTACGAAGCGGACTTTTCAAAAGGGGCCAATTGCCCTTAAGGTCAGGGGGTTGACCTTCTGCTTCTGCCCCTGACCTCGCAATATCACTAAGGCAGAGCTCACCACTCTGCCCGAGTCATCAAAAAATTGGGCCACCTGCCCTAAACTACAAATGTCCGCAACAATTTACGCTATCCGAAGTAGATGATCGTTAAGGTCCAGATGTGGGCCCACCTGGATCGGTGATGCCCACATCTCGACATCAACCACCAGCTAAGTGTAAATACAGCTCTAATTTAACTACCGTTCTTTCCGCCAAAACAAAATAAGCCGACACAACTAAACGAATAAATGCAAACGACTTCTCAAAACTAATTCTAACTAAGAATTGGGGCGGGCGGGAGGGCAACGTTCCCTGAAGCAAGAGGCAGAATCTTCTGGAAGCAAGAACATCACCCCATCAATCTCCACCTCTGACCTCAACCAGCCTATCCTGAACCATCATTCAAATCAGCCAACCCGTCAATCAAGATAAGCCGAACCCCCGTGCCCAGATCAAGTGTGTGAGCTAAAGATTCCTGCCAATAGCCAGGTGAGTTTATGCTGTTTTCAGCCAGACAAGCTGGCTTCTACAGTCTTAAACTCCACACAGACATAGGCGTTCATCCATACTCACACCACTTATCTAAGAAATAAAGACGCGTACAACTGAATGGGCTTAAAGGGGACGGCTTATTTATTTTGAGCAGGGGCGGCCTATTTGAATCTAACTAAAATTTATGTCCCTGCTCTAACTAAGGTGGCGGGCAAAGAACGGCATGCAAGATAAATAACATTGCTGGAAAATAACAAAGTAATAAAAATAACAAACTCCGGATCTAAGGGCCACCTGCCCTTAATTGCCAAGGACCGGCCACCTGCCAGCGTCCAAGACAACGGCTCAATTACGAAGCGGACTTTTCAAAAGGGGCCAATTGCCCTTAAGGTCAGGGGGTTGACCTTCTGCTTCTGCCCCTGACCTCGCAATATCACTAAGGCAGAGCTCACCACTCTGCCCGAGTCATCAAAAAATTGGGCCACCTGCCCTAAACTACAAATGTCCGCAACAATTTACGCTATCCGAAGTAGATGATCGTTAAGGTCCAGATGTGGGCCCACCTGGATCGGTGATGCCCACATCTCGACATCAACCACCAGCTAAGTGTAAATACAGCTCTAATTTAACTACCGTTCTTTCCGCCATATCAGTTCAACTTGAACTGACCCGCCACCAACCTACTTACAAAAACTCCCTCAACTAAACCTCTAAACTTCTCAATGCGTCTATTAGATTCTGAAAAAACAAATCCATCCCGACTAAAGAGAGATGCACCCCATCCGGCCTGTACAGGGTCTCGTTTCGAAAGGATATGGCCTCGTGCCTGACGACCACTCCACCCTCTGTTACTATAGCCCTGCCGACTACGGAATTGATCCGCCTACGTACCAAATCGATGGCACCCGGATTGAGTGCATCTCTCCAAACCCTCCTAGGTATAATCTCTGACCAGAAGAAACGGCAAAATCTCCATTCTCTGATCAGGTCCAGCAATAAATTCCTAATCTCAAATCGAATATTGAGACCGGAATTATGCGTGAAGTCGTTGCCCCCCAAGTGAATGATGACGAAAAGTGGGTAACCAAACGCCCTAACTGACTCGTCCAAAAGACCCCTCAACGCGGACCACCTCATACCTCTACGCCCCAGCCAACGGATAAATCGCGTCTCAGGGAAACGTTCCGTATCCGTGGTTACCTGGGACAGGGACAACCAATAAATAAATGAATGTCCCACCATCCAAATCATATTGGTGTCCAAGCGTTGACCTGTAAGTTGAAATGATAGATGCTGTTAGAAAAATTGAAATAAAGGCAAACATTTGGCAAAATTTTAAAGGGGGGCCCGGGAGATTCCCTTAAAAGTGATTTTGGAGTTCTATATTAAATTGTTGATAACTAATAGGACTGTGATTTGGGTGATCTATTTAAGACTAATTGATTAATTGACCCACTTGAATTATTTATAATCCCTACCTGTTGTTTCTTATTCTATTGGGGGGGGGGGGGTGGGGAGTGGAGAGGGTCGCCCGATTTGACTTGAGGCAAAAAACACAAATCTTCCACCAGTTGGCTAGAGCCTAATTTAAGACTGGTGATAACACAAAAAATTCCTCAAGGCCCCTCAAACACTAAAGCGTGTTTGGGCGAGCGGCTACTCCTCAAATGGGCTCACTGGACTATGTCGGCCTGATGTATCGTTTAAATGCACCAGACCGCCATCTTCCGAGTGCTCGTATGTCGACCTGAGACCAACCCGCCGCAGCGGCTGCCGAAGCGGCGCCGATACGGAAAGAGTGTGTCCCAAAGTCGGCTGGAGAAAGACCCTGATGCAATATACAGCGCCTGAAAACCGACCTAAACTGGAAGTTAGTAAGAGGGGACCCGTCAATGTGCATCAGCCAGGCAATTGTGGCCGCAACTCCACGTAAGCCAGAGCCGCCGCCACCGGACAGATCCGGCGGTCGCCACTCCGACCCAAATGGACCCCCTGCCCGCTACATCGGTCTTTGAGCGCTGTATCTTGCACCATAAACCGTCGTGGTGCACGTCGACATGGCCGAACAGCATAGGCGAGGGAGATGCCCTGGTTGCGGACACCAGTTCGCCTACTCTGAACGCCCCATGGAAAGCCATGGCAAAGGCCAGCCTGAAAAGTCGAACCTCGTAATCGTTTGAGCAAATTACTCTTAGGGACCTCGAGATTCGACGCAACAGGCCGGCATTAATCGGCCGTCGCCTGTCGGGCAAAACAGGCCTGGCTCTGGCCCATCCCTTTAGCATCCTGGAAAGCAAGAAAGACTTGGTGATGTCTCTCTTCCCACCAAGACGCAAAATGAATGATATGCCTGCCAGAGAGCGTCCAACAAAACTTCTGGACTTACCCTCCGTGTACAGGTTCCATACATAGGCTTTAATAAGATGCTTAGAGCTCTTACCTGTGCCACCCTGTTCAAGCATGAACTCGCTCCAGCGCTCCCATGAGGCCAGATAAGCTCTAAATGTAGCTGGCGCTAGCGACCGCAGGGCCAGCTCCTCTACCCCTCCAGAGGCACCTGCCATAAAAAAGATGGACATTGTTCACCATACTTCTGGGCTAAAGGCACAAGTTGCCTGAATCTTACCCATTCGAAACGGGACAATGCATCCGCTACTTCATTAAGTACGCCTGGGACGTGCTTGGCTCGCAACGTAATGTTGTTCGCCAAGCACATCATCACTATCCGTGCCAAAATACGCAAAACAGGGAGAGAGGTTGACCTTAGTTGTGTAATGGATTGTACCACCCCTAGGTTATCACACCAAAAGACAACCTCCCTGTTTCCCAATTCTGCGCCCCAGAGCTCTAAGGCGACCATTATTGGAAATATTTCCAATAATAGCATATTCTTGGTCATGCCGTCTCGTGCCCAAAATTCGGGCCAGGCCTCTGCGCACCAACGTCCCGCATAAAATGCGCCGAATCCGGAAGATCCTGCAGCATCTGTATATAATTCCAACTCCGCATTTGCAACGGCTGGAGCTTGCCATATGCATATGCCGTTGAAATTATCCAGAAACATTTCCCACACTTTCAGATCCCTCTTCATTTCTGAAGATAGACGTAGAAAATGGTGGGGTTTGCGAATCCCGACTGTCGCTCGCTGAAGTTTTCTACAAAATATTTTGCCCATGGGTATAACTCTACATGCGAAATTAAACAGGCCCAATAAAGATTGAGCCTGTCTAAGTGTTAACTTAGCAGCCGCGATGGCATAACGTATTTCATCATGTAACCGGCGTACTTTATCTAGAGGGAGTTTACACAGACCTAGTTCGGAATCAATTTCAATTCCGAGGTACACCAAATCAGTAGTAGGTCCCTCTGTTTTTTCCCCTGCCACGGGAACCCCGAAATCTCTAAATAAATCAAGCGCTGCTTCTAGTAACCTAAGGCACAGGTCAGAATTTGGAGGACCCACTAAAAGAAAGTCATCCAAATAATGAGTAATGCTGTCAGCTCCCGACACTTCCTCCAGGCACCACTGCAAAAATGTGCTAAAGCGCTCAAAATAAGCACATGAAATGGAGCAACCCATGGGCAAACATTTATCTATGTAAAAACCCCCGTTCAATTTAAATCCCATGTACTGAAAGGCGTTCTTATGTAAAGGTAATAGTCTAAAAGCTGATTCAACATCCAATTTGCACATGAGGGCACCAGGACCAATTTTTTGAATGATGTCTATAGCATCCTCGAATAAACGATAATTAACAGTGCACAAATCGTCATTAATGGCGTCATTGACAGACGACCCTCTAGGACAAGAAAGATGCTGAATCAGCCTGAATTTCCCTTTAACTTTTTTGGGAACCACCCCAATAGGGGACAAAATTAGTCCCTCAACTGGTGGTGTTGAAAACGGGCCTGCCATGCGACCTAGTTTTACCTCGGCTTCAACTTTTTGTGATATTATGTCAGGATGTTCCATGGCGGAGCGTAAGTTTCCCTTAGTTCCCGTACTAATTGGAGCGGAAACAGGTAATTGAAAACCTTCTGAAAATCCGGACTGCAAAAATCTTGCTCCATCTCTGTCCGGATACCGTTCCAGCCATGGTAACATCCTGGCCAATACTATTGGAGTTGGGGCTCTATCCAACGACAGGTGCCGCTGGACCGCGGCTTTGTTTTGTCGTGGACTGAGCCCCACCTCCCCCACCAGTTGGAGGTTTTGTGCAATCCTTGATTGCGTGTTGACCTCCGCATCTGATACAAAGGTGCCGAAAACGACACCGGTTTCCCAGGCTGCATTGCCCATTATTAAATGAGTAGCACCTACCATGGCCATGCTTCGTATTACTTCCCTTATTAATATTATTGTAAGGCCTACTCCCATACTGTCTTACCCACCCCTTATTCTCAGGAGCCCTAATAGGTGTAGCTGATTCGGCAACTTCGCCGTATAACTCTACGTCTTTCTTACCAAAATCGTACACCTCCCGGCCATGCTGCTTCCTCCTAAACTCTTCGTCATAGACCCGCCAACCGGGACCGACGTAAGAGGTGTAGAGTTTATGAATAAGGAACTGGTATCTCACCAGGTTCACATATTCATCTGGATGTGTCTCTAAATAACAGGCCGCAAAAATAAGTATGCCCCTTACCCAGTTATTATACGTGCGAAAGGCATCTTCGCTAGCGGGTCCTTTCTTCCTTGCGGCTAGAAGGGCCCGCCTGTCTTTGCTTGTTAAAGCAAAGATATCTACATAGCGCCCTTTTCTGATCCTATCCCTAGCCCTAGGGCGCAAACCCCGCTTAACGGCGGTGTTCGCGCACTGCACTGCATCAGACTCAACCGATACATTGGAGGACCCGGAGCTATGGGACCTATATTCCCTACGCCTCTTTCGCCTTCGTCTCCTCGCGACGCCGTCCGAAGATGACTTATCTTCGGAAGACGTCGATGCCAATGAGGAATCCGAGGTTTCATTTCTGCGCCGTCTCTTCCGAGACTTTGCAGATCTTTTCCGCTTAGCTTTCTTCTCTACAGATGAATCCTCTGACCCCCCACTGCTAGACCCTGCATTATCATCATTTGTCCAGTCTGGATCATTCGTGGACTCACCAGTATCAGAAGATGCTGCCCTCCTTCTTCTACGTTCACTTCCTCCTCGACTTGACGATGCTCCTTCCATGGCTTGTTCCGCGGAATCTTGACCTGTCAATAGAGGTTCGTTAACAACCCCCATCACAGGTGGGACATTCGGCAATACCCTTTCAGCAGAGGAAATGGCATTTCCCCCTCGCGCCGCAGTAATAGTCGGAGCTATCGCTTTGGCTATGAGGTCAGATACTGACTCCAAAGTTGCCGAAGGGGCAGTTTCCCCCTGCCCACCTGGCCCGGTGGTTAACAGAGGAGCCACTGCCGACACCACCGCCGCGCATATAGATGTAAGCGCCGATGTGTCTAATGACACGGTGTTACCCTCTGTGTTCCTCCCTGCAACCGCGTCCGCATATGAGCGACCCGGTTGCGTCCTGGCCCCTTGTGGCGCCGTATTGGTCTCCCTAGCCTTCTCCGCGACCAACCTTCGCCTCGCTGCCCGTCGAGATCTGGCGTTAGAATTTCTAACCCCCTCTACAGGGTTCATTTCAGAATCACTTTGTTGGTCCCCGTAGCTACCCTCGCCTTCTCCGTTTGAAACAGCAAATGGAGCTTGCCCTTGTGGACCGGATTCGCTGCTTTGCGAATCCCCTTCCCCTGAGTTAGTGCATGAGGATACGGATTCGGCCGAATCCTCGCTATTATCCTGCCACGCAGCTACGGCCGTCTTAAACATTTCAAATTCGGCATCAGTTAACTTATGCCTCATGTCCTTAATAAATTGCTCCCTGGGGTTGCCATTATAATTAATACCACAAGATGGCGCTGCTGCCACATTCCTATTATTTCCTTTTTTCTGGGACCTCCTGCTATTCCCCCTTCCTACAGCAGAGGGCGCTCCAGGCATAGAAGTGCCTGCAACACCCTCAGCAGCATCTCTGGCTGCACCCCTGCGGCCATTTCTATCTCCGGCGGCCATTACACGCCCAGTGCTCATAGGCACTGCACCCCCCTTTTTGCCTTTATTTGGCGCTCCGGTCCCCCGACCGTTGCGCCTTGACACTACTACCCTGCCTGCCTGACGTGCGGATGCGGGTCCGGAGTGACTCCTGGCACCCGCATCCTTCTTAGCTGATGCGGCGGATGCCTCAGGCCTAGCGCCTGAGCTCCGCCGCGCGACGCTGTGTAACACGGAGGGGACGGGTGCCGGCACATCACCTCTAGCCGACCGCCCCCCCGCCCGTGACTGGCGTGAGCGGGTTGCCGGAGGGATTCCTGAGCCTCCGGCAGCACCGCCACGCCGCCCTGCTCTGCCCTGCACGATGCTGGTAACCGCCGGAGCGGGCGGTCGCGCCTGCGCTCCGGCAGCCCTCCTTCTAGGAGAAGGGGATAGCCCCCTCTCACCGCCCCTGGATGGAGGCCTGGCTCTGAGCCTGCTCGACTCCCCAGGCTCACCCAGCTCAGCGTATCTAGCGGGAGCCCCCGCAGTGCGCTTAGGCCTTAGTGACATATCCACAAGCTAAATCAGTGTTAGGTTAGATATAGCAAGAGGGAAAGATTTTGCAGTGGTGAAGATAGTTTAGCAGTGAGATTATAGGTAACTGGGGTGAGAGAGAAAAGAGATAGGTAGATAGAATTTAAGAAATGATAGATCTCTAACACAGGCTAATAATTGTTCTGTACTCAACAGTCCAACGTTCCCTGAAGCAAGAGGCAGAATCTTCTGGAAGCAAGAACATCACCCCATCAATCTCCACCTCTGACCTCAACCAGCCTATCCTGAACCATCATTCAAATCAGCCAACCCGTCAATCAAGATAAGCCGAACCCCCGTGCCCAGATCAAGTGTGTGAGCTAAAGATTCCTGCCAATAGCCAGGTGAGTTTATGCTGTTTTCAGCCAGACAAGCTGGCTTCTACAGTCTTAACGTGTGGTCAGTCCTCTGGGTGAGTGTGGTATGGGGCTCCGACAGTCGGGATCCCGGTACTCAGACAGCATGGCAAGATCAAAAAAGCCCCTTGAGGGCACGGTGGCTAGCTATGCGAGCCACCTATTCTATTCTCCCTCTATGGGGGTCGTGGACCCCCACGAGGGAAAATAGCAGGTGACCGTAGGGGTGTCAGCGTTTTGACAGTCGGGATCCCAACGTCGGGTAAATGACTGTCGGGATCCCGACTGTCAGGAACGCGTCCGGCACCCCTCTGGGTTTGGTACCCTGTTACTGAGCTGGATGATGTGCTGATTTCTGTACATAGCTTTGTTTTATATAACTTTGGTTCAACTGTCCTATGAGTGACTGAAATTATAATATGCACCAACATTATGTATCCTGCTTTGCTGAGAGCCATGGGATCTGTAAAATATTCCCTCTTTTTGACAATATAATAAGATAAAATGATGAGGTATGCGGGTACATTATAGTCAAACAAAACTTGGACAATTCCACACAAGCCACAAAACTTGGGGATATGGTATATCCAGGGCCGGTATGACCATTACACTGAGTACGTGGCCGCATAGAGCCCCACGCTGTGGAGAGCTTCGCCTAAATTCAACCTGACAGTGGCAGCTGCAGCTAGAGGAGGAAAGCTGGAGCTCAATGGTGAGCTTTGCCCTCTGGCTCCTACAGGGTGTGAAGAGAGAGACGTCATGACATCTCTCCCATAGTGCCGAGGGCAAGGAGCCATATGACGGAGGTGGGTGCAAGAGTGGGGTTTCAGATACTGTAATGCTTCATATGGACTGTAGGCATTGAGTGAGGGGCACACCTACTACTACTGTGGGTATTGTGTAAGCAGCACTTCTGTAAGGGCATTGTGCAAGGGACACAACTACTGTGTGCATTGTGTAAGGGGCATAACTACTGTACAGTGGGCATTGTATTAGGGTGCACTACCACTGTGTTATTTGTGTTACGGACATTACTACTGTCGGAATTGTGTAAAGGGCACAACAGCTATGGGCAATTTTTGTGTAAGCAATACTACTACTGTAGGCATTGTGTAAGGGGCACAAATACTGCCGGCATTATGTGTGTATAAGCGGCACTATTACATTGTGTTATGTTGTGTTGATTTGCAGCATAAATTGTGGATTATTGCGTGGCCCCGAACCTTCCTTGTAAGACAACACCCCTTTTTTACTGCAATTCACGTTTCCCCTTATCTAAAATATGGTAGGGGCACCAAAATCGACATTTGCTTGCCAAAAAATGTAAGTTTGGACTGGCCATGCCTTACGCAGAAGAGAAATATGTGTTTCTGGTCTAGTAGGGTGATACTTTATGGTGGCTTCTGTTCTTCTGTTGTTATATAAGAAAGTTCTGGCATGGGACAACCACCGTGATGCACAGATGTGAGTACCACCACCAAGACAAGACCTCAATAACATGGAATTGGGAAAGGAGAACATACAGTATTATGTACATAGTAATTGCAATAGGCAGTATTTTAAATGAATTAATTATTATACAGGTTCCTTATCCAAAATGTCCCTTTCCCATAGTTTCCAGAATTACATTTGTTTTTGTTGCTAAAAGCACTACTAGATACATCTGTAACTGGCACTACTGGGACATTTGTAACTGGCACTACAGAAGACATGATAGGTAACTGGCACTACTTGGACATCTGTAAATGGCACTACTGGGTACATCTGTAACTGGCTCTACTGGGACATCTGTAACTGGCACTACTGAGGACATGATTTGTAACTGGAACTAAATATGTGCAAGGAAATGATTGCTTGGCATTTAAAGTCAGTGCCTGAGATATTACACAAACTTTATTTCATCATTTGAAACCTAACTTCAAGCACAAATAAAATATATTTGTGTGTATTTCATGTGTCTGATGTGTTTGTACAACATAAATACAAGATACCTCAAGATACCTCATTAGAATATAAAAATATTTAGAAATACAGAATAATCCATTATCCAATATTCTTCTGCTCCCGAGCATTTTGGATAAGGGATATGCAATGATACCTGTATTCATCTAAACAATTGCACACAACATATAGAACAATATAATCTATGTTGCAAGATCAGTATTATCTAAATCTTTTTTTTTTTTTTTTTATTCCACCATGCAATCAAACAGGCTCTTAAGCATCTTGCAAACACATTTTTAGTTCGATAAATGATCACATTGCTAAGATCAAGGATTTACAATAAAACATTCTTATTGATTATGCACACGCAGAGCTCTTCAAAATGCAAAAACATAATGCGTTATTTGGCTGGAATTGCTATACTCACAGTAACATGATTTATGGTTGTTAATGAATGGGGGGGCCATCACAGGATGGGAGCAATTGGGAGGGTGCACTCAGCCTTTAATTGGGAGAGTGCTGAAAACAGTAGCTGGATCCTAGGACAGGTCTCCAGATCAAAATACCTGAAATAGATACAAGCGATATCATTAGCACTATAGGGTAGTGCAATGGAAAATATTGGAAATCTGTAATGCACCTAGGTGTGACAAGATGGTGCTGGGGGTGCGGGTGGTAACCAGAGGACACCAAAATGCTGCCTTCTGCCCAGTGACAAGAGCCAGGTGCTGCACCGTAATAAGGCACAAGCAGCAAATTGGTTCTATCACTGTGTTAGAGCCTGCACTGGAACCAAAGTAGTCTCCTCCAGGGGCAGACCGCATCTCTTGGACCCATAAGCGAAGAAAATAAAGGTTTTGGACGTGATGCCCCTTCCATGAATCTCCTCCCCCTTTTCACAAAGACCCACCCCTTTTCATGACCTAGATCACTCATGGCCGCACCAAGTGTTCCAGAGGTAAATGGCGCCCCTGAAGGACACTACAATCCTGATTGAAAGTCAGATGTGGCCCTATTAATGAGGCTCTCTCAGGCTTTTGCCTTGAGTAATATAATTGAGCAAAAATTGTGGGGTTGATATATATATATATATATTTTAATTAGTTTATTTTATTACCAGTTGTAGCACATATATGTTCTCCAGCACACAGGAACACTACAGTTAATATTTGCCAGGGTTTAATTCCCACCATGGCCACAACTGTGGAGAGTTTGTATATTCTGCCAGTGCTTGGGTGGGCTTCAGGTACTAGGGTTTCCTCCAACAATCCAGAAATATACTAATGGGTTCATTGTTGACTCCCAACAAAAGGTTAAGCCTAGTGTGTGTGTACATGCGGCAGACATTCAGGGCCAGCGCCACCCCACTAGGCAGCCTTAGGCATCTGCCTAAGGCGCCGGCCACTGGAGGGCGGAAGTTGGGAGCAAGACCCCACCCCTGGATGCAGGTGAGCGGCGCCAGCTCTCCCCTCCCCACTGTGGAGTGACTTAGCGGACCTCGCCGCATCACGAAACGGCCACTTTCTGACACTCAACAGCCAGAACATTGAATTGAGATTCAGACGAGCCGGGCGGAAACTGAAAACTGACAGTCGGGACGCCAACTGTCGGGACGTTACGACAGTCGGAATTTTGGATAGAATACCACCCGTAGTTTGTATTGAATTGTGGTACTCTTTGTTACCTTACTCAATTTTTGTTATCTCTTTACTGTAATGTTAAGTTACTTTTCCCTGTACTGTTTTATTGTATGCCCTCTGCGAGGCGCTGCGAACACTTGCGGCACTTTATAAATAAAGGAGGTTATTCTGGTTGACATGCAGCACTACAAAGTTCACATCACTGCGTCTTTTTAAGTCCGCCCACCATTCGCATTGCCACCTTCCCCCCTTTGCCGGGCAAATTCGCCCACACGGCTGCGAATGGAAGTTTTGCATAAACACCCAAACGCAGTCTAGAGGGCGAGACCCACATCCTTCAATGGTGACTGGCCAACGAAGACACTCTCAGGTGTCTTAGCTTTGCGTGTGTCCTGTACGAGGACAGAGTGGGCAGCTGACATCCGGTGATGTCAAATGCCCCCCCCACGTACCCATGTCATCAATGCATTACCATGAGAATGCACAGCCTGCCGCCCCAAGCCCCCCGCCCGCACTGTTGTGTTCAAGCGCACCCTCGCACACAGCACATGCGCAGTAGAAAAACATTGTTCTCCTGTGCGAATTGGCATGGTGGCGCATGAACCAGAATAAGGTCCAAAACGTAATAACAATATTAATAACAACTTGTATAAAATATTCAATCCGATGTCACAAGTAAGAAAACTGGGTTAGCATATTGAGTTTTATAGTGAAAGTATTTAATACGTAAACTCAACTCTACTGAACTTTTCTACAGAACTTCTGTACGAGATGCGGAAACTTCAGCAAAGCTCCAGTAATTTCCCTTTATTTATACTTAGCCGTGAAACAATGGTGACAATTCAAAAATGTATGATATTACCAGTTCTCCAGCTGTGTCTCCATGCGTACCAGGTCAATTTCATCTACTTTATCTTGCCCTGTCTTGAAATACAATCTGGAACAGACTAATGATATTCCGCATATTTCAGTTTATATTTCTATATTCTCGCTGCCGTGTTGAACATTTTACCGACATCATTTATCTTGCATTTACATAGCTAACACATTTGTGGTGCGGGTCGTACATGAAGTAAAGTATAAGTGCCCATTTGTTACCTTGTGTCCTTTTTTTTATGCATTGCATTACCATAGAGTGAAAGGGAATTGCAACAATAGTTTGATCAATTCATTTCATTAGCAATTCTTACTTGTCATTCTCCCAAAAGTATTTGCTACAAATACATACTACAGTATATGTAGATCCAGCTGTCTTTATGTTAATGCTGTGTCCGATATTTAGACAAACTCAGTCCTTAGGACCCCACTCAGTTCATGTTTTCCAGGTGACCCAACAGGTGCACTCATTACTGACAGACATTTCAATAGATCCACAGGTGGAACTAATTATTTCACTTGATTCTGCAAGGAGACTGCAAAACATGCGCTGTGTGTGGTTCGACTTTGAGAATCTGTGCACTAGACCAGCGATTCCCATACCTGGTCCTCAAGTACCCCTAACAGTGCACATTTTTCAGGTCACCCGGCACAGGTGTACTCATTATTCAAACACATTTTAAAAGATCAACAGGTGGAGCTAATTATATAACTTGTGATTCTGTGTGGAGACCTGGAAAAAATGCGCTGTTGGGGGTTACATGAGGACCAGGGTTGGGAACCATTGCACTAGACCAACTTTCAACCAACCATTCAACTAGTTGGTTGATGGAATAAAAATCTGGTATTGGATGGGGGAAAATTTGTAATTCAAAATCTGCTCCAAAATCTGAAGATGGACAAAAAGGGGGAAATTTACTAAAGGGAATTTGTAAAAAATAGGTGTATTTGTATCCAGAAATACACTTATTTTTGACATTTACTATCCCGAAAATACGGCAATTCGTATTCGTATTGATAGCACATCAGGGTGCTGTAGTTGAATCTGTTTGATTTAAACAATTCAACTAAATGTTTTTGTCCATTCTCCCGGGCGCAGGGCTGATTGTCAATTGCTCCAATAATGTACCCGATTTTCAGCCGTTCGCTGTCGGGTTTGTATATGCGCAGAAATTCACTTGTGCAAACCCCGACCATCGGGTCTGGGGCCGAATTTGGATCACTACGAGCGATCCTGAATTGGACCCACACTGTATTAGTAGCAAGCCTTTAAAAATAGCACATCCCATACTGTCTTGCGCTAATCTTTTATAATAGACTGTCCGAACATAAAAATTTGGCAGCCATTACGCCATTTGAATAATGCAGAAAGGAAACATATTTGATAATGCAGCAATAACATTGCGTCATACTCATCTGCGCTGTGCAGATTATATGGGTTCTACACCTTATCTCTGCTGCCCATACGGTATGAATGTGATATGATGTTATTGCTGCTGCGTTATCAAATACATTTCCCTTTCTCAGTTTTTCAAATGGCGTAATGGCTGCCAAATTTTTATGTTTGGATGGACTATAATAAAAGATTAGTGCTAGACGTGGTGGCTTTGTGTGAAGTATGTGATGTGCTATTTGTATCGGACTGTTTCTGCTCTGTGTGGTTGTGTGACTCACTATTAGAATAAACATCCAAAAGGGAGGGGGGCCATGGCCGAGGCCTGTTGATGGGGCCCAGCTCCTGCTGCTGCTGCTCACTACCGCCCTCCAGTGGCCGGCCCCATAGGCAAATGCCTAAAGCTGCCTAGCCCTGCTGATTTGCTGGTTGTTTATCACTCTCATTTTGGGGGAAATTTACCAATATGAAAAACCTAGTTTTTCGTATTGGTATTTCCTCTACGACTGCATACGACTGTTTTAGTCGTATGCAAAGTCGTGTTCCGGAGGGGAATGTACAAAGCAGTCATATACGACTGCTTTGTAACCCTCCGATGTCGTAGGAATTCGTATTAGCTGGCCATATATACGGCCGCTAATACGAATTCGTACAGGCAGTCTGCACGGATCAGTCAGATCTGTGCAGGCTGCAGTGTGTAAAAAAAATAGAAAAAAAAAATATTAAAAAACAAATCGGCGTGGGGTCCCCCCCACAGCTGTAACCAGCACCAGGCTTAAGGAGCCGGGGCCGGTAATTAAAAATCAGGGAACCCGACAAATAGGGGTTCCCCGATTTTTAACAACAAGCCCCAGGCTCCAGGTCCTGGGCTGGTTCCCAAAATACGGGGGACAAAATGACTAGGGGTCCCCCGTATTTTAAGAACCAGCCCCAGGCCAAACCAGCCAGCAGGGTAATGTCACAGCCGGGGGACATTTATTATATAAGGTTCCGCGGCCAAAACATTAACCCCCTGACCTGTCAGCCTGGCCAGGGGCCCTGGGGGAGTGGGGACCCCCCCAATGAAGGGGTCCCCCCCCTCCAGGACTTACCTGACCAGGCTGAAGCCTGGTGCTGTCCCCGGTGACCCTGGGCTGTGGTCACCGGGCTGATAGTGGTGTAAAAAAAAAGAATAATCTATTGTCTAATACTGGGGCACTATGAGTCCCAGCAAGCCTCCCCCGCAAGCTGGGACTTGGAGAACCACAAGTCCCAGCCTGCGGGGCATTAAAGGGCCCGCTGGGTCTTGTAGTTCCACAGTATTAAAAATAGTAAAATAAAACACACTGACACACATTTAAAATAAAACTTTAATACATCCAAAGCCCTTACATACTAATAATTACCTATCTTCTTCCCATAGGTAGCCCTGGTCCTGATGTCCTGTGTCGTCTTCTGGCTCCATGTCGACGTCGCTGTCCATGTCGACGATGGCGTCGGCGTCCGGAGTCCGACGAAATCCATGTGGGAACCTATGGAAGGAAACTATACTCACCTGTCCCAGGGCGACGTGGTCCAGGTAAGGGTCTTTGCAAAAAAACAAACCGACACTCGAAACCAGACCGGACAGATAAGCCGCACGGTGTTTGTGTACATCGCGCGGCTCCGCCTCCCGAATGCCGCTATTGGCCGCCTTGCAATCAGGAGCCGCTAGGCCGCAAGGCGGCCAATAGCGGCATTCGGGAGGCGGAGCCGCACGATGCACACACAGTACCGTGCGGCTCAGCTGTTCGTCTGGTTCGGCTTCTCAGTTTGTTTTTTTGCAAAGACCCCCTTGGACTACGTCGCCCTGGGACAGGTGAGTATAGTTTCCTTCCACAGCTTCCACCATGGATTTCGACGGACCCGGACGGCAACGGCGACAGTGACGGTCGACATGGAGCCAGAAGACGACACAGGACCAGAAGACCAGGACATAAGGACCAGGGCTACCTACGGGATGAAGATAGGTAAGTATCAGTATGTATGGGCTTTGGATGTGTTAAAGTTT
Organism: Crinia signifera; assembly: GCF_055691185.1. Classification (NCBI taxonomy): domain Eukaryota; kingdom Metazoa; phylum Chordata; class Amphibia; order Anura; family Myobatrachidae; genus Crinia; species Crinia signifera. Next base: position 375,850,598 of record NC_139218.1, read on the forward strand.
TATTTTAAGTGTGTGTCAGTGTGTTTTATTTTACTATTTTTAATACTGTGGAACTACAAGTGCCAGCGGGCCCTTTAATGCCCCGCAGGCTGGGACTTGTGGTTCTCCAAGTCCCAGCTTGCGGGGGAGGCTTGCTGGGACTCATAGTTCCCCAGTATTAGACAATAGTTTATTCTTTTTTTTTACACTTTAATCAGCCCGGTGACCACCGCTCCAGGGTCACCGGGGACAGCACCAGGCTTCAGCCTGGTCAGGTAAGTCCTGGAGGGGGGGGACCCCTTCATTGGGAGGTCCCCACTCCCCCAGGGCCCCTGGCCAGGCTGACCGGTCAGGGGTTTAATGTTTTGGCCGTGGGACCTTATATCATAAGTGTCCCCCGGCTGTGACATTACCCTGCTGGCTGGTTTGGCCTAGGGCTAGTTCTTAAAATACAGGGGGACCCCTACTCATTTTGTCCCCCGTATTTTTGGAACCAGTCCCGGACCTGGAGCCTGGAGCTGGTTGTTAATAATCGGGGAACCCCTATTTGTCGGGTTCCCTGATTTTTAATTACCGGCCCGGCTCCTTCAGCCTGGTGCTGGTTGCGGCTGTGGGGGGGACCCCACTTGAATTTTTCGATTTTTTTTTTACACCTTGCAGCCTGCACGGATCTGACTGATCCGTGCAGACTGCCAGAAACATTTGTATTAGCGGCCATATATCCGGCCAGCTAATACGAATGGTTACACCATTGGAGGGTTACAAAGCAGTCGTATCTGACTGCTTTGTACATTCCCCTCCGGAACACGACTTTGCATACGACTGAAACAGTCGTATGCAGTCGTAGGGGAAATACTAATACGAAAAACTAGGTTTTTCATATTGGTAAAATTCCCCCTATATGTCAAAATCCATTTGTGAACCACCCTCCATCCAATGATTTGATGTTTTTCTTAGCACTAAATGGACGATATCCACCCCATATGCCTACTTCCTATCAGTCCTTTTTGGAATGGCTAGCGGAGGTCCCTCTCTCTGCAGTCGTCCGTTTTTGTTTTTTTAAACAGAACAAAGCAGATGTTCCACTTATTTTATTTCTTACATTTAAATCCTATAGTTCTAATTAAGGCATATAGCTGAACGGAACCGCGGAGCTGCAGGATTCCGTTCCAGCGCATCCTTCCTTTATGAATTATTCATTTCTTACTGTATAGCTACTGTATTTTATAGCTGCTTTCCCTATCAGCATACAGCTTGCTAATTACTGCAATGTCCGACAATAAATTCAGTATATTAAATAAATAACAAGGCATGAATTAACTACAAATTCCAATGTTCAGGGTAAGATTGCACTTTGTCGGATAAAGAATAAAACTAAACTAGCATTGTAACTACTAATCTTAATTACAAGTGTACATGAGTGGGATGTACAAAAAAAAACTGTGGTAAAATCCAATTTTCTGAGTTTTTACCGCAAATTCACTAAAGTCCCTCCCGGTGGGGCTTCGCTGTAGGGGATATCCAAGCTCTAGCTGAGCCTATGGGCTTCTCTTCACAGCATTGCTGTGTCAGGGATGCCCCGCGGCCGCCAGCTTCTCTGTGCATGCCCAGTTGGACTTTCCCATTAGAAAAGAGGAAGTCCAGGCAGTGGCGGGGATCGCAAAGGTCAGCTCTTATCGGGAGAGCTTCCTTTAGTGTTGCGCAATATGTTAGTACATACTGTATGTGAAGAGCATCGGCGCGATGGGCAGCGGGATGTGCCACCACTGCTTAGTACATCCCGTCCTCTATAAGTAGACTCCTCTCAACTTCTAATTAATTAAATAACTGTAAAGGGTCATTTCCGTTCAGAGCTTCGATCTGAATTCAAAATTCAAGTACACATCTATCTCCTTTGGTCTCCTCAATGCAAGCGTGCGTGGAAGCCACTCCTCCAACTTCTTCTGTAGTGTTCAGACCCTACATACCCTAGTCAGCTGCTTCAGTGTAGGGCCAGACATCACATTGCGATTGCTCTAAACCACCATGGGATTTTGATGAGATGCTAGTGGTTCTACCTCTCTATGGTGGCATTCCAATGTTTGACACCATTGAATGGTAAACATTTAATGGTGTTCCAATGATTGCATGGGGTCCCTCCCGCCGTCCCATCCGTGGGTGGCCATGCTGCAGAGGTTTTGCGCATGTGCAAACTGGGCAGTGGATGAGGAACTACCTTCTTAATGTGGTAAGTAGAGGTAAAAAAGAGCAGAAAGGAGGCGGAATGGATTAGCAGGGGGATGGTACAGTAGACAGGAGGCGGGGCCAGAAAGAATGGAGGGTGGGATGGGACAGAGGGTGGAGACTAATATGCTCCTGCATATGATAATATACTAGTTATATAATAGTGTAATATGTTCACATATGCTAGTTCTGATCAAGAAACTGGATGGGTTGAAACACATCCAGGAATTTAGGCTCTTCATGGGACAATTCCTATCTACAGACCTTTTCTTACATGGTTCAAGCCTTCGTTGTTCTGGTATGCTCAACCAAACAACTTGTATTCCTCGTTACAGTACAGTATTGGTTCATCTTCTATTGTATAAATGTCAGTAGATTAATTAAAGACTGGAGTTTTTGCACTAGATTTGTCTTCTCATTCTTTTGGAATATAGAAGAAGATGATGATGATTAGGTTGTATATGGTATATCTAGAGATCTGGACTCAGTTATCAGTGACATGTCCGGAAATTTTCTAAGGGTAGGTTAGAGATAGGCTACTAGGGGGTGGGTTAGGCTTAGGCTGCTGGGAGGAAACTTAGGTTAGGCTGCAGTGGGGGGGGGGTAGGGTTAGGATTGAGAGAGGGAGCTTAAGTTAGGCTGCAGTGATGGGGGTTAGGGTTGGGCTGCAGGGAGGAAGCTTAGGTTAGGCTGCAGTGATGGGAAGGTTAGAGTGATGGAGCCCACACACGCACCGATCCCGGCGTGCGTTGTGGGCTTAACTAGCACACATAGCATCGCATCGTATGCCTTGTGCATACGATGTGCATGCGATGCGATGCTGTGCTAGAAAAAGCTAGTACAAAAAGTATGTGCAGCACATACTTTTTGTACTGTACGATGAGGTGCAGCGGGAGCGCGCACCCTATCGTACAGCATCGCACCGCCGGCAACGGTGCTTGTGTGGGCTCCTTTAGGCTGCGGGGAGGGAGCTTAGTGGGCAGGAGGTTAGGTGTAGGCTGTGGGAAAGGAGGGTTAGGTGATGGAGGGTGGAATACTTACCCTAGAACTGTTGGGATCATGGCCGTCAGATGCCAGGGACCCAACCCATAACGCAGTGGTTCCCAAACTTTTTTGAATCACGGTGCGCTAGAGTATCAGAAAAAAAATTGTAGCACCCCTAGCCCAAAGGATTCCCATTGAGTACTTTAGAAGAATATATTAAATGAAACAAATCATGGTAATATGTCCTCCTTAGGCTCAGTCATGTGGTGAGGGCCAGGATTCACTTTTGTTTTTTCACATATTTTATGATTGGAAGCCACAAACACTGGCTTTGCTTATTACATTGACCATAAATAATTTAAATTAGTCATGGACCACCAACCCAGGGCACCCCTGCGAGTGCTCTGGGCACCCCAGGGTGCTACGGCACACAGTTTGGGAACCACTGCCATAAGGACATTTATAGTTTCCTTACTATGGATCAAGAATAAATAAGATTCCATTTCCTATGTGAATGGCGGTTGTTTGGGGGATTCTGTAGTTTTCTTGAAGTTTTTATACAAACTCTGAGTCCTGTCCTTTATAACGGGGGCCAGTGAGTAAAGGCTGTGTTTGTAAAAGGTCAGTTAGAATCTGGTACTTTATCTCTCTCCACTGTATCTCTCTCCGTGCAATCAGAATGCTCCCAAATTCCACCTGGATGCAATGCAATAACCCCCGAAGGGCTAAGGAAGGAGAGCATGCCATGGCGCTTGGTACACCCTGTTAGTATGCACATCCTGGTGCTGCGCCATCTACAACAAGACATGCAGAGTTATCCCTATGTTTGTCTTTCTCCTGCTAAGTTAGACATACAGTAAAGTAGGCGTGACAGCAATCCACATCATGACACATGACCCGCCTATCTCCTAGAGATATGTAGTCACAATATTCAATGTTATCCGCTGGTATATAGAGTTTGTGTCACATCACTTTACAGATCTTTCTGCATGATCATCAGTTACATTGTATTACCTGTTTCTTGCCCGTGTCATTAGGGAAACACAATTTACGATGTAAAGAAAGCATGTAGCAGATTTATTTCATTTGGACCCTGTAACCAGCTTAATACATTAGCACGGATGATGAATTTTCTCAGGAATAGTACAATATTGGGGAAATTTACTAAGCAAATACGGTAGGAATTGGCGTATTCGTATTCAGTCGTAATAGTATTCAGGCACATGTTTGTATCTTTGTAGTTTACTAATGTGAAATAACATTTGTATGTTGTATTTTACGACCGTAACAACCTGTCGTATTCGTATTTTTACAAAAATACGAATGAATACGCCATTGACATAATACGCCTTGAATTTTACATTACTCCAATGTCGTTTTGAAATTTACTATCAAGTCTTATTTCATATAAGACACTTTGTAAATGATGCTCCGGAATACGAATATGTAAATGAAATACTCCACCGATAACAGTCGTATTCAATTGTATACAAACTACGAATATGACTAAGACATAGTAGTATTCTTAGTAAATTTTCCCTGTACGTGTATTGGGCACTGCAGCCATTTGTAACAGCCATGCCGATCACCTACACACAACAATAGGCACACAAGCTGTCCAGCCTCAGCTGCATTGCCCTACGGAACATATCAGTAGGGTTTTTACAATATCTAAAACATACACTTCCCCCTCCCTTCATGCAGGGTACCATGCAGTGAGATGACAGGTTGCCGCCGCAGCACAGCCTCTCTCCCCAGATCAGCTGTTCAGTGCTGTGTGCTGAGCTAGGGAGACCCCTTACCGAGATGTATGGTCCAGCGATGAGCGTTGAGCGGTAATGCACGCTCCCGCATCATCACCGGGAAAGCCGCTGATCTGCTGGCATTACCAGCCAGTGGCGGAACTCCCGGAGGCAATGGAGTCATCTGCCGCCGGGCGCCAGCCTTAAAGGGGGCACTGGCTCCATTGCCCCCGATGTTCCGATTTTAGAAGTGTTGCCCGACAGTACCCCTTTGTATGCAGCGGCGTCCACCGTCACTCCCCGCTCCTCAAAGAAATATACATCCGTCCCTAAGCGCAGCATACTTGAAGCTTCCGGCAGCACTGAGCAGCACAGGTCCGTGCGGCGTGTGCTCAGCGGCCGGGTGTCAGCAGCGAATGAGGGCCCCGGGGAGAAGCATCCCCACAGCACCTTACCCCGACACTGCCATCCATATCCGTGACGCCGGACTCCCTCCGCTCTCTCCCCTGCAGCTCACCGGCAGAAAAGCGCCACGCTGCAGCACAACAGATCTGAGCAGGGCTGAGTGAGGCTCTGGGGCCGAACCCAGAAACATTCACCACCGTCAACAGAATCTTGGGGAGCAGCAGCGCAGTGGGCCCAAGGACATGGAAGGTACCTTTACCTGCCCCCCCTGTGTCTGTCTCTCTCTCCCCTCCCACCCAGTCCCTCTCTACCAGACCTCACTGTTACCAATCTGTTTTTGCCTGACCCCCTCTCTCTCTCTGCCTGACCCCACTGTCACCCATCTCTTTGCTTGATCCCCCTCCTCTGTCTCTCTGCCTGACCCCCCTCCCACCCATCTCTCTTTGCATGAACCCCTCTCTCTCTGCCTGACCCCCCTGTCACTTATCTCTCTTTGCCTGACCCCCCCTCACTCTCTGTGTAACCCCCCTGTCTCTCTCTTTGACCCCACTCTCACTCTCTCTCTCTTGCACACGTAACCCCCCTCTCTCTTTGTACCTGACCCCTCTCTCACCCTTAAATCCTCTCACCCCCTTCTCTCTATCCCTGACACTCTTTCGCTCTCCCCACTTATTTCCTCACTTTCACTGATACACCCCTCTGTCTCTTTCTCTCAACCTCCCTCCCCCCATATTTATCATTCTTCCTCTCTTTAGCTATCTATCTATGGGGGGAACCAACTTTTATCTTGCCTCCGGGCAACATGGACAAACTTACGCCACTGTTACCAGCAGAAGAGCAGCTTTGGGGATGGCTTTGCAAAGCTGTCCGCCCCCCACTGACAGCGCCGGGCAGGGGGAAGGCCGCTCAGTGTGTTTGCATTAAGCAGCTTTCCCCTCAGCAATGACAGTGGTCATCGCTGTCCATATACGCGCTGGGCAAAATCGCCCAGTGTGTGTGGACCTTTAGTAAATTTTCCCCATAGAGTTTGACGGCCACACGTCAGCAGTATGAGCATCTGAAACCTATTACAATTACAGGATAGGTCCTCCTCTGAAGCACCCCAAGGATGATAATTGCAAATGGTCATTTATATCACTGCACTGTAATAATGAGCAATATTTCCGCATCACAGTCACTTCCATGTGACACATATGCCCCAAAAGCATACATATTCCTACTAAACGACTATATCCAACAGTTCTACAAGAAAGAAAAAAGCACAGTGGAAGCAGAATACTATAATAATTGAATTCATTATCTGTGCATAACTGTAAGAATGAGTCAAACAGCTGCCAGGTGAACTGATAGAGTAGGCTAATGTAAAGTGATTCAGAATCTAAAGTTCATTAGTCTCAATGAGCAATTGTTAGGCGTTGCTATCAATAGCTTTCAAGACAAAAATGTGGCCTTCACGCTCAAGTAGTAGATTTCTGTGTCGCAGAGAAAATAACCTGGTACAGCTAAGTGTCTAAATCAAATTAAAACAATGTTTCATTTTCCAAAGTTTTACATGGTTAACCTCTGAAACTCTTGCTTTTCACAACGTCATTTATTGTTTGCGTATTTGATTTGTGTTAGGAGAAATTGTCTTCACAATGTGTTCTAAAAGTTTAAGCAAACCGACCTGTAATTGATTTAGATTTTTTTTTTTTTGAAGAATAAAAATATTTTGATGCTAAAAAATTATATTGCTGTGTGTATGGGCTTCACATGGTCTGTAGATGGCGCTGTTCCTAAAAATTATACTCAGAAACAATTAGTAGATGTTTAAAATACTCCAGAGGCTGGGCTGCAGGGAACTGGGTGGGTCTGGGTACTAGAGCATACCGCCCAACTGTCCCACTTTCCACAGGTACGTCCTGTTCTTTGAGGACGTTCCCGCTTCCCGCAGCAGTGTCTATACCCCGCAGGCAGAGGGGCAGCAGCATCAAAATGGGGGCATGGCCTCATGTGAGTGACGCGATTTGATGGTCAGGCCCCCTCACCACGAGGCCACATCCAAATGTTGGTCAATTAGTGAATAAACGCATATGCGCACGTACGCGAGTCATCTATTTGAGGGCAGCCAGCGATGGCTTGTTGTTTACAGGGTTATGGACACCCTGCGGGCATTTGGGGGAGGTAACAGTGCATTTTCTGGGAGTGCCTCAGAAACGCAGGCATTCCCCAGCCTTTGGGAGGGAGGGACACTGACATCATCTGTGGCCTCCTTCTCCTCATGGCCATCGCAGTACTAAGTAAAGGGTAGATTTTTCTCCTCATGGCCATCGCAGTACTAAGTAAGGGGTAGATTTATTTAGCTCGATGAAGTGAGAAACTGTCTGGTTTTTATCACCAGCCAATCAGCTCCTACCTGTAAAGTTACAGGCTTGGTTTGAAAATTGACAGGTAGGAGCTGATTGGCCGGTGATAAAAACTAGACAGTTTATCACTTCATCGAGCTTAATAAATCTGCCCCTAAGTCCTGGCTTTCTCTGTGCTGCGAACTAAGTGGAAAACCATTCAGAGGTGAGGGATTTTTAATTGGATTTTCCCTCATGTGGATTCGCAGCCATGCAGATGGACGGGGAGAGGGCGTTCGGCGGGTGGTGTTTACCTGATCACTGGACTCCGAAAACTCTCAGCCCAGCCTTCAGGTCTGTATTGGGCCCATAGTACCATTAATGGAGTGTGGACACCACCGCAAATCAAATGGGAGTTTGGCTTAGCATCACAGATAGCAGGATTGGTAATGTGACCTACAGATGGCGCACCTGTCCGCCAGCCTGAGAATTGCCAGATCTCCTGAGCTGGCGCAGGCTGGTGGCCAGGAGCTTCAGGGAGACTGGCAGGGCGAGTGAGGGCTGCGGAGGAGATGGTGGATCAGTGGGGAACCAGCGTCAGGCTCCAACAGCATGTTAGTCAGAGAACTCTAAGCCCCATACACACTAGGTCAGGGCTGGGCAACACCGGCCCTCCAGATGTTAGTGAACTACACATCCCAGGATGCTTTGCATTAGTTTTGCTATGTGGCTATGCTGAAACTGATGCAAGGCATCCTGGGATGTGTAGGTCACTAACATCTGGAGGGCCGGTGTTGCCCAGCCCTGCACTAGGCGATATTGTTCACAATTGTGCAAACAATAGTGTGTACACTCAATGTAGCTAACGATACGCGCTCCTGCATGTCGTTAATGACCCCTCCTTTGTCATTTTCAGACATGTTCGGACGAGGGAGTCCTCATAACGAGGGTCAATTAGCTGGTTAATTGGAAGGCATTCCATCAGACTTTTAAATGTGCGCCCTGATGACAAGGCCTTTGTGGTTTTGAAACGTCAGCTGAAATAAATGTCCTTCAGTTATTTAAATGTCCTTTTTTTGATGATACCTACCTTCATAAATTATTTCAAGGATGTCACCAATCAATATAACCACTATTTAAGTATTATATTGTTTCTTTTTGTTTGAGAGAGGGGTTTTTTTGCATTTATTTGCTGTCATTTTAGTACCTGTAATAATGCCTGCCCATCTGGATTAAGGGCCCAGGATAATTAATATTGCTATTATCCTTTATTTATATGGTGCCACAAGGGATCCGCATCGCCCAATTACAGAGTAAATAAGTAAAACAATGACTGACATTAGAATATAGTACAAGATCAGAGTACATAAACATAGCTGCATCAGCAGAGGACACTGACATAAGTATCAGGGGGGCAGAACTCTACAGGATTTGGTGCCATCAAAGATGGTTTAAGTAAGAGAAGGAAAAGCCCATGAGGGCCCAGCTGGTGCTAGATCAATCAACCGCTCTGCTTAACGGCCCATACACACTAGGCAATTTTGAGCTGAAAGCTGCTCAGTTTTACCGTTTAAGCTGCTTTCAGCTCAGGAGCCGCCCAGTGTGTGCGGCCAGGCGATGAGAGTTGAGTGCTGATGCGCACAACCACGTCATCCTGTTATGGAAAGAATCCACCCCTGGGAAATTGCTGGCCATGGGGGGAAATCGCTCTGTGTGTATGCACTTTCAGGCCAGCGATTTTTACATCATCGCCGTCCATACACGCTGGGCAAAATTGCCCAGTGTGTATGGCCTTTAGAGTGGTTTGACCTGGCTTGTCTTGGGCTGTGTGGAATAAATATTCTGTATGTTTATTGTTGTTGGGCCGCCAACAGAATGAGATGTGGGTCTTCTTTGCTCAGTTTATTCCCATTAACCAAGTGATTAACCAACGGATTGCATGAAAAATGTCACATCGCATGTCCTCTTCCTGCTATTGCGATGTGACAGTGAGGCGTATTCCTATGCGCATTGCATCGCAGATCTTACGGTCTGCCACAAGGATCTTGCAGTCATGACTGGGATCGCATACGATACATCCACATACTGTACGATGTATCATATGCGGGTACCTCGCGTGGGTGGATGGGGGCCTTTAGGGTATCGGTGTAATGGTGTTTAATATCTACTGTAACCTCAGAGTCGTTATATAATGTCATCATTTATATTTGTTCTCTTATTGGAATGGGATCAATTGGTTATAAAGATGGAACTGAAGATGAATAGAATTGCATGACAACCACAGGCAATAGTCACATTTCTATATGAAGGCACAGAGACTGGACTAGCTAAGAGCATGTGCATGCATAGCTAAACATACATAGAATAGAATAGAATCAACTTTATTGTCCATGTAAGCTTGCGCACACTAGGAATTTTTTGTGGATTTACAGTGCAGCATCAAGCAGGGATGGAGGGGGGGGGGGGGGGGGTGAAGGCATTACATACATTACATGAAGACATTACATGTGGGGAACACATACCCGCCGAGCTGCACAGCGCCTAGGCAGCCATCAGTGGCGCCACTGGTCGCTGCAACAGCCAGGAAGGTAACATTAAGCAGAGACAGTACAGTTATCATATAGGGAACACATACCCGCCAAGCTGCATACATACATACATACATACATACATACATACATACATGATAATGGCAACATGAATAAGAGGGGATTGGTCACTAGATCTACAGCAACTACTTCAACAAGCATTAGGTCAACATGACTAAAGGTCGTCATGACTGATGGTCAACATGGGTTAGGTTGACACAAGCGTTAGGTCACCATTGAGAATGTCGGCAGTCAAAATGTTGACATGGGGTTTTATCACTCTTTTTTTTTGTCCCGAATTTCAACACAGTCAACATGGACACTGAAACGTAGCACCGTGTCCCCTAGCTGCGCCCGGCACACTATTTCATTCTCCCGCCATGCCCTACTGGATGGTAGGGCATGAAATACAGCGTGTCGGCTCAAACAAAAAGTGTCGACCTTCCCTATGGTGAGCTAATGCTTGTATCAACCTAATGACCTGTTGACCTAACCCATGCCAACCTTCATTCATGTCAACCTTCAGACATGTCGACCTAGTTGTGTCGATCTAATGCTTGTCAACCTAGTTATTGTAGATCTCACCGTATCCCCTTTTATTCATGTTGCCATTATCATATGTGTATGTATATATGTATATATGTATGTATGTTTAGATATGCATGCACATGCTTTTAGCTAGTCCAATCTCTGGGCCTTATTCTAGTTCATTCTTTCTGACAAAATCCTTCTTAGATGGAAAAAACCATGTGCACTGCAGGGGGGCAGATGTAACATGTGCAGAGAGAATTATATATGGGTGAGTTATTTTGTTTCTGTGCAGGGTAAAAACTGACTGCTTTATTTTTACACTGAAATATAGATCTCACTTTAAAGTAAAACCCCACCCAAATCTAATTCTCTCTCTCTGCACAAGTTACATCTGCCCCACCTGCAGTGCACATGGTTTTGTCCATCTAAGAAGGTCTTTGTCAGAAAGAGTGAACTGGAATAAGGCCCTCTGTGCCTTCATGTAGAAACGTGACTGTTGTCTGTGGATGTCATACAATTCTATTCATCTTCAGTCTAATCTTTATAACCAAATTCATCTTACATTACATTATCTGAAGGGAAAGTCCTCGTCTTCTGTTACCTATTGATTTATTGCTCTTCTAGTTCCATGCCCATTAATAAAGGAGTGATGTGTTTCCCTTTTAGTTATTTGCTTTGAGTCAGGCAGCAGTTATCAGAGGAAACCTCTGGCAGACATCACTAAGAGCTATAGGGGGAGATTCTCTAAGAATCTCCGCCCCCCCTTCGCCGCCCATCGCATATTTAATTATCACATATGCTGTAACATATGCGATAATTAAGGCAAAGGACAGCTCTTGCGTTAAGAGCTGTGCTTTGCGGTGAGAGTCGCCGGGTCCCAGCAGGTCCCGGCGGCTCTCCCCTCCCTCCCACACCCGGCGCTGCTGCTGCTGCGCCGGGCTCTCCTCCTCCCTGCACCCGGAAGAGGATCAGTGCAGGGAGGAGGTCACAGGTCCGGGCAGCACTGCGCTGTGCTGCCCGGACACAGGTAAGGGAGGAGGGGGCGATGCGGGGAGGCGGGGGTCGTTGCGGGGCGGCGGGGGGTCGGCGCGGGGCGGCGGAGGGTTGCGATAGAAGCCCATTGGCTTCTATGGGGCATCGCCAGATTTTTCTGGCGATGCCCCCCACCGCGGTAACCCGGCGGGGGATGCTTACAGCATCCCAAAATGCGGTAAAAACCCGATAACGGGGTTTTTACCGCATTTTTAGCTTAGAGAATCTCCCCCACAATCCCCAAAAGTAAAGGAGCGTACACATTTGGCTCATTTTGGCCTTTCAGATATCGTTTAAAATATTGCCCAGTGTGTACACTATGGACAACGTCCGATGCACACTCTCGTGGGTGGGTCATTGACATCACACGCCATCAACTGCAAACAGCTCAGTTTGATATGTCATCAATGACATGGGGGGGGGGAACCAGTGACATCACTATCGTTAACAATATGGTTAATGTGCTATATCGTTTACTCAGGAGCACCACCAATATCGTCAACGATATTGTCAGTGGCGTCCATAACCCAGTGTATATGCCTTTGGAGTCCTGTGGAGAAGTTTTCCATTGCAACCAATATGCTTCTATATGCACAAGTGCACACAAATGCATTTCCCCATTTCCTTCATGTCCAGCCTCCCTTTAACCCCAAATCCCCCATCCACTTCTCTGACTTTTCCAAGGAGTCGCAGCCGATCCTCTTTGAGCCGCTGGGAAGCTCATTATATTGCATGTGGTCCATTTGCATGCAATCCCATTCCCTGCTGTGGGTTTCGATGAATCCTTGGTGCAGCAGTGACCGATCTAATACACAGAGGTTAAACACATGCAATTTGGGCCCTTTTTATCTGATTCCTCTGCCTGATGCCTTTTAATCAGATAAAAAGGGCCCAAAATGCACTAGTAAAATAGATATTAATCGATGTTGGGCTTCCAGGTCTAAAACACACATTTACTAACATTTAAATGTAATATAAAAACTGTCTGCTAGTAAATGTGTGGTTTAACACTAGAAGCAGGGTAGTCTTAACAGCATTGTAGGCCCTGGGCAAACTGAACTCTTATTGGAGGATAGCTCCAGTCATCTACCAATCAGCACTATCTGACTGCAGGCTGGGAAGCAGGAAGAGAATGCTGCCTGACTGCTCTGATTGTGTGTGATTCACTACCGCCTCCCAAGAAGCTTAGGAAGCAAATACCCACAACCCAATTGATCAGAGTACGAAGACCTCTAGAATAGGGGGGCCCTTGTGCAGCTGTGCATTGAGCCCATACATTAATACAGCCTTGCCTGGAAGCCCAAATCTACTAAATTTGGCCATTAGTAAATTTACCCCAGAGCCTGGAAGACTGGGGAAAAGAGACAGCACACTGGGGGTGATTCATTGGAAGGGGCTGAATTCTGCCCCATTCTGATCGTGCTTGTGAGTGGGGACCTGGAATGGTGCCACACTGGTGAGGAGGTGGAGGACTCTTACCTCTGTTTCCCTTCAGACAGCACTCCTTCAGAGCAGCAGGTTGGGCAGCAGCAGCGGGACCCCGGCCTGGAGACATTTGCATCTGAGAGGATTCAAGTTCCTCCAATAGGCACTCAGCTTTTTGAATGGCGGGCACAGCACGAGCCAATCAGCGCTCACTGCTGGGTGGCCAATCGGGGCTCACCACATCATAGCTCCGTCCCCTCCCGGCATATTATAATAGATTCTGCAGAGCGGGGGAGCTCATTCCTGTGGCAGCGAGGGAGCGAGGAAGAGCTCCTAAAGAGGCCCAGCAGCAAAAGAAGCGGCGGCGGTGCCAGAAGCGGTAGAAGACAGCAGAGCAAAGCCAGAAGCGGCGGAAGATCCGGAGACAGCAGCAGTGGCTACCAAAGAGCCAGAAGAAAAAAGCTGAGAACCGGAGAGTGCAGCAGGGCATGGGATGCAAAAGAGCTGACAATGCTCCCTGTTGCAGCCTCTCCCAACAGACCGGGTGAGTGGCCGTGGTTGGCCACGATCTATGTTTAACCCCCTAGACCACCAGGTGTTTGGACGCTAGACTCGTGGGTAAAATCAGGACCCTCCGGCCTGTGCCGCCACATTCAGGTCCTCCCGTCCTGTGGCCACTTAAGTAGGGCCCTCTCGGCCCATGCTCATATTATTGTGGGGCCCTCCTGGCCCATTGCCCACCATCAAACGATAGCTGGGTTAAACCATCAAAATGGAAAAATCTATTGACATGATGGGTCAACTTTTTATTTCCAGAAGAGACCGCCGAGAGGGGGCTGGCTTTGACATCATGTGACATCAGCCGCCCGCCCGCGTCTAAAGGTTCCCAGCATTGGTCTGCGCAGGGTGCATCGTTCGGCGCTAAGGAGGAGCCATACTCACCACCTCTACTTCCTCCTAAGTGTTCGTGTCCGGGTGCCGGAGTTTACCAGAACTGGCTTGTCACTGCCTGAAGGTGATAGGGTGCTCCAGCTAAGTGGACAGGATACACCTGCACAGCAGCAGGCACCGCACCGCCACCACCCTTCGTGCATGCTCATATTTGCGTCCGGAGTAGGGGAATGCCCAGTGTTCTATGGCAGTGGTTCCCAAACTGTGTGCCGTGGCTCCCAGGGGTGCCGCGGAGCACTTGCAGGGGTGCCCTGGGTTGGTGGTCTAGGACAAATTCAAATTATATATGGTCAATGTAATAAGGAAAATCAGTACTTGTGACTTCCAATTATAACATGTGGATAAACAGAAGTGAATCATGTTCCTCACCACATAACTGGACCTAAGGAGGACATATAAGCGCAACTTATTTAATTTAATATTTTTTTCTGAAGTTCTTGGTATCAAACTTTTTCCCTAGGGGTGCCATGAAAAAAAATCTGATACTCTAGGGTGCCGTGATCCACAAAAGTTTGGGAACCACTGTTCTATGGGCATTCCGATGCCTGAGGACGGGGGGGGGGCGGCTGACATCACATGACTAAATAACTTTTATTTCCGAAGGGGAGAGAAATTATTTGATGGTTTGCATAAACATCCCCTCACATGTTACCAAGTGAATTCGGCAGTGGAGCGCAGGGCACGCGGCACTGAGCCACTGGCTAAACAGCAGACTGCTACTGAATCACCTCCACTATGCCATGAAAACTACATTTGCTGTTGCACAATATGTTTAAAATTGGATTTGTATTTAAGTTCTCAATTAATAAATTCAGTTCTATATTTTAGTATTTTAAGAAAAATTTGAGGATAAAAAAAAACAGGCAGCAAAAGACTAATAAGGTTCCAATGTGGATTTTGAAATGTCATGTTGCCATTGTACGAGGGATTTAAATGTCATTCAGTTCTCTCAGACAGAGTAGCTCCGTGAAGTGTTTGTAGAGACTGCACATCATACAGTAATTATTAATTCTGACATGAAAACGACACAATTATTTATCATTATTTATAATCTTCGCTAGATAACATTGCACTCGGAAAACGTACAATGACAGGTGGTTCTGTGCTCCAAGTACCTACAATATGTAAACATAACCTTTCCACTTGGTAAAATGAAAATACCGTAAACGTAACTGTATTTAGTTGTATAATCTTTAAACTGTTGCATTTTATATTCATGAATATAAATATCGTATCTTGATGAAGGTCCTGGTTTGTGACTAAAACAACAATTGGTACTTGTGGAGTATCACGGCTCCCATCGCATGCCATCGCATGCCATATATAGTGGCATGCGATGGCATGCGATTGGATGCGATTTTTGCAGTTTTTAACCATTTTTTACAAAAGCGCATGCGATCGCATCGCATTCGACCGAATCACATGTGATCGCATGCGATTTGATCGCATGCGACCGCATGCGTTTTTTAACAGAAAAGCATCCAAATGCATTGAAATTAGTATCAAACATGTTCAATGGCCCCCAAATGTCATTTTTGAGGCTGTACCACCCCCACTATCAACGCGAACCCGAAGCGTGGCGAGCGGCGGCGGTACGCGTCCTATGACCTTTTCATACCCCCACTATCCACGTCGGCGTGGAGTTGAGAATAGAAAGTGTGGCGAGCGCAGCGAGCCACCGAGCCCGAAGCGTGGCGAGCGGACGCGGACACCTGTGAAGCCCGCGAGGGGACGCGTATACCTGTGAAGGTATCCGTGTCCCCTCGCGGGGTTCGCTGCGCTCGCCACGCTTCGGGCTCGCTGGCTCGCTGCGCTCGCCACACTTTCTATTCTCAACTCCACGCCGACGTGGAAAGTGGGGGTATGAAAAGGTCATAGGACGCGTACCGCCACCCCTCGCGGGCTCGCTACGCTCGCCGCGCTTCGGGTTCGCGTTGATAGTGGGGGTGGTACAGCCTCAAAAATGACATTTGGGGGCCATTGAACATGTTTGATACTAATTTCAATGCATTTGGATGCTTTTCTGTTAAAAAAACGCATGCGATCGCATGCGATGCGATTTTTTTTGCTATGCGATGCACATCGTGGGAGCCGTGATTGTCCACAAGTACCCAACAATTTACTGTACAGATGGAGCCCTCCTCAGCATTGCCGAGTGCTCGCCAGTTACCCCTAGCTGCGAGTGCGGGCGGAGGGTGGCGGCGTGCGGGCCGGTGGATGGGGACGTGCAAGCAGATAACTCGATCATGTGTCCCCGTCAGCAAGACGGTGGGGAGCAAGGACAGTGTGATTCCGTGCCCGTCTCCACTTCAGGGAGACAGGAAGAGAGCAGTCAGAACGGGGACAGGGTGCTTCCCTGCCCATCTCCGCTTCAGGGAAACAGGAAGGAGTCCAACAGAATGGGGCACGCGAGCGTCTCATGCGTGCGCGCCCCATTCTGTCGGACTCCGAAGGCTGGCGGAGGATAGCGCATGGCGATATAATCATCAGGAGCCGCTCTAACGAGAGTGGCTCCATAGATATCTGATGTTCATTTCTACTTCCTCTGAGTTGCAGGGAGGTCAGAAGCTGGTAGGGATGAACATCAGAAGGCCATCATCAAATGATGGCTGTATTACACCATCAAAATGAAAAAGAACTATTGAAATGATGGGCCTAATTCAGTACCCCTTGCTAAGCAGCGGTTGTTTGCTGATTAGCGTGCGGCTTAGCACCGCCCACCACCTGGTCGCTGAATCTCCTTGGTAACATGCAAGGGGCAGGGCTGGATTAAGCTTCAGACAGGGGGGCCCCCTCCCACTTGTCATTGCTGGCCACAAACTGCACGGGAGAATATTACACTGTAAAAACACAGAGTAAAAATAGTATAAACTTGGTCAATAGGTAACTGCAGGGTGTGGGGAGGGGGGGGGGGGTGGTCATGGTAATGTATTGTTTTGCTATTATATGTATAGGGTTGGACTGGCCCACAGGGGTGAAGGGGAAACCACCAGTTGGCCCTAATGCCGGAGGGTCCACCTCCTATTCTAGGGATCAGGTTCAGCAATGTTTTTGAATTAAACATTGTGGGCGAGATGTACTAATCCTTGAAAAGTGATGAAATGGAGAGTGATAAACCCCCAACCAATCGGCTCAGTTCCTACCTGTCATTTTTTAAACAAGCCTGTGACATGGCAGGTAAGAGCTGATTGGATGGTAGTTTATATACTACCATATTATCACGTTTTCAAGCTTAGTACATCTGGACCTATATGTGTTGGCATTGCTGTTATTGATCTTGTACATATTCTACCAGGCCCAAACCATGCACTCTCAAATAGATAGCCATCTCTGTTTTGGCTGGCCACACCCCCTCTGGAGACTGGCCACACTCTTACACATGGGCCCCTACCACTGCATTTCCCGGGTGGACCCTTTAAACCCCAGTCCGACACTGCACATGTAATCCTAATACTGAACCGAAGGAAAGCCAGCACAGAATTAACCCCTTAATGCTTTGTGTGCCTGGCCACACAAAGCATTAGGGGGTTAATTCTCTGCTGGTATACACCACTTTGGTAAGTGGAGAGTCCCAGACTTACTGGCCTCTCCAGCAGCCACAACAAGTCCTGACAAACATCACCGGTGGGAATAACTGGCATCACCAGCAGCCACTAGAAGTGCTGCCAAACATCGCCAGCAGGACTTACTGAATTTTGGGGCCCTGGACTGATTCCCAGTCTGGGCTCCCCCTTCCCCCCGAACTGTCAGTGCACTTGTCACCCTCCTTGTATCCAGGTAAGTACTTGCACTAATCAGGTGACTTAACTTCTTCTTCTTTCCAGGCAGGACAACATAAGTATGTTTAACAGGTTTTTATTATAACAGATTCAATAAAGCAGGGGTACAGAAAGCATCACATTCACAAAATGAAAGGCAACCAGATGCCGACTAGATTCACCACTAGATCGTATGGTACACTTTTATTTAACTGGAACGTGGCTCCAATGGAGAATATACGGTCTTCTTCCGACGTTCCTATATCAAAATCATACAATCTTACCTTTGTTATCTTAGGTTATATTAGTCAAAAAAGTTTCGCATTCTAGAACCTAACCTTCTTATATCTAGCTTTTTCTGGAGATATTACTGCGCAATAATGCTATTCTATCTGGGTGTATATTACCCGGCTAATTAACGTGTCCCTTTACTTCTAGGATCCTATATATTCAAGACATGCTACATTTTACTAACAGGTAAGCATGACAAACATACATTGTATCTATTACTATTAAACATATAGGCACTTCAGCAATACCGATTCTAAACTATCTAAGTCAGTAACGAATATGCGTCCCTTCAGTTCATTAACTGTCTATATGTGTCACTAGATAAGCTGCTGCGGCAGGTATCTTTAAGTCTCACTTAGCTTCACTGTGCACAGGCTAGACTAGGAAGAAAACTTGAACTATCCGGAGATACGGGTGAAGAAATAACACGTTGCGGATCTGGATTCCCTGGCTGCACTTTCCTTATAAGGCTATGGTTATTGGATTTCCTGGGCGTCCCCTGACTTTTAAGTCGGGTTTAGCCCTCCTTCCCCTATGGATCTGTACAAGAATATCACTGCACGCAGAAAGCAAATGATTGAACTAGATAGTTCCACTTTTGGCAAGGTCTAAGCTGACGCTGTACTTTGTGCTTTTCCTTATTCTCAGTATCGCAGTGGGCGTCCCCTGGCGTAAGCCGGGTTTAGCCCTCCTGGTTCCTTTATACCCTATAGGGATAAGAGGGATACTGCCATTCTCCTCAACTTAGTAGAGTACTTATAATATTGATGGTTCAGTGTACTGAACTGTAGACTGTAGTGTCAGCTGCCCTGTATAACCTCCTTTGAGCTGGCTCCTCCTTAGCTGGGCGTGTGAGAGTTATGGAGGCGTTTCTCTGATTATGTGGCCGTGTGGACGTGAGGGCGATAGGGGTGGTAACACACCTCTTACTCACCACCTCTCGGTCTCTCTCCGGCTGCCAGGTCTCCGCCCTTGGCCTGCCTGTCACCGCCGCCGGGTAGCGCTGAAGTCTCCGCCTACCCGGATCACACTGCCTCACGTCAGCCCGGCCGTCTACACACTCCTTCTAAGATGGCGCCCGGGTCCGTCCCTCAGCTGCCACATCACCCCAGCAACGCCTCTCAGTCTCTGGCGTCAACCCGACTGATCCCGACCTCTCACGGTGCCGCGACCAATCGCCTGGACACAATGGACTTGCGGAGACTTCACCGGACCTGACACCATCCCTGGTAAGTCTCTATAGGTTTCCCAGCATCGCTCTCCACCGCGGCTATGCTGCGTAGCTCTGCCCGATTCTTCTTCTCCTCCGGGAACACACTGCGCAGTCAGCAACGGCTGTCCCCGTATATCCTGGTTCTCGTGCCCCTCTGTACCCGCTCTCACCGCGAGCTTAAAAACTTTAATGTTCATGCC
Organism: Crinia signifera; assembly: GCF_055691185.1. NCBI lineage: Eukaryota > Metazoa > Chordata > Amphibia > Anura > Myobatrachidae > Crinia > Crinia signifera. The sequence goes on from NC_139218.1 coordinate 375,870,244, forward strand.
ACTGCCAGCCCCAGTCACTCACAGGGCACCGGAGCAACTCCTGTGCAAACACAAACGTTTATTAAAGTCACTATTAAAAGTCTTACTTTAGCAAAGGCTCTATTGCCTTCTGTCAAAACACAGCACATACTATATGTACACTCATATTGCAAGATGTCACATTCTTCCCCTCTAATTAATTGCATGTCCTCATGCATCTTAAAACCATCTCTAACATTCAGGGGTTATACACCTCAGTAACTAAGTACATGGAACATAGGTATTAACTAGCATGCTGATAACTTGGTGGTCATCGGCATCTCTTCTTGTTCCATACACCTCCGTGTCGGTAACCGGAAGATGGACAATCACACAGGCTTCAGATTTCCCAAAGGGAGCTAATTCATTACTTCGTTGGTCATCCATCTTACAGACTCGGTCGCCCACTTGAAATGATGCAGCACTCATGTCATGACCATAACTTATCCCTGGTCGCTGGTGAGCTGCCCCCGTTCTTTCTTTCACTACACTCTCAGCCAGTCCAAGTCGAGGTTTAGGCTTGTTCACCCCGTCAGACTGTATAATTTCGGATCTCTTGGGGAGGGGGTTAAGTTTCTGTTTCGCTGCTCGGTTTCTTTTGCCAAAATATCGTCCGTGGAGGAATGGCGGTGGACTTTCACATTGAACAGGTCTCTGCGGAGGGAATGTTCCTTCCATTCTTTCCTCTTCTCTCCCTTGATACATACTGATTCCGTTTCCTCTAGCTTCTGTAGCATACTCTACTTTTGGCGGGTAGGACTGCCGGCGGAACCGGCGTCTGTTGGGAGCAAACCGGCTTCCTTCAACCGGTAGACCGCCAGGGCCAGTCACATTGGCTGCTTCAGCACCCTTCTTTCCTTCGACCACATCAAACTCCACCACCTCACCGTCTCCGACACTGCGCAGCAACTTCCGGGGGTTGTTTCTTGTTATAGCCGTCTGATGAACGAAGACATCAACTTTAGTGTCATTCCGGTTGATGAAACCATACCTCTTACGGACATTAAACCACGTAACAGTTCCTTGTACTTGAGTAGCCAGCACTCTCTTCCCTGCCGGGCTTCTCCGGCCATAAATAGAGTGCTGCATAATTTGGTTCAGAGTCTGAGGTTGGCTGTACGGTTTTTGTGTCAGTATCGAGGTTAGTTCTGCAGGGCAATTTCTTAGAACATTCATGCCCACGATGATTGCAGGAACTAGCGGGTCATTCACATCGGTGATCAAGCATCCCTGATTGGGCATAACAGCTCCTCTAACTTGTATGGTCATTTCACAGTAACCGATGCATGAAATGTCTTGACCATTGCTGGCCAAAAGTCTCAGCCATGCTGGTGGCGTAGGCAAAGCCTCTGTGGTTCCCCAATGCTGTGCAAAGAATCCCCGTTGTATAGTGGTTACAGGAGATCCTGTATCAAGTAGAACTAACACTTCTTTTCCACCGATGGTGATGGGCACAACGGGGCAATGTCCAATATATTGAGAACTCCACTCTTCAGACGAGGGACCTTGAGCTATTAATGCCCCCGAGGATCGGCCTCCATCCTCGGGGGTTGTGTGTTTAACGCCTCCTCACTGCGACACCCTCTTTCCACGTGACCGCTTTGTCCACACCTTCTACAGATAGGTCGACCTTGGGGATCAAAACGATCAGTAGAGCGACGTCCTCTCCCTGTTGGGGTTGTTCTCCATTCACTTCGCTCTGGTCTATTATTTGCTCGCCAGCCACCTTCACTGGGGGGTGATAAGCTTCTCTGAGCAAGCTTCTGTAAATCATGCTTAATCTGGTTTACGCTTACAGCCAAATCTTCTACTTGTCCCTTTAGTACATAACTCAGGTCCGAGGCAGGAGTTTGAACGCTTTGGGCCAGTGCGGGCCGCATCCTTATCTCTTCTCCTGAACTAGCCCCATCTATTTCGCCACTGACTCCTTCTTGGCCCACAGTGCAGTCAGGAACCATTCCCTGTTTGGGTTTGCCTGCTCCCATAACTTTAATAGCAGTTTCCTTAAACTCGGCAAAGGTTTTGGGTCCATTTTGGAGTCTTAACATTTTTAATTGTATCTTGATTCCCTCCTGGTTAGCTCCCTCGATGAACTGCGTTATCAGGGTTTCATCATCCTCTGGGCGACCTTCCACGTGAACCTCTCCATCTATATCTCGCAAAGCCTCCTGTAAACCTAAGGCGAAATCTCGGAGGGTCTCTCCCGTCTTCTGTTTCCTACTGTAAAAACAACTCTTTCGCTCCGGCAGTGTGCTGGTGTCGAAGGTTGTGGCTAGTTTTTTAAATATTTGTTCTGCAGTCCGCTTCTGATTCGACGGCCATGAGGCCACCTCTCTTGCGGCTGCCCCTTTCAACTGACCCAACAATATCTCAATCTGCTGATCATCTCCTGGCCGGTACAACTTAAACATAGACCTAATCCTTTTTTGAAATGCTTTAAATACACTCCCATCACTATCTATCTCTTCTCCGGAATACATGGGTAGCCATGGGGCTCCGAAATAGTAAGGCAGTGTAATTGGATTAGTGCCTGGGTTCACGGGCTCCGTCTGTACGCTGGACGACACACCATTCCCCTGGTTTTCCAGTACATTCTCTTGCTCGTCTGCCGACATGTTCCAATGTAGTTCTGATCCTGTTCAATTGACGCCAAATGTCACCCTCCTTGTATCCAGGTAAGTACTTGCACTAATCAGGTGACTTAACTTCTTCTTCTTTCCAGGCAGGACAACATAAGTATGTTTAACAGGTTTTTATTATAACAGATTCAATAAAGCAGGGGTACAGAAAGCATCACATTCACAAAATGAACGGCAACCAGATGCTGACTAGTTTCACCACTAGATCGTATGGTACACTTTTATTTAACTGGAACGTGGCTCCAATGGAGAATATACGGTCTTCTTCCGACGTTCCTATATCAAAATCATACAATCTTACCTTTGTTATCTTAGGTTATATTAGTCAAACAAGTTTCGCATTCTAGAACCTAACCTTCTTATATCTAGCTTTTTCTGGAGATATTACTGCGCAATAATGCTATTCTATCTGGGTGTATATTACCCGGCTAATTAACGTGTCCCTTTACTTCTAGGATCCTATATATTCAAGACATGCTACATTTTACTAACAGGTAAGCATGACAAACATACATTGTATCTATTACTATTAAACATATATGCACTTCAGCAATACCGATTCTAAACTATCTAAGTCAGTAACGAATATGCGTCCCTTCAGTTCATTAACTGTCTATATGTGTCACTAGATAAGCTGCTGCGGCAGGTATCTTTAAGTCTCACTTATACCCCTTTTACACCAAAAACCCTGGTCCGACCCTGGTCTTTGAACGCTGGAGTTTCAAGGGTCTGACCCTGCTTTATACTGCATTTACACAGCACTTCGACCTGGGTCGGACCTGGGTCTGCACCATTTACACTGAACCTGGGTCAGCCCTGCCTTTCCTTGTTGATATATATATATATATATATATATATATATATATATATATATATATATATAGATATAGATATAGATATATATATAGATATATATATAGATATAGATATATAGATATATATATATATATATATAGATAGTCCATATTACTGGCACTCACATTTAAATGTTGAGTTGCTGGGGTGACATTCCAAAATGTAGTGAGGCTTGCTAGAAGGTCGCTACTGCATGCAGTGTAAATAGATGGAGTCACTCACCAGTCTTGTAATCAAACAGGGGTTCTTTTTAATCAGGCAGCATGGCAAACAACGATAGGCATCGACGTTTCGGTCCGCCTCTGGGACCTTTTGTCATCTTGAAAAAGGTCCCAGAGGCGGACCGAAACGTCGATGCCTATCGTTGTTTGCCATGCTGCCTGATTAAAAAGAACCCCTGTTTGATTACAAGACTGGTGAGTGACTCCATCTATTTACACTATATATATATAGATATATATAGATATAGATATATATAGATATATATATAGATATCTATAGATATATAGATATATAAATATATATATCTATATATATATCTATATAGATATATAGATATACATATCTATATAGATATATATATATATATCTATATATATATATATATATATATATATAGATATATATATATATATCTATATATCTATATATAGATCTATATATCTATATATCTATATAGATCTATATAGATCTATCTATATTGCTTGGAGGGGGTAGAGGGGGGAAGCTGTCCCCGGGTGCTGTGGGGGTAGAGGGGGGAAGCTGTCCCCGGGTGCTGTGGGGGTAGAGGGGGGAAGCTGTCCCCGGGTGCTGCGGGAGGAGGGGGGTCCCTGCGGCTACTGAGTGGAGATGGGGTACCTGTCAGCGGCCAGCCTGACACGGCGCTGCCACTGCTGTATCCCCCCAGCTGCTGTATCTCTTGCGGCGGTCCCTCGGCGGTCAGTGTCGGCAGTCCCTCTGGCGCAGAGGAAAAGACCCTATGATTGCCGGCGCTGCTGTATCTCCCCCCGGCGGCCGGTCCTTGCGGCGGATGGACAGTCAGTGTCGGCGGTCCCTCTGGCGCAGGGGAAATAGTACTATTTCCCCTGCGCCAGAGGGACCGCCGACACTGACTGTCCATCTGCCGCAAGGACCGGCCGCCGGGGGGAGATACAGCAGCGGCAGCGCCGGCAATCATAGGGTCTTTTCCCCTGCGCCAGAGGGACCGCCGACACTGACCGCCGACACTGACCACCGAGGGACCGCCGACACCGCCATCCGCCGCAAGAGATACAGCAGCGGGGGAGATACAGCAGTGGCAGCGCCGTGTCAGGCTGGCCGCTGACAGGTACCCCATCTCCACTCAGTAGCCGCAGGGACCCCCCTCCTCCCGCAGCACCTGGGGACAGCTTCCCCAGCGCTGCACGCTGTGGACCCGCTGCGGGTGCCTGGACCCGCAGCGGGACCATTTACACCGCCATTTACACGGGTGCCATCCGTGTTCTACCCAGGTCAGGACCTGGGTAGAGGACCCGTGTAAATGGACACGGATACCCCCCATTTACACCGCCGAGGATCCGGGTCTGACCCGCCGCTGACCCGGATTTTTCGGCGGTGTAAAAGGGGTATTAGCTTCACTGTGCACAGGCTAGACTAGGAAGAAAACTTGAACTATCCGGAGATACGGGTGAAGAAATAACACGTTGCGGATCTGGATTCCCTGGCTGCACTTTCCTTATAAGGCTATGGTTATTGGATTTCCTGGGCGTCCCCTGACTTTTAAGTCGGGTTTAGCCCTCCTTCCCCAATGGATCTGTACAAGAATATCACTGCACGCAGAAAGCAAATGATTGAACTAGATAGTTCCACTTTTGGCAAGGTCTAAGCTGACGCTGTACTTTGTGCTTTTCCTTATTCTCAGTATCGCAGTGGGCGTCCCCTGGCGTAAGCCGGGTTTAGCCCTCCTGGTTCCTTTATACCCTATAGGGATAAGAGGGATACTGCCATTCTCCTCAACTTAGTAGAGTACTTATAATATTGATGGTTCAGTGTACTGAACTGTAGACTGTAGTGTCAGCTGCCCTGTATAACCTCCTTTGAGCTGGCTCCTCCTTAGCTGGGCGTGTGAGCGTTATGGAGGCGTTTCTCTGATTATGTGGCCGTGTGGACGTGAGGGCGATGGGGGTGGTAACACACCTCTTACTCACCACCTCTCGGTCTCTCTCCGGCTGCCAGGTCTCCGCCCTTGGCCTGCCTGTCACCGCCGCCGGGTAGCGCTGAAGTCTCCGCCTACCCGGATCACACTGCCTCACGTCAGCCCGGCCGTCTACACACTCCTTCTAAGATGGCGCCCGGGTCCGTTCCTCAGCTGCCACGTCACCCCAGCAACGCCTCTCAGTCTCCGGCGTCAACCCGACTGATCCCGACCTCTCACGGTGCCGCGACCAATCGCCTGGACACAATGGACTTGCGGAGACTTCACCGGACCTGACACCATCCCTGGTAAGTCTCTATAGGTTTCCCAGCATCGCTCTCCACCGCGGCTATGCTGCGTAGTTCTGCCCGATTCTTCTTCTCCTCCGGGAACACACTGCGCAGTTAGCAACGGCTGTCCCCGTATATCCTGGTTCTCGTGCCCCTCTGTACCCGCTCTCACCGCGAGCTTAAAAACTTTAATGTTCATGCCACTGCCAGCCCCACTCACTCACAGGGCACCGGAGCAACTCCTGTGCAAACACAAACGTTTATTAAAGTCACTATTAAAAGTCTTACTTTAGCAAAGGCTCTATTGCCTTCTGTCAAAACACAGCACATACTATATGTACACTCATATTGCAAGATGTCACACACTCCCATCTACCCCCTCATCTCCCCCCTCCCTTAACTTACCGCCAAACTCGCTGGTGGCCAATTAAAATGCAGCACCGGCTGGTGAGCCAAACAGAGCTTGTGTACCAGCAGCCGCTCTGATTGGCTAAGAGTACACAAGCTCTGATTGGCTCAAAAGCCTGTGTAGCATTTTAATTGGCTGCCAGCGTCCTCCATTAAAGAAACCTGTGCTTCGGGACCTGCTAAGTGATGACCGAGTGCAGTGCAAACATCACCAGCTAGACTTACTGGCCTCACCAGCAGCCACTACAAGCACTGCCAAACATCACCAGCGGGACTTACTGGCCTCACCAGCTGCCACAACAAGCACTGCCAAACATCACCAGCAGGACTTACTGGCCTTACCAGCACCCACTACAGTCACTGTCAAACATCACAAGCGGGACTTACTGCCAGATGGCGGGGCTCTGCTATTTGTGGTTTGGACTGGACTGCAGCCCCCACCTCTGGAGCTGCCACTGGAACTTGCTTCTGAAAGGCATGTTTGTGCAAAAAACTACATAGATACCTAGGATCTGTGCATCCTCCTAAATATTATTTTGGTAAAGAATAATAATAATAATAATAATAATAATAATAATAATAATATACAGAATAACAATAAAAACACAAGGGATATATATATATATAAAAGACATATCATTATTTTGCAGAATTGATAGAATTTCAGAGAACGTACAGCATACAGAGTGCTGAAGTTTCCATTCCGAGGCCTGTTCTTATGTGAAGTCTATTGCTAAGCAACATCAGGTTTTCTAGAGTCTCAGAAAAAAATGAAAGGACCGATGTTAACAAGCAGTGGACGGCAATACTGCGGTAATTAGAGAAAAAGAAATGAAAAAGACCAAAAAGAAAACACGAACATGAAATAGAACTGAAGCCAAGGATTGTACCATTAAAAGGGGCCAAGCAATTAAATGAAAAGGAAAAACGGTATTGAAAGTGTAAATAAGGCTGAAAAGGAACATTTACAAAAGCAAAAATACATTTGCTAGAAAGGGAGAAACAAATTATTAAACTGAACCCAGTTCTCGATGCAGTGTGAACAGGTCAGCCAGGTTGATGCGTGCTGGAGCCTATTCACATTCGGTGGAGATGCCAACGCCGAAATCCTGACAGTCGGCATCCCAATAGTAAGTATGTCAGGATCTTGTATCATTAGGCTGGAGAGTGGGGGTGTGGGGTGGATTTAGGAACTAGGTTTAGGGGGGAAGGTTATTAGGGTTTGGCTGCGGTGGGCACAAAAATATGGTGGTTAGGGTTAGACACCAATGGGGGAGGGTTAGGCTGCGAGGTTGAGGGGGATACTTACTGCACTCCAGTTAGGATTCTGTTCAGCAGGAGGTTGTGTCAGTATTCAGACCTCCGCATACTGAATCCAATGGCAATAGATATTACTTTCTTTATTGTATCATTTTAATTAATTAGCAAATCACAAAATCGAGTATACATCAGGATCAGTGTTTTTCAACCACTGTGCCGTGGTACACTAGTGTGCCCTGAGCTGTTCTCAAGTGTGCCCCCAGATCTAGAGATGCCCAAACCAGTTTACAGCCACCACCAGTTCAACTGTTATTTACTGGTCTCTTCTTTTCATGTAAAGGGCCAAAGTATTTTATTTTTGTTACCTGTGGGGACCAGTGTGATTGTTTTTTTTTATATGGGGGCCAATAGGTTTGTTTTTTTTCCTGTGGGGGCCAATGTGTTTTACCCTGTGGGGATCTCATGGTGCGTTGCAAGGTAAAAAAGTTGAAAATCACTGATCTGGAGGAAGGCTGCTTTTTGAATAGTTTAAAGCCTCTCACATGGCCTGCTTCTTAGTCACACACAATCCGCACGCAAGACCTATGTTCCCTTAGTTGAGTGATTTTTAGCAACTATGCATTTGTAAAACTTTCTGAAATCCCTTATGAAGTTTTTTATATGCAGAGTGTACTGTATGCACAAAGGGGTTGTTGCAACAAACTCATACGTGCATGTATCCAGAAACCGCCGTTGGGTAGCGCAGGTGAATAGGAAGGTGAGGGTGGTAGGCGGCTGATGGTGGTGGTGATCTGTGGAGGGGGGATTGGTTGTGCTTGCAATGTCTGCCTATGGTGGTGTGTGGAGGTGGGGGGGTGGGGGGAGCTGCTGGGAGGAATACATTTGATGACTGCAAAGTTTGGGGATATGATAGTTTCTTTGCTGGCTATCTATGGGGGGGGGGGGCATGGATTGAATGATGGTGGCTATGTCTTCTGTTTATGGGGTAAGGGGGAGGGTGTGCATGTTTCTTTCTAGTTGTGTGTAAACAAAATATCACACGGAGCCCCAGTTCCATTGCACCGTTAACAATGCAATGAAAAATAACCAATTATTTGGATTTTAAAATTCTGTGTTTGCCACTGAAACTGTTTATTAATTGGGTTGAAAACTTAAAGGCGTTACCAAGTGGTGATTGGGTGGGGGCTAGAAGTGAATGCAAAAAAGTCTATCGTATGGGCATATAATGAGAGTGTTTCACATCAGTGGTAGCAGCAGTGTTCCGTCAGAGGTAACAGCAGTGTTCCGTCAGTGGTGGCGGCAGTATTCCGTCAGTGGTAACGGCAGTGTTCCGTCAGTGGTGGCGGCAGTATTCCATGAGTGGTGGCGGCAGTGTTCCATCAGTGGTGGCGGCAGTGTTCCGTCTGTGGTGGCGGCAGTGTTCCGTCAGTGGTGGCGGCAGTGTTCGGTCAGTGGTGGCGGCAGTGTTCCGCCAGTGGTGGCGGCAGTGTTCCGCCAGAGGTGGCGGCAGTGTTCCGCCAGCGGTGGCGGCAGTGTTCCGCCAGCGGTGGCGGCAGTGTTCCCAGACACACACCAGCAGCAATAGGAGGCTATGGTCAACGGAGACACTTCACCTACCCTAGGGCCGATGTGAGTGTCAATGGCCCATCGATGGTGTCATGTAAGTAATCGCTGGCCGGGTTACAGTATGCAGAGACAAATAGGGCCAGATGCACTAAGCTTCAAAAGTGATAAAACAGAGAGTGATAAACAGCCAGCCAATCAGCTCCTGCCTGTCATTTTTCAAACACAGTCTGTGACATGGCAGGTAGGAGCTGATTGGCTGGCTGTTTATCACTCTCCATTTTATCACTTTTGAAGCTTAGTGCATCTGGCCCACAATGAGAGCATCCCAGTGCTAGCACAGTCAGCCACATGCTTGAAACAAGAAGAGGGGGCTGGAACTAGAATTTACGTATTATAACAGTCCTACTCTCGACAATATTAAGGGGACTTGTCAAATTCCACCCAATCTTTTTGTGTATCGTCACTCAGGGGAGTGTCCTACACTGACAGATGAAAACTAAAGCACAAAGCGTAGTGCTGGCTACACACTGACCTCACAGCTACGTTACACAGCAGGGCTACACATCAACATCACATGCAGCTAAAAAATCAATGCTCCGGTAGGCTCGCAGGGGTCTGTGAAATTTGGGGTTCAGTTTAGGCTTAGAGGGTGACCCCACCGTGAATCAGGATGCGGAAGGCTGGGCAACTATGTTGCAGGCAGGACACCTGCAACTGGTGCAACAGTGGATGCAGCAGTGTTCACAGTGGTGTAACAATGGGGAGGCAGCACCCGTGGTGGCTTGGGGGAATCTTCGCAGATGGGGTCTACGGGAGCATGAAGAATAAAGGAGGCTCTGCACTGCTGTAGGGAAGCAGTGCAGCGCTGAGCTCCCGGGTCCCCTGCTGCCATGATTGACAGCCGCCGGCTGTCCCCCAACCTGCTTAGATAGTAAAGTCCCCAAGAGCAGGGGAAGGGCTGACCAGCAGCAATTCTGCGCTCCCCTCTGTGCCCTAGTGTGCCCTGAGCTGTTCTCAAGTGTGCCCCCAGATCTAGAGATGCCCAAACCAGTTTACAGCCACCACCAGTTCAACTGTTATTTACTGGTCTCTTCTTTTCATGTAAAGGGCCAAAGTATTTTATTTTTGTTACCTGTGGGGACCAGTGTGATTGTTTTTTTTTATATGGGGGCCAATAGGTTTGTTTTTTTTCCTGTGGGGGCCAATGTGTTTTACCCTGTGGGGATCTCATGGTGCGTTGCAAGGTAAAAAAGTTGAAAATCACTGATCTGGAGGAAGGCTGCTTTTTGAATAGTTTAAAGCCTCTCACATGGCCTGCTTCTTAGTCACACACAATCCGCACGCAAGACCTATGTTCCCTTAGTTGAGTGATTTTTAGCAACTATGCATTTGTAAAACTTTCTGAAATCCCTTATGAAGTTTTTTATATGCAGAGTGTACTGTATGCACAAAGGGGTTGTTGCAACAAACTCATACGTGCATGTATCCAGAAACCGCCGTTGGGTAGCGCAGGTGAATAGGAAGGTGAGGGTGGTAGGCGGCTGATGGTGGTGGTGATCTGTGGAGGGGGGATTGGTTGTGCTTGCAATGCAGTGCAGCGCTGAGCTCCCGGGTCCCCTGCTGCCATGATTGACAGCCGCCGGCTGTCCCCCCACCTGCTTAGATAGTAAAGTCCCCAAGAACAGGGGAAGGGCTGACCAGCAGCAATTCTGCGCTCCCCTCTGTGCCCTAGACTCTGCGCTCAGTAGGCTGCTGCACGCTGCACTGCACTTGACTGAGGACCCGGCATCTGGGAGACAGAGCAGGTTGGAGGGTGCCACACTGTCCCTGCATGCAGATGACGGACTTTGGAGAACAGCAGCAGGACTTGGAGCAGCAATGGACACTAACAATTCGAAAATAAACAGTATGTGACCCAAGGGGCGGGGATATCACTTACACAGGTGGGAGAAGGAGGGGAGAAGGCTCACACTGGGAGAAGGAGGGTGGCATGGTTTACACAGGGGGAAGAGGGGATTTCACTTACACAGGGAATAGGCGCATGACTCATGCAGGGGAAAGGGAAAGAAGGGACAAGGCTCATACAGGGGCCAAAGGAGGGGGTGACAACACAGGGGCCCCTAGTTACATTGATGGCTGTCAATGCTTTTGCCATCGATGGTTGTCATCGATGGTTATAGTACAAACAACCATCGATGGTAGCATGCTATGTGATGATTTTAACTACCGATGGCCATCCTTTTTTCTTTGACTGACTGGCCTGTCAAATAAAAGGGATTACTATGAAAATGTGTAAAACTGTGTACACACGGGGCGATATATCGCTGAGCGACCATATTGCCCACGATATTAGCAAAAATCGCCCCCGTGTGTACACACCATAAGTGGCATCATGATGTATGGCGTATAGTGTAAGGTGCTTTAAGGTGTGTGGCATAATGTGTAAGGGGCATTACAGTGTATGGTGTAATGTGTAAATTATTTTGGCAGGGGATAGCAAAATTTATAGTTACACCACAAAGTGTTCATCTGCGTTAAGGCGAGTGTTACCCCAGTGCATTATTGTGTTTTGTTTGTTTTTTCTTATATCTGGAAATGAGGGATTATTCAAATATATTTAAGTATTGATTATACACCATGAATGTACCGTATGTTGATGTGTTTAATTTATAATCATTTTTGCACTAAATGATGGAATGTTGCACACTACAGTATGCTAATAGAAAAGGATTTCTACTGAATGAGGTTCCCTGGCACCAGATTCATGGGAGAAATCACACAAAAGGGTTCCTCTTGAAATGACATCTTATTTCAGCATCAGTAGCAAATGTACTAAGCTTTTCAGATAGATAAACTACCAATCAGCTACTCCCATTTTCAAACAGCCTGCAACATGACAGTCAGGCGCTGAATGACTGGGACTTTACCTCACTCCACTTTGTTACATATCGAAATCTTAGTACATCTCCCCATCAGTGTCTAAAGTTGTGAGTTTGGCATTTTTGTCATTAGTGCAGGGGTTCCCAATCTTTTTCGAATCACGGCACCCTAGAGTATCAGAACTTTTCCACGGCACCCCTAGGCCCAAAACAATATATATAAAATTAAATATATTCTGTTTATATGTGCTTCTTAGGTTCAGTAATGTGGTAAAGGGCAGAATTTGCTTCTGTTTGTACACATATTTTATGATTGGCAGCCACCAGCACTGGTTTTGTCCATAAATAATTGATAATAAATAATTTGAATTGGTCCTGGACGTCCAACCCGAGGCACCCCTGCAAGTGTCCCGAGGCACCCCACGGAGCCGCGGCACACAGTTTGGGAACCACTGCATTAGTGTATTCTACTAACAATGCCAACTGTACTTAGCGTTACCCAATCCAGGGTGTAAGCATTTATGTGATTGCCAGGGCCGGTGCAAGGCACCAGAGCACCCCAGGGGTAGGGGGGGCGGGGGTGCTCCAGCGCTCACCGGCTCCAGGGGGGTGATGCGGGGGAGGGGGTGATGCGGCCGCAGCGTCATGCTCCACAGGGTGGGGGTTGGAGATCCGTCGGTGGCCGCAGCTCCGTCCGGGCTCCAGGAGGTCAGTGCTGCTGCCGCCACTACATGGGGGGGGTGATGGAGGGAGATGCGGGCTCCCAGGTGCTTTCCTCGACGCCGGCGGGACACTTCCTGTTCCTGCTGCTGCTGCTCCTCCTGGCTCCTGCAGCTCATTACCGCCCTCCAGTGGCCGGCGCTCTAGCAAGCCTAAAGCTGCCTAGTGGTGGTGCCGGCCCTAGTGATTGCACAAGAACATACTAGAATATGGGTGCATAGATTAGAAGTCAGAACAATGGGGCTTATTCGGTGATCACCGCACTTCTGCACATGCGCGCTCACCGGAGAGCATATGTGTGAGCCCTGAAACTGCGATCACAGGAGATGCGCTCGCACTTAATCGATGTACCCTCAAATGTTTGTTGTTGTTGAATGAAGCCTTGCTAAACCCAACTGGGTCTGAAACGGTGTCCTTATACTCATGCAATTAAATCCCTATGACGGAAATAGGTTTTCGACTATGTCATAAAACTATGGGGGTCATTCAGATCTGTTTGCTGCTCTGCTAAATTGCAGACCCCTGCGATCAAGTATATGCAAATTGCTTATCGGCTGATCGATGATACGCTGCAAATCCATTCACAGTCCTCTCACCATCGAAATTATTTTCCAGGGGCGGATTGGCCCACTGGGAAACCGAGCCATATCCCGGTGGGCTGGTGCAGATTTCCCCCTGGCTGTGCCGCCGACAGTTGTACCAGGGCCGGTGCTAGTGGCGTCATCCCGCTGGGTGAAATATATGTGGTGGCCATATTTGTTTTGGGCTGTGCTGCCCTTCTTTGAGACCTGGATGCGGCCGTTGCTTCAATGTTGTTTCCCGGGCCAGATTTTGCTTCCAATCCGCCCCTGTTATTTTCACACTGTATGTAGTCTGTGCGTAGCCCAGGACTTGCTCTGCAAGTACGATAGAAGCAGGCTGATTGGGGCCTGCTTCCTGTCAATCAACTTGCGCGCCACCAGCGATTAAAACATTAGCAGGATTTTATCGCAGGAAGGTCTCATGCATGTGTTCCTTGCGGACGTACGCAAGCACAGTCTATCGTTTATCGCCCTGCCTGCGAATTTGCAACAGTGCGTTCAGGTCTGAATAACCCCCTTATGTGGTTTGTGCATCTCATTGTTGAGTTCGGGAGTGTGGTCCTGCAGCTTAGATAAAGTTGAGTACACTGCAAGACACAAATTCAAGTAATTAGCATGTCTTCTCTGGGAACAGACAGGATGCGTGGAGCCAGGCAATTGAATATTAGACAAACAACAATTTTAAATTATGGAAAGCATTTAGGTGGCCAGCCTTATTAAACTCGGTTCAATATCCAAGCAATTAACTTATGCAGTTCTTAAAATGGTTTGTAATGGGAAAAAATTTATAACAGATGCTCAGACATTGAACAGTGCGGTAGGATCTGAGCTCTCTCCGATTCTCACACAGTAAACTTGTAGTTCAGCACTTTTAGATAATTGATTAGACTTTTAATGAGTTCTTGTGATAATGAATATTCAAATGTTGTGAAAGTTAGTCATTTTTTTTAACTTGTAGTTTTATTGAGGAATTTTAGAAGAAATACATTGTACATCCCACATCGTACATGATAATAACCAGGGCTTAAAGTGGTGCTGGAAAGGTGGTGGAACTCCTTTCCCCTAACATCGATACCCCACCCCACCCCCCCACCCCATTAGGCGGAGCCTACACCAGTGCCAGGGAATTTGTGCCGTACCTCCCCTAAAAGGATACACATTACACTGCATGTAGTGCCCTTGATTCATATTAAATCACACAGTAGTACCCCTTATAAACATAATGTCCACAGTTGTGCTGCTTATACACATCTGTCTGTCACTCCAACAGCTCACTGTCCATGTCCCCCAGCAGCTCCATGCCCTGTGTCCCTCCAGCAGCTTCCCCATCTATGAGTTCCTCCAGCCTGCTCCTCTAAGTGACTCTTCTTCACTTCGTTCAGAAGATGCCACTCTGACAGGCTTTTCTGTTGTAATTACTGTTCAGGGCTGTGGTAGAGGTGGAACTCAGTTCCCCCTACCATTAGAGGTGGTGGAACTCAGTTCCACCCAATTTCCATTTGCTTTAACCCCTGACAATAATCAAAAATGCAAGTAATTTTTTTTTATAATGTAATGTAATTAAAATGTTTAAGAATATGCATTCTACAAAACCATTAGATGATTTGGATTTGGACACTAAGCGGCATCGACCAGCACATCCATACACAATTCCCAAACTATCGAACAGATTTTGCAGTCTGTGCAAATGTAAGGGAGACTGAGCCTTCCACTAATCTGCGACTGGAAAGAGATTACCACTCATGAACGCCGGCTTCCTGTCAGTCACCCTCAGGCCACTTTCTTTCGTTATTCACCCTCGCGCTTACGTGATGCTTATGGTATGCATGCACCGTCGTTCGATATTCGCTTGATTTGTGAAATTGCTGATCAGTAATTAGCAGCTGTGCAAAATTATTCTAAAGTTGCGGGAGGAATCTTAAGTCAAACGATGGCCGCTGCCGGCCTTTTTGATATGCAGCTGTGTCTGAAGATCATGCCAGGAAAAGCCCAGAGAGGAGACGCTGACTGGTACTGTGAGCGGCAGAGAAAAGCTTAGTGTCAGTTAGCTGCGAGTCTGTATGTAAGGGTGAGGCTAAATGAGGCCAACTTGCATCTTTAACCCCCCCCCCCTCCCCCCATTCAGATCCATGATTCACTAGGAAAGCAAATGGGATTCCGGAGATGTGGCTGCTCCTCCGTGGGGACAGGGGACTGCCTGAAAATTATAGGGTACTTGTGTAGTTTCTACGCTCGCCACAACTATCTAAAATAATCTAACTTAACTCCATGCCAACATGGAGAGTTCATACCCCCACTATCCATGTTGGCATGGAGTTGATTTTAGATAGCGTGGCGATCGTAGCGAGCCACCGAGCCCGTAGCGCAAGGGGACTCAGACGCACGGCGCCATGGTGGTGCCGTGAAACTACACAAGTACCAATTATAGAGGTGAGTGACCCCCTCCCCCCCCCCCATGGAGCCCACCCGAAGCCTCATCTCCAATCCCCCTCCCCCACCTCATCTCCTGCCACCAACTCTCCCTCCCCTCCCCTGTGGAGCGCAGCGCCAATAGCCGCATCACCCACTTTATCCCCCCACTGTGGAGCGCAGCGACCCTGACTATGATAGTATACATGTCATCTGAATAATGCTAAAGTAATGGCCACACATCTGTGCTGCCAAAGCCAGAGTCACTAGCTTTGCCTCTAACCTTGCACAGTGACACAGAGAGGGGAGTGGGTACTTTTTACCTGGGCCCTGGTTTGATGGAGGTGCCCACTACCCCCTCCCTGTTGTATGGGCTAGAAGGAGAGAGAGAACTTTCTGCTGCTGCAGCAGCCTCTACTGTATCTCCGGCCCAGCACATGCTGCTCAGCTGGGGAGAGAGGCAGCTGCAGCTGCCTGTACTCTCTCTACCTGAGTAGGTGTGCTTTTTTTTCTATTTTTTTTATTTTCTTCCTTGCGCAACCCCTCCTGCTGGTCACACCTTTTCATTTTACCAAGGCCCAGCAGAGCTGTCGGCGCCCCTGTCATTGAGCAAAGTCTCCATTTTGTGCAATGGTCCTTGTCTCGTGTGACTTCCCCCATACGGTCTGTCACTACCCCAGTTGCGTTGTCACCACTACTTAAACTGCAGTCGAGGCATGCACACATGATAAGATCTCTGGAAATCTCCCAGTAGCAGTTTTCGGCGATCAACCGGGATCTCTGAATAAAGCCCTATACCAGGGGTGGCCAACCGGTCAGAGGTAAAGAGCCGAAAAATATCGGTAGTCAAGCTAAAGAGCCGACATCATGCGCGCGCCGAAGGTGCATGCGCCAAAAAAAGGGGCGTAGTCTATTTTGACCCCTTGGGTGGGTGTGATACAAATATGCCTCCAATAGTGCAGTGCCATATATACATATGCCCCCAATAGTGCCAGATACACATATGCCCCCAATAGTGCCAGGTATGCACCACACGGTGCCGGGTATGCCCCCACAGTGCCAAAAAGCTGGTATGCCCCCACAGTGCCACAAACTGCTATGCCCCCACAGTGCCACAAACTGCTATGCCCCCACAGTGCCACAAACTGCTATGCCCCCACAGTGCAAATTTCCCAGCAGCAGCACTCACCGTTGCTGCTGCTGCCAGGCGAGGAGAGGACAGTCTGGTGTCCCCCTGCAGTCCTCCTGTCATGTCACCGATGGGAGGAGAGCACAGCACATTGCGCGTTTCCTTCCCCCTCACTTCCCTGTGACTGGGCCGCCCACCAATTAAAGCTCACTGGCCGGCTCCTGATTGGCTGCTGGCCCACGAGCTCTGATTGGCGGATGGCCCAGTCACAAGGATGCACAGTAAGGGGTAGGAGAGATGCGCGATGCGTGCTCTCCTCCCCTCAGGAGAAGGGATTCAGGGAACCGGCAGCAGGGGGACTGGGACAGACGGTGGGCGGCGGGCAGCAGTGGGAGCAGGAGCCGCACTTTACAAGGGGGAGAGCCGCATGAGGCTCAAGAGCCACAGGTTGGCCACCACTGCCCTATACTGTATGTAAGCAGCAGTGAGAGCAACTCCAGCCCTATTTTTTTTTTTTGGCAAGGACTGGTTCACGGATGGTGTGATGGTTAGCGTTACTGCCTCACAGAACTGAGGTCATGGGTTCGCTTCCCACCATGACCCTAACTATGCGGAGTTTGTATATTCTCCCCATGCTTGCGTGTTTTTACTCCAAGTACTCTGTTTTCCTCCCACAATCCCAAAATATACTGGTAGGTTAATTGGTTCCCAACAAAATTAACTCTAGAGTGAATGGGGCAGATGTATCAACCAGCGTTAAGTGCAAAAAGGCACTTAACGCCGGTTAACTGGGGGGGGGGGATTACGTTTATCCTAATGTATTACTAGCGCACCTAACGTGCGCTAGTGACAGCCCGCCGAGTTACGCTCGGCGGGGCTGTCCCCTGCAATCCCCCCCAGGGCTAGCGTTGTCCTATCCCCCACTATGGGGACAACGCTAGCCCTGCGTCTGGCTTGGGCTGCGCTGGAGATCTCGCGGTTTTAGCGAGATCTCGCGCATGCCCAGAAAGCCGGCCAGGGGGGGGGGACAGCGAGTGCGCATTTGCGGGGTGGCGAGGAAGCCGATAAGGAGAGCCATTCACGCTGAGGATAACGGCTCTCCTTATCGGCTTTGGGGGGGGTTAATACATCTGCCTATAACGTTTGCCCGCTTCTCCACGTTATGCTGGAGAAGCGGGACTCGTTATGTGCAAAACGTTATAGGCAGATTAGTACATCTGCCCCAATGTGTGTGCGTGTGCTTGTGGTAGGGAATATAGATTGTAAGCTTCACTTGGGCAGAGCCTTATGTGAATATTCAAATCTTCTTTGTACAGCGCTGCGGAATACGTCCTCAATATATAAAGAACTGGTAATAAATAATTGATACAGACAGGACTTTACAATTCTGGCACAAGCACGACTGAACTCACACATCATACCTCCCAACTTTTGAACCTGCCTAGTCAGGATCTGTAGCTGCTGCCTAAAAGGGGGTGGGCCGTTTGTTGGGGTGGGTGTGGCCTAGTACTGTGAACCCCGTTTCATCATCTCCATACTTATTCCCCCACACGGGAAATGGGACCAGCGAGTTGGATAGAGGGACTGTCCCAATTACAGCTGGAGGTACGGATGAACTATTAAAAACGATTAATACATAAAAGATTTTGTAACGCATGAGTCTTAGTAAATGTCAGGGTTTGATCTTGAAAAAATGTCATATATCCCAATGATGAGCAGTATATAGTACAATGTGCTTTCCCAGTCATATAAATTACAGATAGATGGGTTAGATAGAATGGTTTTAAATAAACCATTTGTGAGTTTTAACTTGAGTCATCTAATCACAGATAATTACATACAAATTACACTGAGAAGTTCACCAAGTTGGGACATAAATAGATGCTAATTTTCCCCGTGCTAATTTTCAAGAAGCCAATAAATCTTGTGAAATATTTATTACATTTAAAACTCTTTAATATAATCTAGCAATTATTATTTCCATAATGTGCCATTTAATTAGAACCTTATCACAAGTTGTTTAACATTTTCTGGCATCATGACTCAAGAGAATAAATATAATCACTCTTATCTGTTTTTTTAATATATCTAGAATAAATGTCATCTGATTTCGTCGTCCCCCCGTCAACCACCCCCCCTTTCCCCCCCCCCCCCCCCCCCACCCACCCCCGCTCAATCCTCCACTTAGCGCTGGAGGGGGGTTAGCAAATTGCTCAGCAATCAGAAGAGAATCCCACTAGGATTGAAGACTGTAGATTTAACATTTTTATATATTTACACAGATTTTGAATGGGATGGAAGTAAACTAGGCTTTTGGTTTAAACACTGGAGGCTGCTATATCAATAATTTCATGCTATATTCTAGTCCTGCTTGCCTTCTTTCCAAGTTCCTGCTGGTTTTTTTTTGTGAGTCCTCCTCACCCCAGGAAGAGTAGACACCCCTCCCGCACACTGCCCAGAGTGGGCAAAATGTGGGGGAAAAAAATACAAGGAATCTGCAGCATTTAAGCCTTTGCATATTTGATCAAATTGCATCATCTTTCCCATAAGGGGGTGTGGTCTAATGGTGGGATTAGCCAAAGTCTGCTCCTTATTGGCTGGTAGGTGGGACTAACCCCCGGCATGTGGGTGGAGCCACAAATGTAAACAAACATTCGGACTTCTCTCATAGGGCAGCCATAGAAGACAGCATATGATCCATTTACCATTTATAAGCCCGATGCCCACCACCCAAGGGGCATCTGCGACAGCCCAGGGCTTCCGCATGGGCAGGGGACACTCTGGAGGGGGGGACCCCTTTATTGGGGGGGGTCTCCACTTCTCCAGGGTCCCTGCATGGGCTGACCAGCCACAGGGATCAATGCTTTGGCCGACGGAACTTACATAAAAAGTTTCCCCAGGGTGTGGCATTACCCTGCTGGCTGGTTGGGCCTGGTGCTGTTTGCCAAAATACGGGGAACCCCTACTCATTTTGTCCTGCATATTTTGGGAACCAGGACTGGCCTTTGAGTCTGGTGCTGGTTTTAGAAAACCTGGGGATCCCCTATGTTTTTGCTCCCCTGAATTTCTAAAACCAGGACCGGTTCTTTGAGCCTGGGGCTGGTTATGCTCAGGAGGGGGGAACCCGACACTGTTTGTTTTTTATTTTTTCTCAAAAAACGCACATTCCAAGGAATCTGAACACAGTCCCCCAGGCCGTCCGCGAGCTGCGCTCATTAGTTTCCAGCTTTGTTCGGAAACCCGAGCACGGCCGAATGGCATAGTCTCACATCGGATTCTCCAGAGACGTCGAGTCATTAAAGGCTCGGCGTCTCGCGTATTCGGCGCCATTTTTCTCATGCCTCCCAACAGCACACAGCTCTGGGTCTTGTGGTGCTGGGTCTTGTGTTGCACTGCTGGGTCTTGTGGTGCACTGCTGGGTCTTGTAGTAGTACTAGTGTACACAGTCACTGTTTGGGTTGTGTAACTTGTGTGTCAGATAGACTGTCATTCAGTGTAGTGCTGGGCAGATGCTGTGTCAGGCAGTGTAGTGTAGTCAAGGTGTACAAGCAGGCAGGCTGTGTGAGTCAGTGTGTCTACTCTATAATACATAATTGTGCTGCACTGCACTGAACCCCAATATACACCATATTGAGATACTATGTCAGAAGTTCCGTCTGTCAGATTGTTCTGCCTAAACACAGTGTTGGACAGTGTTGGAGTTTATTGTTTGTGTGCACTGAACCCCAGTACACCATATTGAGATACTGTCAGAAGTTCAGGGTGTGATTGTTCTGCCTCCACGCAGTGTTGGAAAAGCTGCTTCCTTAAAAAAGAAAAAAAAAAAATATATATATATATATATGCAAAAAAATGGAGAAAAGCGCACTCGTGAGTATATATAAAAGTATAAATTTACTAATGCACATATGCTCACATACATCAAGGTTCAGGATAATCAGCTTGCCAGCATAGTAAGGTACATCAACCGGTACGATGGAATAAGCAGGGAGACGTCAGGTGTTTTCAGGAAGGACCTCCAAGGCAGACCGCTCTCACCGCCGCACTCGTAGGCCTATATCCAGGGACGTAACTCCACCACACTCCGGGACCTCTCTCAAGCACGCTGGAAGCAGACAGCCAGAGACGCAAGAACACGTCAGGAGTCTAAGCCACGCCCAACGCGTTTCGTCACCGTTGGACTTCGTCAGGGGGTGTGTCCATACCTCTCCTTGTCTAATATATATATGGCTATCAATTAACCTATCCAGGTGAAGTTCATCATACAATTTACAAAATTCAACATAATACACAATTCATATAAAAAATATCTACACGCATATGCTACAGAAAATGACAGTTCATCCGTATATCTTTATTATATTGGGTGAAACTGCTCTAAAAAGAGAATAGTAAGAACTAAATTTAATTTAGATATATATAGAGAACGTATAAAAATATATCTATATATATAAGAAAAATACATAAATCTATATATTATAAAAAATCTAATAAAAATACATTTAAATTCCGGAGAAATGTCAGCGAGGTAGCAACAACCTGTAGATTTACAAACAGGACAAAGAAAAAACAGTATTAATAACAGATCCATAAATTTATATATAAATCACAAAAAAACATACTCAAGAAAAATATATAATAAACGAGAAATATATAGCAGGGTAACAACATCACTCCTACACATCGTTGCGCGCATGACCTGAACTTTCCGATACCCAGGTGGAGCACAGCTCAACAGCACCTGAGCATCAAGCCCAGACCCGCGACAGCAAACGACTCTAGTGCAGGAAAGGTGTGATGTCGCATCCCTCGTTTAACCCTGCAGGTGACAGAGTTCCTAGGGTATATATCCAAAACGTTTCTCTCATACTAAGCTTTTTTAAAATATCACCGCCACGGCTGTCAAGACTGACATGCTCAATGGCTCTAAAGGAGAAATTATTTAGGTCAGATGAACAACAATTATTAAAATGTCGTGGCACACTATGCGTTAATATCTTATTTTTAATACTACGGGTGTGCTCTAAGATACGTATTTTTAATAATCTCTTAGTTTTGCCTACGTATCTTTTACCGCATTTGCAGTCTAAAAGATAGATGACATTAGTTGTAGTACAGCAAATATTAGATTTTATCTCATACGATCTACTTTTATCAGCATTAAAAAACTTGGTTCTTTCCTTACTCATGTATTTGCAAACTTTGCATTTGTTGCATGGGAAGCAACCTCTAGTTTTACCTAACCAGTTCAAATCCACCTCATTTTTTAAATTGCTGGGAGCCAATACTGATCTTAGTGTGTTGGCCCTTTTAAAAACGACCTGAGGTTTTTTTGGGAGTACTCCTTTAAGAAAGGGATCAAGCAAAAGTATATCCCAATGCTTCGATAAAATATCTTTAATTTCTTGGCCATGTGCATTATATTTTGTAATAAAGGGGACAAAGATTTTTTCATTTGTATTATCCTTATTTTTATATTGTAAAAGGTCACCTCTATCAAGTGATCTCACTTTCTGTTTACAATTATCTATTAATTTACATGGGTAATGTTTTTCTTTAAATCTCTCATCAAAAATCATAACTTGTTCCTCGAACTTGGCAGTATTACTACAGTTTTTCTTAATACGCATATATTGCGAAAACGGGATATTATCCAGCCACTTACGATAGTGATTGCTTCTGTAGTCGACATAGCTATTGCTGTCGACATCCTTCAGGTATGTATAAGTACAGATTTTTTTACCAATTTCCCAATCTTCAGTATCTAAAACCAAGTCTAGAAACTCAATTTTATTCTGACTACATTTACTAGTAAAACGTAAATTATGATTGTTAGTGTTCAAGGCTTGCATAAAACTTTCAAACGATTCCATATCTCCTTGCCAGACGATAAGGATATCGTCTATATAGCGTTTTAGACATTTAATGTTAGACTTGAAATGTACATTGATATTTTCATTATTCTCCTCCCACTCCCCTAAATATAGGTTGGCTAGGCTCGGTGCATACGGGGTCCCCATAGCGACCCCGCATTTTTGGAGAAAAAAATCACCCTGAAAGGTGAAATAGTTGTTTTTCATAACGATATTAATGCACTCTAAAAGAAAACCTCTGAAGTCATCATTAAGGGAATTATCTCTATTTAAATAGTACTTGACCGCTTCTACACCGCCTGTATGCGGTATAGACGTATAGAGTGCCTCTACGTCAATACAGCACCACATGAAATCACTCTGCCATTGGAAAGTTTCCAAGAATTTCAAAATTTGAGTAGAGTCCTTAGTATACGATTCTAAATTGACAACATATTTTCTAATGTGTATGTCAATGAATTCAGACAAAAAAGAGGTGGCTGATCCAATCCCGGCGACAATAGGCCGACCGGGAGGTTTTATAAGGCGCTTATGGACCTTTGGCAAATAATAAAAAATAGCTACCATAGGATGCTGGTTAACAATATATTGTGATTCTTTTGATGTTAAACATTTCTTTAATAAACCTAACTCAATAATATCCTTAATTTTACCAACTACCTCCTCAGTGGGATCGTGGCTGAGCCGCTGATAAGTTATAGTATCATTTAACAGCCTATAAGCTTCTTCCAAATAGTCATTTTTATTTAATACAACAATCCCCCCCCCTTTGTCTGCTTGTTTTATTATAAGATTTTTATTTTCCTCAAGACTCTTAATTGCGTTTTTCTCCACAAGCGTAAGGTTGTTTTTAAAGCTTTTTTTACTTTTACTAAGGGACTCGAAATCTTGTTTAATGAGTGAAGAAAAAGTTTCTATACAATTTCCCCGTGATTCCACAGGGTAAAATGATGACTTAGGTTTTAAACCCGTATTTTGTATATCATTAACATTAATATTAGTACTATGAGATAAATCACAATTTTTTGAGAAATGTCTCTTTAAGGTCAGAGACCTAGTGAATTTGTTTGCATCGATAAACAGATCGAAACCATCGGACTGTTTAGCCGGTGCAAAAGACAAGCCTTTTGATAAAATAGCACTTTCATTGTCAGTCAACGTGTAGTCAGATAGATTGAAGATATCACCGGTTACACATTTTGTCTTCTTAATTTGAAGCCTCTTTCCACCTCTCTTTCCCCGTCTAGTGGGTTTGCTTTTCGTTTTTGTTGTGGACTCTCTGTCACATTCCCTCCTATATTTCGTCTCCCCCTCCAATTGGGTTGTTCTAAAAAATCACGTCTAGGTGCTCTATTTTGGGGGGATTCTAATACCTGAAATCTATTAGAGGTATTAAAACTCGGTCTATACGGTCTAGGTGGTTCTGTGTTGCGGGGTTTATAAAAAGTTTTCTGCCGCTCCTGGTCACGTTGTATACGTCCCCCAGGAGGCAAATCCCCATTTCTATTCATTTGCGGCCAATTTCTTATATTACCATTTCTATAGTCCATAAGATCACGTTTATATTTTTTAATTTTTACTTCAATGACCTCATCCTCAATTTTCTGTAGTTTAATATCACTAGCTTTCTTTAAACTTTTATACTCTTTAAGTTCTTTAAACGGCTCTATCTTATGTTCTAAAGCTGCGATTTCACTATCAACCTCATTAGTCTCCCTCCTGCGTTCACTCACAATTAACTTCATGAGTTCAAACGAACAGGAGTCAACAATTTTATACCAGTTATCAAGGAACTCTTTACGTTCATTTCCAAAGGTGGGATTTTTCATAATCCTCAATCCTCTGGGAATTCTGGATGATTCAATATAATTTTCAAGGGTTGTAATTTCCCAACTCAGACGCATCTCTTTAAGTGCTAATTTTTCTAATTGTGCACAAATTGCATCCAAGTCATTCTCCTCATTACCAAAATCGTTACTATTCTGTGGTTTAAAATCCAAAGCCTCGCTAAACCTCTTATGACAATCCTCAAATCTCTTTTCCATAATGACAAGTCACAGAGAAAATGATACACCGGGCAGTAAACTCCAAATAATTAACAATATAAACAATAATAATCAGAGATAAAGATGCTGCCAGGTATAGGTGAAACAAACAACGATACAGAGAAAATACCAGCGCAAACCAAAAAGTCCTCTGATGATAGGAATATTAGTAATGTCCTGATGTGTGCTGCTCTTTTAGAGACCCTCACCACAGGGATCCGGTAAAGTACTTGCAAAAAAATGGAGAAAAGCGCACTCGTGAGTATATATAAAAGTATAAATTTACTAATGCACATATGCTCACATACATCAAGGTTCAGGATAATCAGCTTGCCAGCATAGTAAGGTACATCAACCGGTACGATGGAATAAGCAGGGAGACGTCAGGTGTTTTCAGGAAGGACCTCCAAGGCAGACCGCTCTCACCGCCGCACTCGTAGGCCTATATCCAGGGACGTAACTCCACCACACTCCGGGACCTCTCTCAAGCACGCTGGAAGCAGACAGCCAGAGACGCAAGAACACGTCAGGAGTCTAAGCCACGCCCAACGCGTTTCGTCACCGTTGGACTTCGTCAGGGGGTGTGTCCATACCTCTCCTTGTCTAATATATATATGGCTATCAATTAACCTATCCAGGTGAAGTTCATCATACAATTTACAAAATTCAACATAATACACAATTCATATAAAAAATATCTACACGCATATGCTACAGAAAATGACAGTTCATCCGTATATCTTTATTATATTGGGTGAAACTGCTCTAAAAAGAGAATAGTAAGAACTAAATTTAATTTAGATATATATAGAGAACGTATAAAAATATATCTATATATATAAGAAAAATACATAAATCTATATATTATAAAAAATCTAATAAAAATACATTTAAATTCCGGAGAAATGTCAGCGAGGTAGCAACAACCTGTAGATTTACAAACAGGACAAAGAAAAAACAGTATTAATAACAGATCCATAAATTTATATATAAATCACAAAAAAACATACTCAAGAAAAATATATAATAAACGAGAAATATATAGCAGGGTAACAACATCACTCCTACACATCGTTGCGCGCATGACCTGAACTTTCCGATACCCAGGTGGAGCACAGCTCAACAGCACCTGAGCATCAAGCCCAGACCCGCGACAGCAAACGACTCTAGTGCAGGAAAGGTGTGATGTCGCATCCCTCGTTTAACCCTGCAGGTGACAGAGTTCCTAGGGTATATATCCAAAACGTTTCTCTCATACTAAGCTTTTTTAAAATATCACCGCCACGGCTGTCAAGACTGACATGCTCAATGGCTCTAAAGGAGAAATTATTTAGGTCAGATGAACAACAATTATTAAAATGTCGTGGCACACTATGCGTTAATATCTTATTTTTAATACTACGGGTGTGCTCTAAGATACGTATTTTTAATAATCTCTTAGTTTTGCCTACGTATCTTTTACCGCATTTGCAGTCTAAAAGATAGATGACATTAGTTGTAGTACAGCAAATATTAGATTTTATCTCATACGATCTACTTTTATCAGCATTAAAAAACTTGGTTCTTTCCTTACTCATGTATTTGCAAACTTTGCATTTGTTGCATGGGAAGCAACCTCTAGTTTTACCTAACCAGTTCAAATCCACCTCATTTTTTAAATTGCTGGGAGCCAATACTGATCTTAGTGTGTTGGCCCTTTTAAAAACGACCTGAGGTTTTTTTGGGAGTACTCCTTTAAGAAAGGGATCAAGCAAAAGTATATCCCAATGCTTCGATAAAATATCTTTAATTTCTTGGCCATGTGCATTATATTTTGTAATAAAGGGGACAAAGATTTTTTCATTTGTATTATCCTTATTTTTATATTGTAAAAGGTCACCTCTATCAAGTGATCTCACTTTCTGTTTACAATTATCTATTAATTTACATGGGTAATGTTTTTCTTTAAATCTCTCATCAAAAATCATAACTTGTTCCTCGAACTTGGCAGTATGACTACAGTTTTTCTTAATACGCATATATTGCGAAAACGGGATATTATCCAGCCACTTACGATAGTGATTGCTTCTGTAGTCGACATAGCTATTGCTGTCGACATCCTTCAGGTATGTATAAGTACAGATTTTTTTACCAATTTCCCAATCTTCAGTATCTAAAACCAAGTCTAGAAACTCAATTTTATTCTGACTACATTTACTAGTAAAACGTAAATTATGATTGTTAGTGTTCAAGGCTTGCATAAAACTTTCAAACGATTCCATATCTCCTTGCCAGACGATAAGGATATCGTCTATATAGCGTTTTAGACATTTAATGTTAGACTTGAAATGTACATTGATATTTTCATTATTCTCCTCCCACTCCCCTAAATATAGTGACAGAGAGTCCACAACAAAAACGAAAAGCAAACCCACTAGACGGGGAAAGAGAGGTGGAAAGAGGCTTCAAATTAAGAAGACAAAATGTGTAACCGGTGATATCTTCAATCTATCTGACTACACGTTGACTGACAATGAAAGTGCTATTTTATCAAAAGGCTTGTCTTTTGCACCGGCTAAACAGTCGATATTAATGCACTCTAAAAGAAAACCTCTGAAGTCATCATTAAGGGAATTATCTCTATTTAAATAGTACTTGACTGCTTCTACACCGCCTGTATGCGGTATAGACGTATAGAGTGCCTCTACGTCAATACAGCACCACATGAAATCACTCTGCCATTGGAAAGTTTCCAAGAATTTCAAAATTTGAGTAGAGTCCTTAGTATACGATTCTAAATTGACAACATATTTTCTAATGTGTATGTCAATGAATTCAGACAAAAAAGAGGTGGCTGATCCAATCCCGGCGACAATAGGCCGACCGGGAGGTTTTATAAGGCGCTTATGGACCTTTGGCAAATAATAAAAAATAGCTACCATAGGATGCTGGTTAACAATATATTGTGATTCTTTTGATGTTAAACATTTCTTTAATAAACCTAACTCAATAATATCCTTAATTTTACCAACTACCTCCTCAGTGGGATCGTGGCTGAGCCGCTGATAAGTTATAGTATCATTTAACAGCCTATAAGCTTCTTCCAAATAGTCATTTTTATTTAATACAACAATCCCCCCCCCTTTGTCTGCTTGTTTTATTATAAGATTTTTATTTTCCTCAAGACTCTTAATTGCGTTTTTCTCCACAAGCGTAAGGTTGTTTTTAAAGCTTTTTTTACTTTTACTAAGGGACTCGAAATCTTGTTTAATGAGTGAAGAAAAAGTTTCTATACAATTTCCCCGTGATTCCACAGGGTAAAATGATGACTTAGGTTTTAAACCCGTATTTTGTATATCATTAACATTAATATTAGTACTATGAGATAAATCACAATTTTTTGAGAAATGTCTCTTTAAGGTCAGAGACCTAGTGAATTTGTTTGCATCGATAAACAGATCGAAACCATCGGACTGTTTAGCCGGTGCAAAAGACAAGCCTTTTGATAAAATAGCACTTTCATTGTCAGTCAACGTGTAGTCAGATAGATTGAAGATATCACCGGTTACACATTTTGTCTTCTTAATTTGAAGCCTCTTTCCACCTCTCTTTCCCCGTCTAGTGGGTTTGCTTTTCGTTTTTGTTGTGGACTCTCTGTCACTATATTTAGGGGAGTGGGAGGAGAATAATGAAAATATCAATGTACATTTCAAGTCTAACATTAAATGTCTAAAACGCTATATAGACGATATCCTTATCGTCTGGCAAGGAGATATGGAATCGTTTGAAAGTTTTATGCAAGCCTTGAACACTAACAATCATAATTTACGTTTTACTAGTAAATGTAGTCAGAATAAAATTGAGTTTCTAGACTTGGTTTTAGATACTGAAGATTGGGAAATTGGTAAAAAAATCTGTACTTATACATACCTGAAGGATGTCGACAGCAATAGCTATGTCGACTACAGAAGCAATCACTATCGTAAGTGGCTGGATAATATCCCGTTTTCGCAATATATGCGTATTAAGAAAAACTGTAGTAATACTGCCAAGTTCGAGGAACAAGTTATGATTTTTGATGAGAGATTTAAAGAAAAACATTACCCATGTAAATTAATAGATAATTGTAAACAGAAAGTGAGATCACTTGATAGAGGTGACCTTTTACAATATAAAAATAAGGATAATACAAATGAAAAAATCTTTGTCCCCTTTATTACAAAATATAATGCACATGGCCAAGAAATTAAAGATATTTTATCGAAGCATTGGGATATACTTTTGCTTGATCCCTTTCTTAAAGGAGTACTCCCAAAAAAACCTCAGGTCGTTTTTAAAAGGGCCAACACACTAAGATCAGTATTGGCTCCCAGCAATTTAAAAAATGAGGTGGATTTGAACTGGTTAGGTAAAACTAGAGGTTGCTTCCCATGCAACAAATGCAAAGTTTGCAAATACATGAGTAAGGAAAGAACCAAGTTTTTTAATGCTGATAAAAGTAGATCGTATGAGATAAAATCTAATATTTGCTGTACTACAACTAATGTCATCTATCTTTTAGACTGCAAATGCGGTAAAAGATACGTAGGCAAAACTAAGAGATTATTAAAAATACGTATCTTAGAGCACACCCGTAGTATTAAAAATAAGATATTAACGCATAGTGTGCCACGACATTTTAATAATTGTTGTTCATCTGACCTAAATAATTTCTCCTTTAGAGCCATTGAGCATGTCAGTCTTGACAGCCGTGGCGGTGATATTTTAAAAAAGCTTAGTATGAGAGAAACGTTTTGGATATATACCCTAGGAACTCTGTCACCTGCAGGGTTAAACGAGGGATGCGACATCACACCTTTCCTGCACTAGAGTCGTTTGCTGTCGCGGGTCTGGGCTTGATGCTCAGGTGCTGTTGAGCTGTGCTCCACCTGGGTATCGGAAAGTTCAGGTCATGCGCGCAACGATGTGTAGGAGTGATGTTGTTACCCTGCTATATATTTCTCGTTTATTATATATTTTTCTTGAGTATGTTTTTTTGTGATTTATATATAAATTTATGGATCTGTTATTAATACTGTTTTTTCTTTGTCCTGTTTGTAAATCTACAGGTTGTTGCTACCTCGCTGACATTTCTCCGGAATTTAAATGTATTTTTATTAGATTTTTTATAATATATAGATTTATGTATTTTTCTTATATATATAGATATATTTTTATACGTTCTCTATATATATCTAAATTAAATTTAGTTCTTACTATTCTCTTTTTAGAGCAGTTTCACCCAATATAATAAAGATATACGGATGAACTGTCATTTTCTGTAGCATATGCGTGTAGATATTTTTTATATGAATTGTGTATTATGTTGAATTTTGTAAATTGTATGATGAACTTCACCTGGATAGGTTAATTGATAGCCATATATATATTAGACAAGGAGAGGTATGGACACACCCCCTGACGAAGTCCAACGGTGACGAAACGCGTTGGGCGTGGCTTAGACTCCTGACGTGTTCTTGCGTCTCTGGCTGTCTGCTTCCAGCGTGCTTGAGAGAGGTCCCGGAGTGTGGTGGAGTTACGTCCCTGGATATAGGCCTACGAGTGCGGCGGTGAGAGCGGTCTGCCTTGGAGGTCCTTCCTGAAAACACCTGACGTCTCCCTGCTTATTCCATCGTACCGGTTGATGTACCTTACTATGCTGGCAAGCTGATTATCCTGAACCTTGATGTATGTGAGCATATGTGCATTAGTAAATTTATACTTTTATATATACTCACGAGTGCGCTTTTCTCCATTTTTTGCAAGTACTTTACCGGATCCCTGTGGTGAGGGTCTCTAAAAGAGCGGCACACATCAGGACATTACTAATATTCCTATCATCAGAGGACTTTTTGGTTTGCGCTGGTATTTTCTCTGTATCGTTGTTTGTTTCACCTATACCTGGCAGCATCTTTATCTCTGATTATTATTGTTTATATTGTTAATTATTTGGAGTTTACTGCCCGGTGTATCATTTTCTCTGTGACTTGTCATTATGGAAAAGAGATGTAAGAGATTTGAGGATTGTCATAAGAGGTTTAGCGAGGCTTTGGATTTTAAACCACAGAATAGTAACGATTTTGGTAATGAGGAGAATGACTTGGATGCAATTTGTGCACAATTAGAAAAATTAGCACTTAAAGAGATGCGTCTGAGTTGGGAAATTACAACCCTTGAAAATTATATTGAATCATCCAGAATTCCCAGAGGATTGAGGATTATGAAAAATCCCACCTTTGGAAATGAAA